>NC_059390.1:27485500-27808500 GCF_019703515.2 Myxocyprinus asiaticus | reverse complement strand
GTGGTTCTGTGGCACTTAACCCTTTCGCATGTACGATCATCTAGGCTGGGCTCAGATGCGTACAATCAAATTGGTGCGATCTGCATTCGTGCTGCTGGTTACAAGCAAAAGAGGGACTGAAGCGGTTGTCATACTGAACCAGCTGCTCAAATAGACTTTTCAACATCACAATATCTTTATTTTTATATGTTACAAACTTTCAAACAATCACTAAATACAAGTATAAAGCCGTTACCGTTGGAGCACACTGTTTTGATGTAGAGCTGCAGCCATGTTTTCTAATGTAAAACAAAGAATATACAAACTAGTCAGTCCACTCAAGCCTTCTCCCATCACGTCCCTCACAACCACTTCTGGGGCTGGGAAAGTGGAAAGGTTCATTTTTTTAGGAACCTTCTATGCTCCTCCTTGTATGCTTCTATGACGAGACAAGCTCAGAATCCCATCTTGCATCGTAATGAAAATATGGAGGCACGCATAGCCAGCAAGTGTGTTCACGATCGCATCTTATCTATCATAATCAATCATTATAAACATCTAAAAACCACAATATATGTTTGATATTATATAATCTGACATTCAGTGCACCTGCTTTGATATAATCTATCCTCCAGAGCATCAGGACAGGAGCAACTCCTATGAGAAAAGAGTAAACAAATTGTCAACTTCTAGCTGGCCTGAGTTATGGTTAGTTTAGGGTTTGGGGTAGAGCAAGCTGTTTTCTGAACTAAAAATAGTGTAGGGTGGGACTTGATTTTAGCCATCAGGAATTGACTGGTGAAAGTGGGTGTTCCATATTGAATGTAGCAAGACCTGAATGTGAGTTTGCGGTGGATTGTGTAGGACTACTCCCCTCCTGAAACGCCACCAGCACCCACTTTTGAGAAGGCTTTTTTACCCTCCTGAAAACTGTCAGCCTCCACGTATCCCAATGGTTACAATTCTTTTCCTTTTTTCTATCAATGTTTGCTAACATTTATGTAATGTTTAACACATTAATGTTAGTCGGTATTCATTTACTGTGTTAGCTACTGGCAAGGTTTTAGAAAGGCTGTATTACCTACAATAGTAGCCATAAAAAATAGCTATTTGACAACTTAGTCACATTAGTGACATCAGCCGAAAAGAAATGCTGTTTTATTTAAGCAAGTAAAGCAAAGTGTTTACAGTTAATTAAATATTACAAATATTTTTTTTTCTTTGAAATAATATTCACTGATGAATTGTGCACAAGACCAGGAAGTCAATTTTGTCTTCATTTTGACATTAAGAGTTGTGTAAGAATGTTGTCTTTTAACTCTCGTCATAATCTCCAGTTCATCACTCATGTCTTTGCAGGCTTTTGTTTGCTAGCATCTGCTGTTTGGAAGGTTGTCAGAGGAAAAGCTAAAAAAGGGGAAAACAAATTTATTATTAAAAAATGAATTATTGGGGGAGGTCACATGACCCAGAACGAGATGGCTGCTTGAGTTTTCGGCTCCGCTCTAATGTTTATTCATTTTGCATTTTTTCCTCTGAATCTGTCGCTTTATTCCATTCTACGGACCTTCAATTATGTCTGACCCCACTCCGGATAAAGATTTTCCGATTTTCGGATCAACACATTCGCAGAAAGCAAAAGAAAAAGACAAAGGGAAGACCACTCACTCCTCGCCGCCAGCAGAAGCTAATGCTAATGCAACAGATGCCCAATCGGACATGGCGCTGGTACTTTCTGAAATAAAAGCCAATGGTTCTAGTCTCGATTGGATAACTAATCGGCTGGAGGGAATAGCTGGATCCGTCTCTACAAAATTTGTTTACGGCCCTCACTGAGAGGATCGAGGGCATTGAGACTCGTCTAACGGAGGCTGAAGGGAGGATTTCATCCGTGGAAGACTTGGCGGATCATTTTTCCTTTTTGGAAGGGGATTTAGATGCTGTAGGGTCATACGCTTGTTCCACTTTCCCTTTTCTGTCCCTTTTTTTTTTTTTACTCAGTGGGTTCAGTAATTTTAATCGCATATTCCATTCTATAGATTATATAGGAGCGATTCTTGAGGGGGCTATTTTTCTCAGTAGCATTAGTATGATGATAGGTTTATTTACATTCATCATCTCATTTTGTGACTTTTTGATGTTATTTGTACCCTGTCGTTTGGGGATGAGGTCTGGGGGGGGGGGGGGGGACTGTTTTGTGGTACTGTTCTGTTCAAATTTGGTGTCTTCTATGTGCAAGATTTACTTTTGTCAGCTCATCAGCATCTTAACATTTTGTTTTTGTTTTGGTTTTCTTGTATGCATGGTATTGTCAAGCTAGTAACTTGGAATGTGAAGGGTATCGGCCATGTTATAAAGAGGAAGAACATTTTGACATTTCTTTAAAAAGAACGCATATCCATTGCTCTGTTGCAGGAAACCCACTTGTCGGACACTGAACATTGTAAACTCAAAAGAGGCTGGGTGGGTCAGATATATTACTCCTCTTTTATGTCGAATAGTAGGGGTGTTGCAACTTTAATTCACAAGAACATCCCATTCAGTCTGGATTATGTAGAGTCTGACTCTGAAGGGAGATTTGTATTAATCTCGAGTGCATCTCACTATTGGAAATGTATATGCCCCAAATACTGACTGCCCCAGTTTTATATCTCAGATAGTTTTGCAGTTTAACCGTTTTTGTGGAAACCTGGGGTTCTTGGGTGGTGATTTTAATTGTATAAATGATAATAACTTGGATAAATCCACCCCGCAGACCCTGACAGGCCACAAATCCTCCCATACTTTACGGAATGTTTGTAAAGATTTAGGCCTTGTAGATATTTGGAGGGAGCTGTACCCGAAAGCCAGAAATTATACATTCTATTCTCACCCTCATAATTCTTATTCCAGGTTGGATTATTTCTTCACACCGTCTGAATGTATTTACCAAGTGAAATATTGCCGTATTGGCCCTATTGTTTTGTCCGACCATAGTCCTGTTTACTTAGACCTTGATGTTAATTTGTCCACTCCTAAATCCAATTATTGGAAGTTTAATGTTTCAAATTTGAATAATGATGATTTTTGTATGTTCCTAAAGCAGAAAATAGCTCATTACTGGCAGGACAATCAGAACTCTCCTGTTTCTTCAGCGACAAAGTGGGATGCTGTTAAAGTGGTGCTACGGGGCCACACTATCTCCTATGCTTCTTTAGTGAGTAAATTCAAGACCCAAAAAAGGAGAGAATTAGAGGCCGAAATAATTCATTTAGACAACACAAACAAATACCAAATCAGACCAACTGGATTCAGCTGAACAGAGCCAGAGCTAAATTAAATTTAGACCATATGGAGCATATTAAAAAAATACTGTTTTTTAGTAAGCAAAAATATTACAAATTCGGAAATAAACCTAGTAATTTACTTGCATATCAACTAAAAAAGGAACAACAAGAAAGAGTTATAAAGGCAATCAGGACCCCAGAGGACAATATATCTTCTGATCCCCAGATAATTAATGATACTTTTTCCGATTTTTATAGGACTTTATATAAAGCTGAGGGTTGTGGTTTGAAGGAGGATTTATCAGATTATTTGCGTAAAATCTTTCTTCCTGCTGTTTCTGAGACAAACAGAACTCTTAAATGCCCCCTTCACTAAGGAGGAAATTTGGCAAACTATCCAATCCATGCCCTCAGGCAAAGCTCCGGGCCCAGATGGGTTCCCACTCAAATTTTACAAGCAATTCTGGCAGGATATCAGCTCAATCTTAATGCCTGCAATTAATAAACTCTTAGAGCTAAATTCAATGCCTGATTCTTGGTCCTCTGCCGTTATCAGCCTTATTTTGAAAAAAGACAAAGACCCTTTGGATCGCGTCTCTTACCGCCCGATTAGTTTATTGAATGTAGATTACAAAATTGTGGCTAAAGCAGTGGCTCGGCGCCTTGAATCCTTTGTTAACATCCGTAGAATACTGAATATTCTAGATTATGTACACATGACCAAAGAGCCCACTTTAATTGTCTCGCTTGATGCCAAAAAGGCATTCGATAGGGTGGAGTGGCCTCTTCTTTTCGCCGTATTAGAGAAGATAAATCTAGGGAACAATTTTATTAATTTGATTAAACCCAAATATTCCCAGCCTATGGTGGCAGTTAATACAAACTGGCTAATATCTCACCTCTCTTATTTTCTTTGGGCATTGAGCCTTTGGCTGCGGCAGTGAGGGCCAATACAATATTATACCCATTATACTGGGTATCAGTGTTGGCTCAAATGAGCATCGTATCTCACTTTATGCCGACGATGTGTTATTATATTTTAAATACCCTGAGACTTCTGTTGATGCAATTCTTTCTATTATTGGAGAATATAGCACATTTTCAGGGTATAAGATTAATCTAAATAAATCCCAAGCTTTGTACTTGTATGCTCCCCCCGATGCTGCTTGGGCTCTCCATTTCGTTCAGCTCCCTCTGGTTTTCAATATTTAGGAATAAACGTTGCACCCAATTTGTGTGATTTATTCAAAGTTAATTACACCCTATTAATTACCAAAATTAGTCAGGACTTGTCCGACTGGTCAAATCTCCCCATTTCCTTTCTGGGCAAGATTAACATAATAAGGATTAACATAATTAACATAAGGGAACATCCTTCCCAGAATTTTTTTTATTTCAAAGTTTGCCCTGTTATTTGACTGCTGCTTTCTTTAAAAAGTTAAATGCCATTATATCAAAATTCATCTGGAATAAAAAAAAAAGCCTAGACTCAAATTTTCTATTTTACTGAAACCCAGGGAACTAGGAGAGGTCTCACATCCTAACTTCCAGTTATATTTTTGGTCCGCCCAGATTAAGAACATGATAAATTGGTTTCTTAATAGAATGGATTCACGGTGGGTAGGGATTGAGTCTTTGAGATGTTTCCCAAATTTGTTGTGTACCTCACCATTTATTTACAGTGTACATAAAATGTAATCAGTGTCCAATATTTTTATGGTATCAAACACTCTCCTGGCATGGAAAGATGTTTTGAAGTATCTGAATATTCCATATATCTTATCTTTAAAATCTCCTATTTCATTCAACCCTGACCTACCCCTGGCTATTCAGAATACTGGTCTTCGATCATGGAGATTGAAGGGAGTTTTGGAGCTGGACCAGTTATTTGACAAGGGCAGTCTGAAATCATTTCAGTTGTTAAAACAGGAATTTAATTTACCCAATAATGATTTCTACAAATTTTTGCAACTATGACGTTTTCTAGAATCACTTCTAAAGGACGATAGAATACGCTTTGATCTTTCTGACATAGAAAAACAATTGTACTCTTCATTTTCTCTCAAAAGGAAGATTTCTGTTTTTTATACTATGTTATCTAATGTCGGCCCCTCCTCTTTTGACCCTCTGAAACTGATATGGGAGAAAGACTTTGGAACTAATCTCAGTGATGAGGAGTGGCTATCGGTCTGCTCCGGTGTCTTCTATAGATGCGCTTCAATATCGAGTCACGAGCAAAACTTCAAGTTCTTCTACAGGACTTATTTAACACCAGTTCATCTCCATAAGATTTTTACTAATGTTTCTCAATTGTGTTTTAAAAGTATGTCTAATATTGGCACTATAATGCACGTATTTTGGGACTGTGATATGATCAAGACTTACTGGAAAGAGATACATAAAATTGTTCAGAGGATCATTGGTAAATATTTTGCTCTATCACCTAGTATTTATCTCTTGAACTGTAAAGCTGAATTACACCTCAACCACGATCTAGAATGTGTGTTACATCTTTGTACCTATTTGGCGAGAAAATGTATACATTTGTTGTGGTCCACTCCTCATGTCCCTTCAGTTAATACAGGTGCATCTCAATAAATTAGAATGTCGTGGAAAAGTTCATTTATTTCAGTAATTCAACTCAAATTGTGAAACTCGTGTATTAAATAAATTCAATGCACACAGGCTGAAGTAGTTTAAGTCTTTGGTTCTTTTAATTGTGATGATTTTGGCTCACATTTAACAAAAACCCACCAATTCACTATCTCAAAAAATTAGAATACATCATAAGACCAATAAAAAAAACATTTTTAGTGAATTGTTGGCCTTCTGGAAAGTATGTTCATTTACTGTATATGTACTCAATACTTGGTAGGGGCTCCTTTTGCTTTAATTACTGCCTCAATTCGGCGTGGCATGGAGGTGATCAGTTTGTGGCACTGCTGAGGTGGTATGGAAGCCCAGGTTTCTTTGACAGTGGCCTTCAGCTCATCTGCATTTTTTGGTCTCTTGTTTCTCATTTTCCTCTTGACAATACCCCATAGATTCTCTATGGGGATCAGGTCTGGTGAGTTTGCTGGCCAGTCAAGCACACCAACACCATGGTCATTTAACCAACTTTTGGTGCTTTTGGCAGTGTGGGCAGGTGCCAAATTCTGCTGGAAAATGAAATCAGCATCTTTAAAAAGCTGGTCAGCAGAAGGAAGCCTGAAGTGCTCCAAAATTTCTTGGTAAACAGGTGCAGTGACTTTGGTTTTCAAAAAACACAATGGACCAACACCAGCAGATGACATTGCACCCCAAATCATCACAGACTGTGGAAACTTAACACTGGACTTCAAGCAACTTGGGTTATGAGCTTCTCCACCCTTCCTCCAGTCTCTAGGACCTTGGTTTCCAAATGAAATACAAAACTTGCTCTCATCTGAAAAGAGGACTTTGGACCACTGGGCAACAGTCCAGTTCTTCTTCTCCTTAGCCCAGGTAAGACGCCTCTGACGTTGTCTGTGGTTCAGGAGTGGCTTAACAAGAGGAATACGACAACTGTAGCCAAATTCCTTGACACGTCTGTGTGTGGTGGCTCTTGATGCCTTGACCCCAGCCTCAGTCCATTCCTTGTGAAGTTCACCCAAATTCTTGAATCAATTTTGCTTGACAATCCTCATAAGGCTGCGGTTCTCTCGGTTGGTTGTGCATCTTTTTCTTCCACACTTTTCCCTTCCACTCAACTTTCTGTTAACATGCTTGGATACAGCACCCTGTGAACAGCCAGTTTCTTTGGCAATGAATGTTTGTGGCTTACCCTCCTTGTGAAGGGTGTCAATGATTGTCTTCTGGACAACTGTCAGATCAGCAGATTGTGTAGCCTAGTGAACCAAACTGAGAGACCATTTTGAAGGCTCAGGAAACCTTTGCAGGTGTTTTGAGTTGATTAGCTGATTGGCATGTCACCATATTCTAATTTTTTGAGATAGTGAATTGGTGGGTTTTTGTTAAATGTGAGCCAAAATCATCACAATTAAAAGAACCAAAGACTTAAACTATTTCAGTCTGTGTGCATTGAATTTATTTAATACACGAGTTTCACAATTTGAGTTGAATTACTGAAATAAATGAACTTTTCCACGACATTCTAATTTATTGAGATGCACCTGTATGTGGTTGAATCAAATTGCTATTTTCCTACCTTTAGAAAAACTAACTTGTGATTTACACCGGAGGTCTAATGATTTCTGGCGTATTTGGTCCCCTCTTTGGAATTTTCTTGAGAATTTATGTTGAATGTCTTTGTTTCTTTACTCTTGTTTATTCTGGTGCTATTACCCTTCACCCGGCACTTGAACTACCAGTTGATGGAAGATTGTATGATGGATGATTGTATATACTGCCATGAGACACCTGTACCATGGTTTTGTTATTGTAAAACTATTTAAAAAAATAAATTAAAAAAAATACTAGTCAAATTAAAAAAAAGTAAAATTATTAATAATAATAATAATAATAATAATAATGAATTCTTATTTTGTGACCAGGGGAGTTTAAATGCCAACCCTGACCAGACTGCACATCCTATGTTCAGAACACTGGAAGTAATGGTCTGTAGATCAATAGTCCAGCTACACATCATGAGCTTAGTGATCTCAAGCCCTCCAAAGTCACAGAGCAACGACCACCCAAGGCTTCGCTGAGATGGGTGGATTGGGGTCATGGATGAGCACACTTCTGGAAATCCCTGGAAGAGAGAGAGAGAGAGAGAGAGAGAGAGAGAGAGAGAGAGAGAGAGACAAAGACATCAGACTGCTGATATGTATTGCTCAACTTAACTGTCCATAGTGTTGTTTTGGATTAACCAATTTATGGAAATACACAGAGGAAAATTGTATCACTCAGAGGTTGCTTTTTTATAAGTGGCAACTTGATGGAGTTCCCAGTCCCTCTAGGACCAGGATTGGGAAACACTGTCTCCATTTACATTCCATTTAATCTAATAGCTATCTTGGAAAAACAATTGAGATATTAAAGAGATCATATTTGTGATTTTTCTTACCCATGGGTTCCATCACCATTCTGAAACTGAAAGTTTGTAAGCTTTATGATTGTGGGCAGTTGTCTGGTTTGTAACAATTACCTAGTGTGCCTTTTGGATGTAGAAGAGTTCCATTTCCTTTTGCAACACAGATTTTAAGATTTTCAGACAAAATATTTGTGTCCAGAATAGTAAAAATGGCTTATATTGATGCAATATATCAATTCAGGTTTTCTGAGGAACTCTTGTAAGTGTAGATTTATGTTGCTACTTAACGTACCATAGCTGGGGGAAAGGGAATATTTCCAATAACCCATTTTTATTATTTGCTTTCCCACATGGCTTAAAAATAGATTTCCCTGTCTTCTCATTATATTAGAGTTTATAATATTCATGTTGCATCTTTAATTACCAGCATATAGGATAATGTCATAAGAGCACTGATATGTTTGGATTACATTTTCAGAGAGTTTTTATTTATTTTTTTTTTTTAATTATAACCACATAAACAGAGTTGGGTCCTTGCTTGTAATTAGTTCATCCTACAGCTTTATTGTTTTACTTTTTCAACATTCAGAATGTTTTAATCACATTTGGTAAGAGTCATTTTACACTAAAAACATGTCTTACACAACAAGTCAAAACATTTCTGCTCAACATAACAAATTAAAGTAGAAGTCCTTCCTGTGGGATTGCATACAATGATGGAGATCCAATTTAAACCATTTTCCCCCACAAAATATTTATCCTTGCAAGAAAATTTTGGCATTCATTTCACCTTGTGCATGAATGTATAATGCATAATGATGAATGATAATTGTTCATGAATGAGTTGATCAATTATAAATGACCACTGGTTTGCTTCATAGCTCTTATTCATTTTAAATGAAACAAATGTCACAGGCTGCTTTCAAATTCACATACTTTTATAGTATGTACTGAATGTGAAGAACTTCTCAACTGTTGAAAAATTATGTACTGTATGTATGCAGGTGTGTAATATAAATACATTCCTGCACATACTACATAAGTAATCTTGGCATTGTCCCTTGCCCTGTGTAATCTTTAACATATGTTTAATCAACCGCAAAGACTTTGGCCAGAAACATACTTTACACATCCCAACGCATTGCCAACACATGGTCCAACTGAACATGCTTAATGTGCATTTTGTAATTACTGTGATGGTAACAACGCTCAGTACTCAAGTGGGCGATAGTGTTGCTTTCAAAAGTCTGTGCCTTTAAACTGGATAAGTTATCATTCAGGTAGGTTGCTATAAATATATTGACTTTCCCTTATTTGCTCAGCAGTACTGTAGTTTCTTTGAACTATTGTTCTGCCACAACAGTAGTTGACTTGAAAGAGAAAACTCACAGCAGACATGAACAGTTCACACTAAAGTCCACTATATCACCCCTTTCGGCAACATTGAGACTGCAACACGTACTCGTGTTGTTGCGTTGTGTTATGAATTGTGGTCTGACACATTTTTTGAATGCAACTATGCATAAAATTTAGTTTCCAAAGATAGAAGTGTGTGCATTCACATACTTACGTAGAGTATGTTTCAACTTTTAAAGAGCTAACAATAACAATGGAAAGTCTTTTCCCAGCAAGTTCATAAAAAACTTTTTATTAAATTCCCCTTGTTTAAACCTTCAACAAGTTAATTTAACGACAAGGAATTATTTTCTCAGTTCCAATAGATCTTAGATTTACATTTACGCAAGAGCTGACAGTTTTTTTTTTTTTAACCAACTTTTCAGATCTGCTGGCTCATCATCTAGTTGCACACAGAAAGCTATTTCGAAACAGTAGTTTGCCAAGCTACAAGCTACTCTTTTACTCTTAACTTTAACTCTTAACTACTGTGTTGTTAACTGCCACTCTAAACTACTAACATGCATTGTTGTAATATATATTTCTGCTGGATCTTTTCTATTATTCCGGGGGTATATTTATTCAATCAGTCCCTGCTCTGCCTATGCATGGCTTCATGAATGAGCGGGGACTTTGCCCAGAACAGAACAACACTGCCAACACTAACAGATTCCATCAATTGCCTATAAGTTAATAAAAGTATTCAAGTCAAAGTATTTTTTTTTTTTTTTTTTTTGATGGAAGTGGTCTTGACTAAACTAAATTACTACTAAACTAAATTTACTGATAAAAGTAGTATTTCTAGTAGTAGTCACGGACACAACAACAATTAGAATATTAATTAGGGTGACAGCATTAAACTTAAACACACACATTTACATTAAATATAACTAATAATACTAGATAACACCCTTATTTCTATAACAAGTCACAAAGAAAGTGATCAGCAGCAGCAGCAGCAAAAAAATCACTACGAAGAACACTTTAAAAAAGTCTCTTACACTCAGGGCTCGAGTTGAGGGGGGATATCCCCTTGTTGCAAGAAATTTAGATAAATTGTGTCATGTATTACATAGAACTAATAGTGCAATTAAAATATTTAATTCTCTACCTTTGATAAATAACAGACTTTAAATAATGGTGATTTGCTGGTCAGAATTAGATTTCGACATGTGTGAGGTTGCCAAATTTCAAGAGGTGAAATCCCCCAATCAGATCTTTACCCTTAATCAGTTTGGAAATATTCGCCAGTGTGCCGCTTTAGTCACGCAATCTGGCAACCATGAGCGCGTGAGCTCTCTATCCACCACAAAAAGGCGCCGGTTTTCTGAAAACACCGGCAAACAGGTATGTAGGGTTTAGCGATGATGTGTTGTCTTGTCCTTCTCATTGTTCATAAACAAACTTACGCCACTGAAGGTAATGCAAGTTTTCAAAAGTTTCGCGGACTTGCAGAAATGGCAAAGAGAACAGTTAGAGGAAATATTTTGTATTTCTTTAAAAAGAAGAGAACAGAATGTAAAATATTGCTATGACAAGTGTTCAGTTACAACATGAAGATGTTTTAAACTCAAACAATTTTCAGGGTTTCACCCATAAAATGCTTTTGTGCCAATGTTTAAGCATTTTTTTCTCCAGATCTATTAAACTAAAAATACATAAAAATGCAATTCACACTAAACTTTTACTTGAATACACCTCTTGAGCATATTTTCAATTTTTGAATTCAAAGTCATATTGATATTTTTTTTTTTTTCTGGGGCTTGAAGTAAAATATGTCATGTGGTGTCCAGATGACAGAAAAAGGCTCATTAAAAGCTGAAATTATTGAAATAATAAATGTTAGCATGACTACTGTAGAATAATCTTTTATTATTATTTCTTTAAAAAAAAGAAGCAGTGAAACAATTGTTTTAAAATATGATTCATTATTAAAAACGCTTTTGTCTACAAAATCAAAGTCATGTGGTGTAACCAGCATGTATTTGTTGTTTATGTTGACCATAAAACCATAAACCAGAGTGGGCACCTTGAGACCATCAAGATGAAAAGGCACATTTTGTTCTTGTCATGTGGTGTAACCCTGAGAAAATGTAGTGATATTTTTTACCTTGGAAAATGTGTTTCAAAACATAAAAAAAAAAAAAATTAATTGTAATTTTTTAAATTTTTTTATTAAAGATTAAGTTGTTTATCCTCTCATGTATTCATAGTGCAAAGAAAGTATTACATTAACTTACTCTATGTAAGTTAAAATTTTCAAAAATGTATGAGACCAGATTGAACACAAAGATTACATTTCCAAGAACTTGACAAAAGTGTTTTAATTTAAACACTTAAATATTTTGAATTTTTATAATGATTTCTTCCTTTTAAATCCTCAGACAACCTTATTTGTCATTTAAAAAAAATTGATCTCAGTGATTTGGACCGTGGCATGATTGTTGGTGCCAGACGGGCTGGTTTGAGTATTTCTGTAACTTCTGATCTCCTGGGATTTTCATGCAGAACAGTCTCTAGAGTTTTCTCAGAATGATGCCAAAAACCAAAAATCCAATGATCGGCAGTTCTGCGTAAGGAGACCTTGTTGATGAGAGATGTCAATGAAGAATGGGCAGACTTGTTCGAGCTGACAGAAAAGCAGGTGCAGACTGGGGGAAAAAAATGGCAGCCCCCTTCATCATATCACAGCCCACTTTGGCCCCATTTCATGGCCGGCCCACCGGGAAAAGTCCTGGTTCTTACGATGGCCAGTCCGCCTCTGCATAAAGGTTACGGTAACTCAGATATCCACTCTGTACAGTTTTGGTGAGTAGAATAGCACAACAATCTCAAAATGCACAACACATTGAACCTTGAGGTGGATGGGCTACAACAGCAGGAGACAACGTTGCGCACTTTATTAAGACCATAGTGTTCTCTAGTAAAGTGCTTGTGAGTGTATATTTGATCAGTGAATCCTTTATTTACATGAATAAAGGTCCAAATGGACCAAACTTGCTAAAATGTATCAGACTTTTTATTGCTACCTGAGAGAGTGTGGACATTTTAGGAGAGAAAGTTTGATTATTGTCAATCTGTGTGCACAATAAAATGTGACAAAACAGTAAAGTAACGTTTTGTTATGCTACACCACTACTCGTTGGACATATTCGTTTATTACTGGAAATGCAATGCTATTTTGAAAACAGTATAAAATGCAGTAAAAATGCAGATAAATTAGTACTGTCACTTCAATTAGTTAGTTATTCCAGAAGACTTGCACACTTTAGAATCCCAGTGGATGCAGTAAATCATCCAGATGCAGTACAATGCTCACAAGAACTGAGGATTCAGTCATCTAAATCATTTGATGTACAGTACTTCTTGTTGCATACTGTATAGCAGGGAAGGGAGCATATTTTGACACATGGATCGGTCATTGTGACAACTCACATTGGAGATCTTTCTGAAATGAAAGCTGCAGAAAATATCAGATGTAGAATGGAAATGAAGATGAAACTATTAAGGAGGGTTTTGAGAGATCTAGACCACCCACAATATCGCTTTCGCTACACATTACCACCATTTGCTTAAGGTTCATTTGTATTCCTACAGTAATTGCAATGTGCCACATTGCAGGGTGGCTGCAGGTGCGAGGGCTTGATAATGAAGCACTCTGCAGTGTGGGTGGCAGCTGTGCTTGACTCTAGAGAGCAGAGAGCCAAATCCCCTAAACATGCACACCTCCAATTGACTCAGCACTTTAAAAGCTGGGTATCTGCTTTTCCACCCAGCTCTCCTTACACACACATATTACAGGTGCACTACACTTTCAATTAGTCTTCCTACTCTCATTAATAAGAGTGTATGACCTGTACTTAATCTGGTTATGTGTGGACTCGGCTGCAAGGCCCAGGTGTTGATCCAGCCATGAAGCCAAAACAGGCTACATCCTCCCTGTGGTCTCTGTAATCCATATACCTGCACAAAAGATGTGAAGTGCACTAAACATAAACTAAAGAAACTACTTCAAAACAATGAAGTCATCTGAATAAAAAATTTGAAGCAACTGAAGCTATCTTAACCCAATTTAAAGAGCACAATGACATATCAAACTAGATTTACATTTCTAAAGGATATGTGAGCAATAGCAAGCAGTATTGTGTAGATAACTTCTGAAATGTAATCTGGTGCCGATTACAAATTACACAAATATCCGAAAGTAACATAATAATTTAGATTGCACTCTTTAGGTTATATAATTGAAATACTTTTGGATTACTTAATGCACAGTTTGCTAATTCTAATTATACATTTTCAATGTATTAAGTACAGTAAATATGAATTAGTAATCAAGAATCCAATTACAAGTACTTGAAACTAGTAATTATACTTTAATAGTTTCTCATGAAACATGAAGCCAAAGCCTGCAAAGACATCCAAAGATAATCTTTATAGAATTCTCTGAAACGAGGTAAGAGGATAACAAAGGCATTAAAGAATCGACTGAAACAAGTCAACTTTACCAGAAAACTTTACCATGTTTTCTTGTTAGAGTGTGTTAGCCTGTGTTTCCTGCCTTTTAATTTGACCAAGTCCTTTGAAGAGCCGAGTTAGAAGATGATTAGGTTTTATTTTCCAATCCCACATGTTTTAAGTCATACATGATTCTATACATTTTTAATCATGTATTTATTTATAGCACCTTCTGTGGCAACAGTCAGTGAGAACCACAACAGTCAATTTAGACAGAATCACCATCTAATCCTGACCAAACCCCTGTGGCCAAGGTCTGTAATCTCTAGAAAAATCTGACCACTTGTACATAGTGGAATTGGCAGCTGTGCACTGTAATTGTCTGTAATAGCTGCCGCTCTAGCTCAAGGCATGCTGGTGGGCTGAAATCACACGGCTTACATGCATTAAGCTTCTGTATTGTCATACGCTGGCTGATCCACTCTGGCCACATCAGAGAACATGTGTGCTCTAATTAGACCACTCGTCAGCACCTTCTCATGTCCTATAACCACTTCTCTCTGTTCTCGAGCCCTCCCGAAGGGTGGGCAGCAGTAATTGCCTTTTAGGGCTTAGAAATAGGCTGTATCTGCCTTGACAATCACTGCACTGTAGAGTGTCTGTGACAGGGAAAGGGTTGCTGCAAATTGCATACTGTCATGAGTGTTACCTGGGACACATCTACTCCCTCAAAAGCCTGGAAGAGCAGAAGTATCTATGACATAAATTAACAAGAAGTTATTTTGGGGGGAATTAGAAGAAAAATACAGCAATCCTTGCCCGCTAAAGGAACCTAAAGTGCTAAAGAATATATTCCTATAGAATTTACAAAGGGATATAGATGCATATCAAAAAAGTCATGTGAATCTGCCTTAATAAGCCATAAATACTTAATTCACTCAGAGAATATCATCAATATCATTGCATAGCATCTTGATATTCTGAAAAGCCTCTCTTCAAAATGATTGGCTACTATTACCTCCTAGAACTGTGGAACGTGCTATCGCTCCCACACATAAGGCACCTGCTGATGAATGCTAGAAAACATGAAGTTCATCAGAGTGTTTTGTCTGCACATTTTAAACTGCAGGTAATTCTTTACATTGAACAAAAGACCCACAGTGGCTTCAGTCTTAATTTGCCCCATAAATTGCCCAGAAGTGACGATTTCTTCTCTTAAACACATGGAACACATTGCTTTATACACAAATTGTTTTTGCAATATTTTGCGCATTAATGAAATTAGCAATTAGGATGGAAACCTGGCAAATGACATGTGGTCACGAGATGAACTAGAACCAGTGGAGTTTGCCATTAATGATGTCAAACCTGGTGAGTTGAAGAATATATCACATAAGTATGGCTGTCACGATTATGAAATTTGGCTGACGAATAATTGTCAAAGAAATAATTGTGATTATGATGATTAATTGTCAGTTTTACACAAATTGGCATACTTCTTAAGGTGTATCAAATATTATTTTTTAACTTTGAATAATATAAAAAATAGGGATATATGATTTCCTTTAAGGCTTGAAAAACTTATGAAAGACATGAAAAACAATATTTAAAATAGCAAAATATTTCCTAATACTTAAAATATCTGTCTTTCTTTTTTCTTTTAATTTCTTTCTTTTTTTTATTCTATTCTATTCTATTCGTAATCAATAATAAAATATTTTGTCCTAAAAAACCGTGTCCTAATTTCTTCGATTTTCAGATGTATGCTTCACTTACATAATCGCCGGCCAGTAGGCCAGAGACAGAGCGTGCATTAGTGTCTGCCAGCGGGAGGTCATTAATACCTTGAACATAAGGACTTCCTGCTGAGTTAAGGGTTCTAGCACATCAAAACTGTTAGAAAAAAATAATTCTGTCACTGAGGGCGGGCTCTTGTATTCTCGTCAAGTGACCAGTGAGCTTCTTCTTTTACTGAAAAACTGACAAGATGATCTAAAGATTTAATCGTACTTAGCTGATTATCATCACAACTACAGATTGAAATCCATAGTGTATCGGCAAGTGTGACATACCTCCGACTAAAGAGAGTGGGACCTTTGCAAATCAGTCAAGTGTGACACCCTCTGCAAAAAACAAATTGTTTGGAGTCTCCTAGTGTTAAGCGGGCATCACCTCCTTTGTGTCACTGTGTGCTAACCCACAATGACCAAGAACATTTGCCATTACTCATTTGTTAAATGTAAGTGAAACCATAGTGCTCTGCATTATCCATTAAAATCCTTGTTCATATTTTCGTGTGTGCATCAGCACAGAAGCAGTTAATCTACATGCGCACTTCAGGAGCCTCTCTGGGTGCGGTCTATGGTGCAGCTCAGTGATATGTAGGGAGTTCAGTTGAATGAGACACACAAACGCAGCATTCTTTGCATTTATACATTCACTTAAAGTTCCTTATTTGGTCAGTATAATTTTATTGGACTTTGAAGTGCACAATAATTGGATGATTATTTAATAATCGGGACAGGCCTACGCACAAGTCATATGGACTACTTCTGTGGTGCACTTTTGTTGTTGTTTTTGAAACAGTGTAATTCACCATCCATTTGCATGGTATGGAAAAGAGCAGCTTGAACAATCTCCCTTTGTGTTCCATGGAACAAAAGAAAGTAAAACTTGCTTTTGGAGCAAATCCTTCCATTGAGTCAGTTTTTTATTACTATTATAATTGGTCAAACCAGTTCACAGATTGATCTCAATCTAAACTATCTTTACAAATCCTTATCCAATAATCTCATACAACTGGAAAGTTGATTAGAATTTCATAGAAATGTATTGGAACTCTGTAAAATGTAGGAGTTTTGGTTCCTGGGCTGATTTTTGGGACACGATGTGATACTCCATGCAACTTCCTTTAATTCTCTCAAGATTCATTACATTACCCTTGTACCTGTCACTGCAAGAGCTCTTTAAACACTGGCCAGCATGTACGGCAGATAAATAAATAGATTGGCTGAGATTGTGTATGTCATATTCCCAGCGCTTAGATCAGTCACAGTGAACAGCATGTGCAGTGGTGGTGGTCAGATTCCCTCTACGGGCGCGCAACCCACCAATCAGCTGGCCAGATGCTGAGGGAGTGTTTTGGATGTGATGCTGCTGTCAGTCACAGGGCTCTTTTGGGATTTAACCTGTCAGATGCCTCCACCCTCCCTCCTGCTATCTCTCAGATGACTGGCTAACTGCTTTGACCCATATCTGTCTCGCCTGGACGCGGGCGGCCCTGTGCTGCTTCATTCACTCTAATTATGCTCATGAATTACAGTTGTCTATTGCAAATGGGACGTATTTGGCATCTCCTAGCAGTGAGTGTGTGTTAGCAGTGGCACTGCACAATGGAGGATTAGTGTTGGGGACTTACTTAAAATGTGTGGCAGTGATACTCTTTATCTTCCTCAGGTTTTGTTCAAAATACCATACTACCATTTTAATCTTACTATTCAGGCAATATATTGGATATAGTATGCACATTTTCTGTATGCATAGAAATATCATGGGGATCTACTTAAAGGGATTGTTCATCCAAAAATGAAAATTCTCTTATCATTTACTCACCCTCATACCATCCGAGATGTGTATGACTTTCTTTTTTCTGCAGAACACAAATGAAGCTCTGTAGGTCCATACAATACAAGTGAATGGTGGCCAGAACATTGGAGGTCTAAAAGGACATGAAGGCAGTATAAAAGTAATCTGTAGGACTCCAGTGGATAAATCCATATCTTTTGAAGCAATATGATAAGTGAGGATAAGAAATAGATCAATATTTAAGTCCTTTTTTACTGTAAATCTACAATTTCACTTCTACATTCTAGTGTGGAAGTGACTTTTACTTTCACATTCAGCCACCTACTGGTTGGAGCTGGTCTAATGTGGAGATTTATGGTTAAAAAAAAAAAAAAAAAGCAGTGATCTATTTGTTCGAGAATCCCGACCAGTTGGACTGAGCAACATTGGCTCAACCAAAGGTGAGAATTTGGGGTGGGACTATCTGTTTGACCAGTGGAGGATGGGGGGATGTTTTATAAAAATGTTTGAAAACAGTCATACATTTTGTGATTCTTGGATGGCTATAGTGGTGCAGGAATCACACAGCTTTAAAAAAAAAAATAGTAGGTAATATTCAGTGAATGCTGCTCAGTATGCAGTAAGCAGTAGGCTAGTATTCCATTCCGAATGTAGCTTCTGTCTGTCTGCTTTCCTCAACTTGCATATTGCCCCCGTTTAATCAAGAATAGGTGAACTTCCCATTAATCATCTGTACCCTATGTGGCCCCCATACATTAATGTGATAATAATCTCTTAAACAATTAACTACCTCTCTGGGCAGACACCACATTTCCATCTCCTTCTGCCAGGACTGCTTGTTATTTTAAGGTATGAATAGGGAATGATTGAGGGGTCAATCAGTAGATGGGATTTATTATCTGGGAGGAAGTGGGCGGAGCTGTTGGCAGGAGGAGTGAAGGGAGCGAACGGAGATTGGGTCACATGGCACCATTCATGCATGCGCCTCCCTGGAGCGCAATCAATCCTTTTTATCTCCTCTGGATTTGTTATCTGCCCATTTTTGCTTTGGTAATAACCCTATGTCACCTCCATTGTGATGATAGATCTGGGAAAAAACACTCTTGTTCTCCATGGCAACCTTTATATAATAGCTTTATAGATTTATGTAACACCTTGTTCTCTTGACCATCTTTATGTTCTTCAAAGTCGCCATCTGTGTGAAGTCCATTAGAAGGAAAAATAAAATGCCCAGTGTTATAGTATACCAGCAGTCTGAGGTGGTGCTAATCAAAAGTGGAGTGGTGGACAAAAGCAATATTAGTGTGAAGGGTTTCGATCTACCAGATTTGAGGAAATTGCTTTTTTTTCCTCCTAGAGTACAAGCCTTGTGAAAGATTCTTTTTACTATGCTGCTACTTCTTTTTTCATATTATGAGGTTCCCAGAAGAACCCCTTCCTGTTTTGATGCAGGAAAATCTAAGTCCTGTCATGGACATGTAACTAATCTTGTTCCTCTTCCAGCAAGCTTTTACACTGGGCTCTGGCACTGTGAAACATTCAGATATGTTTTATGATTAATCTATGCTATGTTTGTCAACCAAACAGATGATCTGGCAGGGTCAGACAATGATGGAAGATCAAAGCAGCAAGTGGCCGTATCAGTTCTGCTTGGAGCCTCGAGTGGATCTCTAGCAGAGGCAGATGCTGAAATGATACCAGCCTCGAAGCACACACCTGAAGATAGTTAACCCTTAAAGGTATACCTCGGGTCTTCAATGACCTGGGACGTCATTCTACACCCTTTACTTAATCCATTTTTCAAGTTATGCCTCCACATCTTTAGTATTCACAAACTATTCTCTTATGAATGGTGTAACAATTTAAAACAGTATAAATTCTAATTGCTTAATTACTAAAAGTGTATAGCATCAATAGTGACCAGAAATAAGTAATAGTGTTGCAATATATATTTGCACTTCCATAAATCATATTTTTGGATTATTTCGTATATCTTTAAGATTACTATCACAGGATATCTATTGTATTATTATTATTATTACAAGACAAATGAGTTATATTCATTCAAATGACAACTAAATCATGTCGAATTGTCTCCACAAAGATGAATTATCTGTATCCCATATGCGTATCCATACACACATATTATTATTCATTATAGGTTGCACTGTTGTTTCAGTGATTGACATTGATTTACATTTGACATTGCTATTTGACTAAGAAGCAATGTGGAAGTAAACTATAGCAAGTACAATGCATGAACAGAATGATATGGCTATTGCCAATTTTGTGTACTACTGAAATTAAGTTATATGTCTATTTAGACTCAATTAGTTCTTGAGAACATACAAAAGTGTAGCTTATGTGTAGCTTATGTGTTAGGTATCTCAATATGTGCTTGACAGTTTACAATGTCAGGGTGAAATGAAATATATAACCATCAAAATATAACATAATACAGTATATACAATATTATTTGTGTTGAAAGGGCTTGAAGTGCAAAGTTACAGTGACTGAAGCGTGTGCCGAGGGGAGTTAAAGCGAACAGGAAGGGATCTGCTCAGATCTTCATCGGCTAAGATTCCAATCTGGTTATTCGCAAAGTAGCTGTCCGGGGGGTCTCCGGTTCCAACTCAAGACCCCCGTAATTTGCACCATATCTAAAGACTAAGTAGTAATTAGCCAAAAATATTCCTTACGCCGTAGATCTCAAATCTAATTTGTGTTCCCATATCTATTTAAATAAGGCATGATAATGCATCACTTTAAGTTTGACATCAATGTTACCAATTTCCCAGACTGAACTTTTGAAAATTATGTGAGTGTGGTGACAGTTTTGCAGATATAATATTATGTGATTCATTACATGTTCATTACACGGCAGTTCTGAGGTGAAATGCTCACTGTGTGGTTTTGCAAGTTAAACAGATGAGGTTTATAAGTTTAATGCTGTATTGAGTTTTAAATCAACAAAACCTACTTGCCTACCCTAAAACATAAACAATCCGTCAGAGACATGTCAGAAAATGTGGTAACACTTTAAAATTAAGGTTTCATTTTTTAACATTAGTTAACATGAACTAACAAAGAACAATACTTATTAAGCATATATAAATCTTAGTTAGATAACTTTAACATATATTATACTAAATTTAAAATAAATTTTAAAGTCAAAAGTTGTGTTAACATTAATGCACTATGAACTAACATGAACTAACAATGAACAATTATTGACTAACATTAACAAAGATGAATAAATGCTGTAAATAATAATAATAATAATAATAATAATATATATATATATATATATATATATATATATATATATATATATATATATATATATATATATATATTGTTAATTGTTTGTTCATGAAACCTAATGCATTAATTAATGCTAACAAATGGAACCTTATTGTAAAGTGTTACCGAAAAAGCTAATGTCAACGCAAATGCTGAAGGAACTACTTCAATTTGTGCCATTTCTTTTGGCTCACATGTCAACTTGCATGATTTTCCGGTCTCATACCCCAGTTCTATGCATCACAAGTGTAATTCTCTATAAGTTGAGCTACCATGTAATTTGATTGTGTTTGAACAAGCTTGTAAATGCGGTTGATTATGTAATGCAAACGTTAACATTTATCACCTTAACAAGTCATGTGCTATAAAAAAAAAAAAAAGAAATATATATGTGTTAAGATGCCATAAGATAGCATTGTGTGAGGAACAGGAAGAAAAGTATGTGTTTATGAACTGATGATATGCTGTTTTAAAGTAATATTTGTTGTAGTGCATGGGGGGTGGGGGGGGTGGGAGGGGCAATTCACCAGGAAAATGCCACAATCTTTATTCTTTATTCAGATTCCCATTAGCTTCCACAAAGTGGTTGATAGTCTTTCAGGGGTCCTCAATAAAAAGAATGAAAAAAAAAATAAAAAAAATTTTAATAAAAAAAAAAAATCAATATTTATAATGGCAAAAATAAAACTCCTTCAGTCAAATCACCAGATGGTTCACCATCATATGGTGAACAATGCCTTTTCCCATCATGCTTACAATACGATCTATATGATCATACCAAGACAAGAAATTATCAAGTTTCACACCCAGTTGTTTAACCCTTGTAACATGTTCCACTGTAATCCCATCAATAGACAATTTCAAATCAGCAACCTTGGTGGTGATAATCCTGATTCAAAAGATATTACATTTTGTTTTTGCTATATTCAGTATTAATTTATTAGTTCTGACCCATTTAGTTATTGTTTGCAACTCAACACTTGATGCTGGTGCTGCAGAAAACATTGTGAAATCATCTGCATACATACCTATTTTAGTGTTTTCAACAATACTTGGTAAATCACTTATGAAAATAGAAAATAAAAGTGGACCTAAGCAACTGCCTTGTGGGACACCACAATAAATGTTAGTGTAAGTGTAGTTCTAGCAGGAAGATCTCTGGATCTCATCCAATCACATTACAGCACTGCTTTATTAGCCTGCCAGCTGTCTCTCACTGTTCGCATACTTTCAAGTTTTGACCCCCCGTCCCACCCCATCTCCACCACTTTAAGTCTCGTCCTGGGCTCGTCATCGCCTCCGGCAAAATCTGACGGTTCAAGCATCATTGGAGCACTGAACCGTAGGATGGGGTTTACACCAAATGATATAAAGTAAGTACTGTATCTTTTCATGTGTATTTATTCCAATAGTCTCAAGTCTGATAGAAGTATGTTTGTCATCAGAAAATGATCCATTAAAAAAACACTCACTGTATTCTATCAGAGAAATACATTTCCATCCAGTCAAGGGCTAAAAGTGAGGAACCATAATATTTAAGCTTAGCAACAAGAATACTATGGTAAATTACATCAAAAACTGCGGTGAAATCTAAAAGAACAGCACCAACTTATTTCCTATCATCCATATGCTACATGTTAACCACTGTCATATGTATCAGAGCAGTACTGGTAGAGTATCCTGGTCTATAGGATTGTTGTGCTTTAGTAAGTAATACATTTATATTAAAATAAGGTATAATGTGATTAAAGATAATCTTCTCCTAGACCTTAAAATATCCACATTGTTTATAAAGACAGAAAAATAATTTACTAAATCCAAAGGTTAATTAATAAACTGTAATAAACTGCCCATCCCTTTCCACATAATTTTGAAAATTATTTGACTTTCTACACGATTTAATTCAATGTTTTTTTTATTTATTTTTTTTATTATTACTTGCTTAAAATATTCCCTCTTTTTAATGTAGTTTAATTTTGTGACCTTATTCCCTAACTTACAATAGAAATCTGTCCAGATAAGTACCCTTTACATTGTCTCTTTGAAGCATTAATAATCTCAGTTTATCATCAAGCCAGGGAACATTATTACATTTCACTGATCTTTTCCTAAGTGGGGCATGTTTATTTATGATTTTGGGTATTTTGTTGTTACAACCAGGCTCTAAGGCTGTAAAAAAAAGGGAGACCAAATGTGCAAAAACTGAAAAAAAAACAACATTTATTTTAACATAAGAGCATAACACCAAAGCAGAAACTGGGCGCTAGGACGAAGCTCTCAGATCGGTTCCATGACACAGGTCTATCCCCACGAGGACGCCGTCGCCAACAAAGAACTATCCGCCCCTCATGAAAAATTCTGAGGATATTTAAAGCTCCAACTCACAAGTGTCAGGTGTGTCAGCCACGCCCCCTAGAGCCCGAGCCACCTGCAATAACCACTTACACACTTACAGGCACAAGACTGGGACGTCACATATGTCCATAAACATTTTAAGGGCAATATCTGCATCATTGTCCTGACATACACAACTTGTATTGATCTTATATTTTCCAACATCCTGGAGCTGTGCTCAAAGGCTGTATCAGTCACAATCAAACCATATTAAGTG
Organism: Myxocyprinus asiaticus; assembly: GCF_019703515.2. NCBI lineage: Eukaryota > Metazoa > Chordata > Actinopteri > Cypriniformes > Catostomidae > Myxocyprinus > Myxocyprinus asiaticus. Next base: position 27,784,889 of record NC_059390.1, on the reverse strand, counting down.
GAAGTATTGACCCAACTGACCATCACAGAATTTTTTTCAGTTGTGCAACTATTTGAGTATGATTACAAACGTCAGCCATAGATTTTAGCTTCTTAGTTAATGAGCAGTATTTAGAAGACCAATAAATATTAAAATTACTAAGTAAAATATATATCCTTATTTTCCTCTGTCACTTTGCCCATAATTTCACATATACTATTCAAATACTGCACATTAGAACTGGGAGGCCTATAACAACAACTGACCAAAAAAGGCTTGCAATGTATAACTTCAATCTTATCATTCATAAGGTCTTTCTGTAAAAACACTCCAAAATGTTCCTGAATGTAAAAAGCAACTCCACCTCCATACTTATCCCTTTTCTACACAATTTATACCCATTAACAGTGAGCTCAGAATTATTAATGGTTGAGTCTAGATGTGTTTCTAAAAAAGCAATTCTCGCACACAAACACATATTCTCACCACCTTATGAATTTTATTCCTGAGACTACATATGTTTAAATGAGCAATAGTTAAATATTTTCTTGGTAAACTTATCAAGAGAGATGATATAAATGTTAACCTGACTCATAAAAAAACAATAAGTAAAAATTTCAAAGACAAAAGAAAAAAAAAAGTTGGAAGCAGTAAAAACAGTTAAACAAGAGTTCATAATTTCCAACTAGACTGATGTTTGAGTATTTCCATTCCTGGGCATGATAACTAACTTATCATATTTTAAGGTGGCTCTATCACCCCTGTCCCAGGCAGCTCTTAATTTGGGCAAAAAGCTCCTTCCTTCTCAACTGCAAAGCCTCAGAAAAATCTTTTCAATTGATCCATTGATATAAATGTTTGTACCCTTCAGCTACTTGGCTGAGGACATGAAGAGTTTAACAACAATTTTGCTTACCCCCCTCCTGATACTAGCCGATCCTGTGGGCGTGTTCAGTTTCCATTTCTGTGCCATCTAGTCCCAAATTGCTTGTGAGAATTTGCTGCACACTTATTTCCGATTTCATCCAATTTTCATCTTTTTCATAAACAGTACCATTCACTACAATTGTCCTCTTTGTCTAGTTTTCAATATAGTCTAGTTTGGTAAAGATTTCATCCAGTTCCTCCTTAGATTTGATAATCTCCTTTTTAAACTACTTTATCTTTAACTCCAAGTCATTTTTTCCCAGTCATCCTTCCACCTTTTCTTGTGTGAATTCCATGCTGATCTTCACATCTTGAACATCTCTGATCACTCCATCCAGTCTTTTGTTAATTCCATCTAATATCAACTGGACAAAGCATTTAAAGTTTTTTTGTTGTTAAAGAATCATCTCTCTTTTAAAATTCTCACTGCTATTCCAATAACTGACAGAGTAAATCATTGTAACTAATTCTACGAGACCAAGAGATTCTACGAGACCAAGTTGCAATTTCCATTGGTTGCCATGTGTTGTAACTGTAGGCCTACATCAGGTCAAGTTTAAATATGTGGAATTGCCAATGAGATATGCGAGCTAAAGTGTCTGGAACGCTCTTAACAATAAAGATTCTTCATTGGTTCTTAGGGTCAGCAAAACCCCTAGCTGAATTGGTTATATCATTCTTTTTAGATAAAAAAAAAAAAAAAATTACATTTCAGATTTAAGATCTGCATATTGATTTCTGCATTCTTTAAAGCATCAGTAAATAGTTTTCTGAAGAATGAGAGAATAAAGGGTTCTTTGTGGAACTTTACATATTCTCCAATAACCTTACGAGAGTGAGGTTTTCAAGATCACAAAACAGAGAATTGGCAGAAGGACAGTCACACTTGTTTATGTTTAATGATATTAAGAACACAGTTCCACTCATACATGTTAAAGGCTTATCATATAATTTCACTTTATACAAGAAGAATTGCGATATTAGGCCACTTTCATCCTTAGGGTTCATCAAAGTGAATTGGATTACAAACTCTGTCACCTTATGAGATTATGGTTTGTGCATGATTGAATTAAAGTACTGAATGTACCCATTCAGTACAGAGTTCTGCCTTCAAGCAGTGCTTTACAGATGAAGGTTCTCAGCAGTAGTATATGATGTCAGCTCTCTGTCGCCTGTCATGTTTTTCAAAGGGGACAATTCTTTCTGCGGCCCTTTACTGCTGTCCGTTTGATCAGTGAGACTGTGTGCTTTAGGGATTCTTGCAGAAATATCTTACATCCGATATGCAGCAGAGCAACAGGTTGCCAGTTTTAAACTCTGTTTTTTAATTACAAACGATGTATTTGTCACTAAAAATCTTTTTCACACCCATGTCTGCCGGCCCATATCTTAACCAGTATAAATGATTATGGTCCAGCAGACAAAATATATATTTGATTGTTATATGTGGGTTATGAAATCCTTAAAGGAATAGTTTACCCAGAAATGAAAATTCTGTCATATTTTACTCACCCTAATGTTATTCCAAACCCATGACTTTCTTCCTTGGATCACAGAAGGAAACATTTTGAAAAATGAAATCCTAATTTCACTAGCAGTGCTATTCTTCCTTTCACTATTTCTTTTGCACCAAGTGTTCAACATTCTGGTGAGCAAATGAATTTGTGTAGTGCTCTTAATTAGGATTTTGTTGTGTTGTTATTCCACCTCCTGTGTTTAGCTTCCGCGTGTTCAAGAGCAGTGGTGTAGTAGTGACTGAAGAGGTGAGCATACTGTGAATTTAATGAGGATCTCTCAGGGTAAGTTTCTTGCTGGCATGATTTACAGTTCACTACTTGCTATTCTATTTAAATTAATAGGTTTTATTAATTGTTCTTTTAATTAATAGTAAAATGGGTAACACTTTATAACTTAATTAATAAACTAATACATACATTATACATAAACTGTTAAGCATGGTATAGGTAATGACTAACGAGTGTAGTATTGTTCATGTTAACACGTTATCTTATATTACGATATAAAGTACACAAGAATGAATGATTAGACTATTTGTTTTATTTGTGTACAAAAATGTTCTTTTCTGTGCATAGTGAAATAGCTTCCCCATGATTTGATATCACGAGGGAAAAAAAGGCACCACTGACAGCAGTAAAAAAAAAAAAAAAAAAAAAAAAAAAGATTTGAAACAATTAAGGGACAACTTGTCATCTGAGAAGAGCATAAAAAACTAGAAATGCTAGAAATATCCCTCCCTTTATTGAAACGGAAAATATGATATGATTGGTTAGAAAATATCCAGTTGTGTCTAAAACAAACATTCTGATTGGTAGCTCAGATGAGTCGGCCTGTCTATCTGCCCGTACCTTCAGTTCAGAGATTGAGCCTCCCGTCACTCTGTGCGCATTTAGAGAGAATCTCTGTACACTTATTAAAAAAAAATTATAATAATCACAATTCATTCAGTGGTGCTGTGGTATCACCTCAATATAAATCAAATTATAGGTCAAAAGCCTTCTCGATGTTCTGGCGGCCACACATATAACTAATTTTAGGTGGGCATCCGCAACATCCTTTAAAAGATAGGTGGGCATACGGCGTATGCCTGTGTATGCCCTAGACTACACTACTGCTCAAGAGCTCTGTGGGCATCAATAGGCACAAACAGATTATATAGAGTATTTCTCTCTCTCTCTCTCTCTCTCTCTCTCTCTCTCTCTCAGGGTTATTAGTGTCACTCTTCATTGTCCTCAATGTTTTGTGGGACAGCAGCTCTCCAAACATTGACTCATATGTTTTCTCTTTTGCTGTCAGTAAGGGACACAGCAAACACTGGTCATGTAGCATTGAAACATGGTCAAAATATTATCATAATTTATTGTTTCTTCAACTCTACGCACTTTTGGCCCTGTGAACACTTAGAAAACAAACTCCACTGTAAAATTGTAATAATCTTCCACAAATAATTATTTATTTTTATTTTCTTTCACACTTGTTGAGATTATTATAGTTCTAAATATGTACTATTTAATATTCGTATGATGTATTTTCATATTTTTGAAGTAAGGGAGACATAAAGGGGTGGAACTGACCTGATAGGGTGTGATTTTTGGAATAGTAAAAAAATAAAATAGAATAAATGATTTCTCTGTTTTTTTTTTGTTGTTTTTTTTAAAAATCTTGTTTGTGAGCCTCACCAATGTTGTTTATATTTATTGGTCATACGTTCAGAATAAATAAATAAATAAAAATTTTGTTTCACTACTCATGTCTTCTTCGAAGAGGGTCAAAATGACCCCTATGCATTTCTTATGGAATTTTGACTCACCATGGCATTTTTCTTTTTTTTTCAATAAGAATATTTTATTCATTCACATTCCATGGTTTCCATCCAAATTGCGAACTTAATTTGAGTGAAAAACCATAATATTGCAAAAATAATGTGCAAATAAAGCTGAATTTCCATCCCATCTTCGTCACTTGGGATGGAAATTCATCGTCACTTCAGAGAAATTGTAGCCACTGTGACTCCTGTATTAATAAAATACTTGCGGTTTAGAGCACACAGACAAAAACACTAAAAAACTTTTTCATATCTGGGAGCGACAGCGCATCACACAGTTCTGGGAGCACTATGTGTGCTTTACTCCTTCCTCATGTCTTTTATTTCAGGATAACCACAGCAAAATTTCAGATACGATTACTGGTCCGCTGGTTAGTCCATTTTTTTTATGCATCTTTTATTCCTAATAAATTCAATAAGAGTTTATTCGGTAAATGTGTTTCCATCATAGTTTATGCACATTTCTTTGTGTGCAGTAAAAAATGTATCCACCACAAGTGAGTGTATAGGTTTTTGATGCGCACTTTGGAGATTTTATTTGCATCTTAATGTTTCCTTCCAGCAGTTTGATACGATATCCCAAAACGTGCATAAAATACGTGGATGGAAATGTCTCGGTTACTGTCATAACCTCCGTTCCCTGATGGAAGGAATGAGACGTTATGTCGATGTAGTGACACTAGGGCGCCCCAAACACCTCTGATATTTGAGAAAAGGCCAATGGGAATTGGCGAGTGGAATTTGCATGCCACTACCCCGGACATACGGGTATAAAAGGAGCTGGCTTGCAACTACTCATTAAGGTTTTGTGCTGAGGAGCCGAGACAAGGTCCTGGCCATTTCAGTGGGTAGTTCAGTGTTGTGGCAGGAGGGACACAATGTCTCGTTCCCTCCATCAGGGAACGGAGGTTACGACAGTAACCGAGACGTTCCCCTAGTAACCAAGACATTCCCCTTCTGTCACTCACTCCACTTTTTGTCGATGTAGTGACACTAGGGGTCCCTATACAAAACGGCACGACTAACTGAACTATGTTAGGTGTACTGGTGGTGCGAGATGGGCAGACCTCTGCGTGCCTCGTAGCCAGCAATCCCGGCCGTCACGTAAACTCCCCCAACACTCTTACAGGCATCAAATGGTCCCCTGCACCTTGGGGACAAGTCGACTGCCCAAAATTAGGGAACGGCTGACCCAGCCCCAGCCTCTTCTCTTTCTTCTCCCCAAAAGGAATGAAATCAGCTGGGGGCCATATAGGGTCCATTCGTCGGGGGTTGTCCCTTCTAAGGGGAGGACACAGCAGAGACCACACCCCACCCGGAGGGGGGAGGGAGTATTTGAGAGGAAATATGTCACATGGTCTTACCAAGTCTTGTCGGAAGCATCTCATGTGGAGAAGTCCTGTGGTAGGTCCTTCCTGAGGGGGGAGGAGTTCTACAAACATGGTGACCGGGGGAAGAGAGACCTCTGCCCAAGGAAGATGCAGTTTACCAACAGGCAACATTTTTTGTGGAAGATACATCACACGGGGTTACATATGGGCAACCAGCGCATGTGGAGCACCTACCCCAATACAGGGCCTAGTTAGCACATGTACTGGGCCGGCAACGAGTTTCTCCGTAAACTCGCCTGCCACAGGGCTAAGGAGGAAGGACATCCAGGGTCCATGACTTTGTGAACACGACTGAGGGTAAAAAGCGCACATCTTCACCTCAGGGGAGGGGAAAGTCGCTATGCGCAAGTGGTACACCCAGCCAGCTGTCCTGGAACTTACCTGTTCATACCTGACAACACACGGGACGAGACCGGCTCAACCTGGAGATTATAGAATCTCGCAAAGGTGTTGGGTGTTGCCCAGCCCGCTGCTCTGCAGATGTCTGCTAAAGAGGCGCCATTGGTCAGAATCCAGGAGGCCGCCACACTCCTAGTAGAGTGGGCTCATAGCCCCAAGGGGAGTGGCACGTCCTGGGCATGATATGCCATAGCAATGGCGTCAATGACCCAGTGGGCGTTCCTCTGTTTGGAGACAGCGCTTCCTTTCTGCTGTCCACCAAAGCAGACAAAGAGCTGCTCGGAGCTCCTAAAGCTCTGCCTGCAATCCAAATAGATGTGCAAAGCACGCACCGGACACAGCAACACCAAGGCTGAGTCTGCCTCCTCCTGGGGCAGCGCTTGCAGGTTCACCACCTGATCCCTAAACAGGGTCATGGGAACCTTGGGCACATAGCCCGGTCGGGGTCTCAGGATCACATGAGAGTAACCCAGACCGAACTCCAGGCACGTTTCGCTGACAGAGAACGCCTGCAGGTCCCCTACCCTCTTGATGGAAGTGAGCGCAGTCAGGAGGGCAGTCTTCAAAGAGAGTGCCTTTAGCTCCACTGACTCCAGGGGCTCAAATGGAGCTCCCCATAGGCCCCGAAGGACCACAGAGAGGTCCCATGAGGGGATGAGATGCGATCTGGGAGGGGTTTAACCTCCTAGAGCCTCTCAGGAACCTGACGATCAAGTCGTGCTTCCCTAAATACCGTCTACAGCATCGTGATGTACATACACCTTCAAGGTGGAGGGGTACAGCAGCCCCTCCAGCCTCTCCTGCAGGAAGGAATGCACTGATCCGACTGTGCATCTCTGGGGGTCTTCGCGTTGGGAAGAACACCACTTAGCAAACAGATGCCACTTCAGGGCATACAGGTGCCTCGTAGAGAGAACCCTGGCCTGAGTGATTGTGTCTACCACTGCAGGTGGTAGGCCACTTAGGTCTTCTGCATCCCATCCAAGGGCCAGACATGGAGGTTCCAGAGGTCTGGTCACGGGTGCCAGATGATGCCCCGTCCCTGAGAAAGAAGGTCCTTCCTCAGGGGAATTCACCGGGGGGGGAGGGGCTGTCGCGAGGAGCGTGAGGTCCAAGAACCAAGTCTGGGTGGGCCAGTAAGGTGCTACTAGGACGGCCTGCTCCTCGTCCTCCCTGACCTTGCACAACATCTGTGCAAATAGGCTCACTGGGGGAACACATCCTTGTGTAGCTCCGGGGCCAGCTGTGTGCCAGCACGTCTGTACTGAGGGAGCCTCAGTCAGGGCATACCAGAGTGGGCAGTGGGAGGATTCCCGGGAAGCAAACAGGTCCACCTGTGCTTGACCGAATCGACTCCAAATCAGCAGGACCACCAGCGGGTGGAGTCTCCACTCTCCCCTGAGCATGACCTACCATGACAGCACTTCCACTGTGCTGTTGAGGTTGCCTGGGATGTGAGTGGCTTGCAACGACTTGAGTCACTGCTGACTCCAGAGGAGGAGACGAGTTGCGACATGCGACAAGAGCGCACACCACCTTGGCGATTGATAAACGCTACCGTTGCCGTGTTGCCATCCGGACCAACACGTGCTTGCCCTGGATCAATGGCAAAAGCCTCCGTAGGGTGAGCAATACTGCCAGCAACTCGAGGCAGTTGATGTGCCAACACAGTCACAGACCAGTCCAAGGACCGATGCCCCAGCCATGCTTGGAGGTGTCCGTTGTAACCACGACACACCTGGAGACCTGCTCTAGGGGAACCCCTGCCCATAGAAATGCCAGGTCGGTCCAAGGGCTGAACAGACGGCGGCAGACCGGTGTGACGAACATGCTGTGGCGCCATGCCCATCTCGGGACTCGAGTCTGAAGCCAGTGCTGAAGCGGTCTCATATGCATCAACCCAAGTGGCGTGATCGCCACTGAGGATGCCATATGCCCCAGGGGCCTCTGAAATAATTTCAGTGGGACCGATGTTTTCCACCTGAACGCTCTCAAGACAGTTCAGCACCGACTGCACGCACTCGCTCGTGAGGCGTGCCATCATTGAGACAGAGTCTAACTCCATGCCGAGAAAAGAGATGCTCTGAACCAGGGAGAGCTTGCTCTTTTCCCAGTTGACCCGAAGCCCCAACCGGCTGAGGTGCCTGAGCACCAGGTCCCTGTGCACACACAAGTCCCACGAGTGAGCTAGAATCAGCCAGTCGTCGATATAGTTGAGGATTTGAATGCCCACTTCTCTTAACAGGGCAAGGGCTGCCTCTGCGACCTTCCTGAAGGTGCGAGGTGATAGGGACAGACCAAAGGGGAGGACATTGTACTGGTATGCCCAGCCCTCGAAAGCAAACCACAGGAAGGGCTTGTGTTTAGGTAGAACCAAGACATGCAAGTACGCGTCCTTCAGGTCTACCTCCGCGAACCAATCTTGATGCTTGACACTCGCCAAAATGCATTTTTTCCGTAGAAGGGACGCGATCTCCGTGTGCAAGGCAGCAGCGTTCTCGCCTTTCACCAAAGTTAAGCAGACGCCATTGAACCCGGGTGGGTGCCTGGTGAACTGAATCGCGTAGCCGAGTCAGATGGTCCTGATCAGCCACCGCGACTGGATGGGAAGTGCGAGCCATGCCCCCAAGCACCGAGCGAGGGGGACCAAGGGGACAATCACGTTGGAAGTACTGGTGGGTGGGGCCTCACGATGGGGCAGAGCCTGAGCTGCCAGTCGTGGCCTTGCTGAGTCCAGGGACATCGAAGCACTTACCTGGCTCCTTACACCCACCATAGGAGCGGTCTGGGACAGGGGAGGAGGGGAATTGACCTCGCGACCTGTCGTGACCGTTGTGTCGAGGGTGGGATTGTGCCATAGCTGGGCGCGCGGGAGGCCTGCCTCCAAGGCATCATACCTGCCAAAGAGAAACGGTGCCGCGGTCGTTATAACTACGGCCGTGGACGCCGACTGTGTGACCCAGGAAGTGAGGAAACTTTATTTTCTTGAAAATGTGGGTACCGCAGCCCTTTGGGTGTGCGTTGAAATGATAAGAAAAGGTAAACAAGGATTCTCCACCCGGCCCTCCACGCTAGCTCTGGGATGGTCGAGGCTGGCAACGCTGGCTCTGGGATGGATGAGGCTTCCAGCTTGTTGAATGTGGCAGGTGTGAGCATTGGCTCATTGGTCGTGGTAGGCATGGGTGTCGGCTCGTTGGCCGTGGCAGGCGTGGGCACTGACAATTTGTGGAAAAGAGTTTTCATGGCCCTACGCACTGATATTAGTGGTGGATAATTTAACTTGGAGACAAGGGCCGTGAAGGCCTTCGAGCAATGAGCCGCGGAAGGCTGGAATGTGGCATGGCGTGGAGCCGACTCAGATTTGACTGTGACATGGCGTGGAACAGATTCAGACGTGGCTGTGACATGGCATGGAGCAGGCTGAGGTGTGGCTGTGACATGGCATGGAGCAGGCTGAGGCGTGGCTGTGACATGGCATGGAGCAGGCTCCACTGGCATGTTGTAAGTCCGATTCTGTATATAGATTTCAGAGTGGCATCATCAAAACCAGTGTGGGTGGCAACAGTGGAAAAGTAATGGGAGTACTCCCTTAGTAATAAGTCCGCCTGGCTTAACTGAATGAAGAATGCTGCTAGATCCATGGTGCGGTGAATTGTTGTAGCTGAGGCCGGGTGTGCTGCTGGGTTTGATGAAGGTGCTGAGACCTCGGTGGTTAGTTGGAAAAAGCGGCTGGATCGGTTTGTGGCAAAGTCTTCTGTAATGATGAGTCAATGGAGTTGAGCTCCATGTGCAGCTTTTAATAAAAATAAATGTAGTAATACAGACAGGCAGAGGTAAATCACCAGTAGCAGTAATATCAAAGTCAGTCCAGAGGGATATTCAAACCAGGCAATAGGTCGGGGCAGGCAGCAGACAATCACAGGTTAAATCCAGATAAACAAGGCAATAATAGTAGGCAGGCAGCAACGGATCAAAAACAAGATAAACAGTCCAGGATAATACACAGGAAATGCAACAAACTTAGAAAACACTTAGAAATGTCAGCCTGGTCAAAACAAGACTTTGCAATGACAGAGAGTGAGAGTGAGACTTAAATAGCTGAGTAAATGAGAAACAGCTGAGCAGGTAATCACTGACAGGTACGCGGATTAGGGAAATGGAGTCCAGAGAGTAAAAGTCAATCCCCAGGTGATGGAGCCCTCTGGTGGTGAGCAGGAGGAACAACAAAAACGAGATTCATGACAATGATAATCTGCATCAGCTAGCTAGCTAGCAAAAAAACTAGAACTAATATTTAGGTAGCTAGAACGTTAGCCAGTTAGAAATTTTTGTCTAGAAATACTGTATTTTTAAAAACTTTTTTAAATATAACTATTAGAGCTAATTCTTATGTAGCTAGCACACTTAAGCAAGTTAGCTAGCTTTCTGTGTGTTGTTCTACTTACAGTATAATTGTTAAGCCCCGTTCACACTGTCAGCGATTTTGTCACTAGATGTTGCTAGACTCTGTACTCTATGCTGATAGTGGGTGTTCCTACTGCCATTGCTTTATCATTATTGGTCGGCTGCACAACTGGCCATAACTTTAGAAAATTTTATCACAGATTAGATATATTGCCGATAAAATATAAACTGCATCTGTGCTCAGTGCAGCATACAGTATCATGAACAAGTCGACAGTTTATTGATGCCTGAATTAAACTCACTCACAATGTTGACAATTTCTGCACATCATCCAGTACATCATCCCACTAACAATTCTGGAGGGGGAAGTGTTATAAACTGCAACAATGCTCAATCATATCAATGAATGATCTTTCAATGTATCAATCAAACTCACTCAGAATGCCATCAATTTCTGACACGGTTTTCAACTAGATGTGGAGGGAAAAAAAACGATATGTTAGAGTATTGCAATATTTTTCCCTATGATATTGTATCGATATTCACTTGCCAAAAATCAATATTATTTACATTTATCAACTTCTACAAAAGTTCGTTAGATGGCACAGTTATTATGCTTTACCGCTGAACTGAGACAGAACGGAACTCTTTGACGTCACCCAAAAAGTTGTTGACAGCACGAACGCATCAGAATCCATTAAAATCTGCCTTCTTCTTTCAAATCCAGAGTTTGACAACATTTTGGTTCGTCAAAGATCCGGACAAATTTTTTTGTTTTTGTTGCACATTAAAGTCCACATTACCAGAAGTGAAGTTTTTGCTCTTTTGGTCATTAGCGCCTTAGCACGTTTTTGAGATGGCCGGTATTGTGTGTTATTGTGTGTCATGGTCATAACAGTCAAGCTCCAATATGACATTAAAGAAGCATAAAAGCACCATTAAAGTATTCCATATGACATGTGCATTATATTCAAAGTATCTAGAAGCCATACAAGAGTTTTGTGAATTGCAAAAGGATGCATTTGAAGGTAAAGATACTGTCTGCATTTCAGGGAATGAGCACACACACACACACACACACAGAGCATGGAAAATGAGAACATATTAAAACTACTCTGAACTAGCCTACAGACAGAAACTCCAAGTTCTTCCTGCAGTGTTACGCAAAAAAGCCTGAGTGTTTTAGAGTGTAATATAACTATATTATTATTAACAATAATATAATATTACAAATTAGAATAATATTTAAATTTGAGTAATGTTACATCCTATCACAAATAAAGTGAACACAAAAGTGATCCACTAAAGAATCCATTCCACATTCAAGGTCAACATACAATGTGAAAAACAAAAATGTAAACAGACTTATGAGCGTCAGTACTGATTATCTTCACAAATAAATGGTTCACATTCAAATAATTTGAGGCACTTTTAAATTTACTAAATAATGCATTTGGTGATTTGGCAACAGTTTTCTGAAGTCCTATGAGTAAAAATATGATAAATATTGCAATATGTCGCAGTTTTGAATCGCAATTATATTGTAACGTGACTTATCTATATAATATCTCGATAATATAATATATCGATATTTTATTCTATCCATGTATGTGGTTACAGAAAATTATATAGAACAATGAAATCAATGACAACAGCAAATCCTTGTTGCAGCATTTCCTCTGTCTTTCATGCACTTGACTCCAATATATCACAGGAGACAGATGACGTGAGCTCCACTGTCTTCTCTCATTGGTAGTCGCTCTGAATTTGCATAAAGTTGAAATATTCTCAACTTTGTCGGGTCTCTTGACATGACCACATCCTGTCGCCAACAGTCACTGTCACTTGTGTCACCAGAAGTCGCCAGCTCTCATAAAAATGAAAGGCCTCCTGTCACATCCAGCAACAAAATCGCTGACAGTGTGAACAAGGGCTTTAAAGAAATTAATTTATTAAATAAATAATGGTGAATCATTTTGCCTCGATTCCTGTCATTGGCAGTGATTGCAAATATGCTGCCATATGTACAGTAGAAGAGAGTAGAAGTTCAATAAAACATGCATAATGGATTTGGAGTTAGAATCAGAGTACACAGATGATGATGATGCAGTCTACAGACCAGAATGTGCTAGAGATGAATGTCATTGTGATGACACAATGAAAAGCAGATGAGGTTTAGAAAATGGAGAAAGCTAGGTGTTTTAAATGTGATTGTGTTGAAGGCTCAGAAAGAGTTGGTTCAGGAAAAGTTGCAATTAATTTAAATACAGAATTTTTTCTTTTCATTTTCTCTTTTTTACTGGGTAGTACATTAAAAGTGAGCAAATAAACATGAATTAAACATTAAAACAACTGTGTATCATCTGATTCTTAAATTATTGAAGATACAAATAGAAACAGGATACCTTTTCTTAGAAGAAAACCCTTGAGTCCAGTAGGGGTAATTTTGACCCCCTTTATACATTCATGTAGGTTTTTGGGTCATGCATCCTAGGGTTGTAACGAATGCTGGCAATAACAGGCAGATGAAGACGATGGTGATGTGAAGAACCCAAGTGCAGTTTATTCATAAATGTGAAATCCAAAAACCATGAACAGAAACATGGACTTGACTGGACTGGACTTCCAAACAACGTTACATAAACAATACCTGACAAGAGACAATCTTCTTCTTCTTCTAATGATTTTTAATGGCGGTTGGCAAACCAACTTCCAGTGCATTACCGCCACCAACTGGACTGGAGTGTGGAGCACTAATAAGCAGCTAAAAAAAACAACAACAAAAAAACCACACTAAATTCTTCCATCTAATCCTATTTTTTAAATATATTTTAAAATAGCACTATATATTTTACATTGTTCTGCATGCTCTTTCAAAAGGCGTTGCATATTAAATGATTCAACGCCCATGTTTCTTACTTGCTTAATGAGTTTTAACATTTCTTTTCCATATTTTTTTACATTTTATTAAAACATGCTCTATTGTTTCTGCCTGACCACAGTAATTACATTGACCTGTTTCATGTTTTCCTATTTTAAACATAGAATGATTTAGTCTAGTATGCCCTGTTTGGATGAGAATAATAATTGTATCTTCTTTCCTATTCCTAAAAACACTTCTTCCATTTCCTGCTTGCTGCTGAATATTATACATATGTCTGCCCTTGCTATCACAGTTCCATACTTCTTGCCATTCATTGTTTATGAATTCTTTTATTTTCCCTTTAACCTCTTTCTTGCTAAGTGTCACTTGAATATCTGTCTCTGTGTGCTTTAGAGCTTGCTTAGCTAGCTTATCAACCACTTCATTAGCCTCCACTCCCACATGAGCAGGAACCAACAAAAACGTTATTAAGCTCACACTACTTATTCTTAACAAGCTTGCAAGAAACTCATATATAATGTCTTGCCTTGATGATTTTACTCTACTAGCAAGGCTTGAGATTGCTGCATGAGAGTCAGAACATATTACTACTAGTCTTGGTTTTACATCCTCTACCCACTGGAGTGCTACCATCATGGCAATTAATTCTGCTGCATACACAGATACATGATCAATTATTCTTTGCTTAATACTGGTTTATATACTGCAGCAGCTGTTCTTCCAGAGATAGGATCTTTAGAACCATCAGAATATATATGTAATCACGATGAATAAGTCTGATCTAAATACTACTGTACAATAATGTTCTTAGGGGTATCTTTCTCATTCTTAATTTTTATTTGTATTTGAAAGTCTACTATTGGCATTGGAAATATCCACAGTGGAATACTGGATAATATCACAGTTGGGCTAACATCACAGTCTGCAATACCAACTGCTTGTGCTTCCCTGTTAGCAATCCATCCAAAGCTTTTAATGTTTTTGTTTCCATGTTCCCAGCATTCTTCTATCACTCCCTTTACTGAATGACTCTCTTTATGACCTTTTATATTAACCCAATAATTCATACTTAGTTTATACCTACTAAGGTATAAAGGAGCTTCCCCAACTTCTACCTGCATGGCTGCAATGGGAGATGTTCTGAATGCACCACAGCATATTCTTAAAGCTTGATTCTGTATTGCTTCAATCTTTTTCAGTAAGATTTCAGATGCAAATCTGAAAATTATACTTCTATAATCCAAACTTGATCTGATTAATGTACAATATATTCTTTTCAATGATAATCTACAAGCTCCCCATTCAACCCCAGATAAACATCGTAAAATATTTATTCCTGTTTTACATTTATTGATTAGTTTTTCTAATTCTTTACTTAGTCTACTACAAGGATTATAATAATTTATTACTCTGATATTTTGTTTTTCTACATATATATCTATAACCACCAATTCGTATTCTTCAATCTCATTAATGACTCTATATTCTAATTCATTCTGTATAAAAGTGGCCACCCCACCTCCATTTCCTGTCCTTCTATCTTTCCTTACAGTGTTATATCCTTGCAGAACAACATTTAATTGAGGTTTTAACCATGTTTCTTGTATACAAATTATATTTGGTTTCTTATCCTGTTAATCTATAAACTTTTTGAATTCTGGTCCATTTGAAATAAGACTTCTGGCATTCCATTGCAGAATCGTTAAAACCATTATTATTATGTACTTCCACATGTTGTTTGAGTAATTGTTTGAGTCTTTAGCATGTCATTTATTTTTTCCAAAGTTACTCCTGCTACATTCAAGTATCTCTCTGCTGCCCTTATTATGATTTTAATTCTCTCCATTCTGCTTTCTGTTTGTGCAGAACAATTTATCACTTCAGCCATAAATGAAACAAATTAATTTTTTCCGCTCACCAATCAATCCTCATTTATCTTTATTTGATAAATGCTGCATTGCGAGCTCCGACACAACATAGTAGTGTTTTGTTTGTTTTGTTCACAATTCTTATGTTTTTTGTCTTGGATGTTGTCTGCCTTATTGTCTACGACAGACAAACACTTTTGGACATTGGTTTAGCAATTTCACACGGTAAACCGAACTTCAAATTTCTCAATGCCGACCCGCTGCTTACAAACACGCAAGCGGAGCCTTTTGTCTGGGCAGCACGGCCGCGGAAATGCAAAAGGAAAAGGGGAAACAGAGCCGGCGTTCTCATCAGAGTAAGACACCGCGCAAATCGACCCCCGCTACCCAGTATTCTACTGGCAAATTTTCAGTCTCTGGATAACAAGCTCTGCGAGCTGAAAGCGCGGATCTCTTTCCAACGAGATACAAGGGACTGCTGCATTATCTGCCTTACGGAAACTTGGAAGACCTCTCAGGTAAAAGCAGAGGAGGTGGTGTATGTTTTATGATCAACAAATCCTGGTGTGATCAGAGGAATGTACATTCTATCAAGTCTTTCTGCTCTCCTGATCTGGAATTTCTCATGCTTCTGTGTCGACCATTCTGGCTACCGAGGGAATTCACAGCAGTCATTATCACAGCTGTGTAAATTCCCCCACAAGCCGACACAGACCGGGCAATCAAGGAACTGTATGGGAGTATAAGTGAGCAGGAAACCGCACACCCTGAGGCCAAGTTCATTGTGACCGGGGACTTTAATAAAGCCAGTTTCAAATCAGTCGCACCAAAATACCACCAGCACATTAGTTTCAACACACGAGGGGACCGGGTTTTGGACCATTGCCACTCTCCCTTCCGGGATGGCTACAAATCCCTCCCCTGCCCACCATTTGGCAAATCGGACCACTCTTCCATTCTGCTTCTGCCCGCTTACAGGTAGAAACTGAAACAGGAAGCACCCAGCCTCAGAACGATCCAGTGCTGGTCGGACCAATCAGATTCCATGCTACAAGACTGTTTTGATCACACGGACTGGGAGATGTTCCGGTCCGCCTCTGATGATGACATCGAGCTTTACGCTGATAGCATAATGTGTTTCAACAGAAAGTGCGTAGAGGACGTGGTTCCGACCAGAACAATACGGATCTATCCGAATCAGAAACCATGGATAAATAACGATGTTCACGCGGCACTTAATGTGCGGACCTCCGCTTTTAATTCCGGGAACTCGGAGGAGCATAAACAAGCCAGTTATGCCCTCCAAAAAACTATCAGAACCGCAAAACACCAGTACAAAAGCAAGATTGAAGGACAGTTTAACACCACCAACTCTAGAAGCATGTGGCAGGGAATTAACATCATCACGGACTTTAAAGGGAATAAAAACTCCACCATGAACACCGCTGCCTCTCTCCCAGATGAGCTAAATACTTTTTATGCTCGTTTTGAGGGAAATAACACCGCCCTCATGGAGAGAGCTCTCGCGGCTGAAGCTACAGAGGTTAGTTCACTCTCCGTCTCTGTAGCGGATGTAACCTGATCCTTCCGACGGGGGAATATCCGCAAAGCCGCGGGCCCAGACGGCATTCCGGGCCGTGTCATCAGAGCGTGCCCAAACCAGCTGGCTGGTGTTTTTACAGACATTTTCAACCTTTCCCTCTCTTTGTCTGTAGTCCCCACATGCTTAAAAACATCCAAAGCAATCAAAAATAACTTGCTTAAATGACTGGCGTCCTGTAGCTCTGACCCCCATCATCAGCAAATGCTTTGAGATTACATCTGCTCTTACCGCAACAACCGCTCCACTGATGATGCCATTGCATCTACACTACACACTGCTCTCTCCCACCTGGAAAAAAAGAACACTTATGTGAGAATGCTGTTTGTAGACTACAGCTCAGCATTCAACACCATAGTGCCCTCCAAGCTAGATGAGAAACTCCTGGCTCTGGGCTTAAACAGCTCGCTGTGCAGCTGGATCCTGGACTTCCTGTCAAGCAGACACCAGGTGGTTAGAATAGGCAGCAACATCTCCTCATCACTGACCCTCAACACTGGAGCTTCTCAGGGCTGTGTTCTCAGCCCACTACTGTATTCCTTGTACACACATGGCTGTGTGGCAACACATAGCTCCAATGCCATCATTAAGTTTGCTGATGACATGACGGTGGTAGGTCTGATCACTGACAATGATAAAACAGCCTACAGAGAGGAGGTGCACACTCTGACACACTGGTGTCAGGAGCACAACCTCTCCCTCAACGTCAGTAAGACAAAGGAGCTTGTGGTGGACTTCAGAAGAAAAGACAGAGAACACAGTCCCATCACTATCAATGGAGCACCAGTGGAGAGAGTCAGCAGCTTCAAGTTCCTGGGTGTCCACATCACTGAGGAACTCACATGGTCCATCCACACTGAAGTCGTTGTGAAGAAGGCTCATCAGTGCCTCTTCTTCCTGAGACGGCTGAGGAAGTTTGGAATGAACTGCCACATCCTCACACAGTTCTACACCTGCACTGTAGAGAGCATCCTGACTGGCTGCATCTCCGCCTGGTACGGCAATAGCACCGCCCACAACCGCAAAGCACTGCAAAGGGTAGTGCGAACTGCCAGACACATCATCAGAGGTGAGCTTCTCTCCCTCCAGGAAATATATACAAGGCAGTGTGTGAAAAAAGCTCGGAGGATCATCAGAGACTCCAGCCACCCGAGCCATGGGTTGTTCTCACTGCTACCATCAGGTAGGCGGTATCGCAGCATCAGGACCCGCACCAGCCAACTCCATGATAGCTTCTTCCCCCAAGCAATCAGACTTCTGAACTCTTGATCTCCCACGATCAAAATACATCAGCACTGCACTTTATTACCCTTACTCTTATATCTCACTCCGGACTGTCATAAATTATATTATTATTATATTATATTCTCTCTTAACAACTGACTATCAACCAACAGCCTGAATGTCAATACAGTACAATACTGTACATTCTATATATACTATATATACTTTTTTTTGTATTTGTATTTTTTATTTTTATTGAATAATGTGTATCTATATACAGCGTATTGTATACTGTACAGTGTATGTTATTTGTATATTGTTGAGTGTAATTATGTGTATATCAGATGTTTAGATTGTGCTGTGTTAATTTGATGTTATTGTAAATTGGTACTGTCTCATCACTGTCACGACTGCTATGTTGATCGGAACTGCACCCAAGAATTTCACACACCATTGCACTTGTGTATATGGCTGTGTGACAATAAAGTGATTTGATTTGATTTGATTTGATTTTGATTTGAACCAATGTATTCCCAGTCCATTCCTGTTTTTATCTCTCTCAGTGTCTGTTCATTTTGTTTTGCTTTTTGGGCTGCTTCAGCATATGTCAACCCCTCAGATATTCTCACATTTTGAACTTTCACAGCATGTTTGTGAGCAATGCATCCCCCAAATCCAGCACTATGCTCACCACCACAATTGCAGCATTTTACCTTCGCTCCTTCATCACATTTACCATATTCATGGTCACCCCCACATCTCGCACATCGTTGTTTCCGAACCGCACTAACATGTCCATACTTCTGACACTTGAAGCATCTTAGTGGAGGAGGTACGTATGGTCTTACTGTGTAACTTACATAGCCTATTCTTACTCTCTCTGGCATTCTTTCTTCATCAAACCGAAGCATAACCAATAGACTATCCATCCTTTCTTTATTTTTAACATATTGAAGCCGTTTTTCTCCAATTACCTTCCCCCCTTCAATGCAGCTTTTCATTTTGTCAGCAGGTACATCTGTAGGAATTCCAGTTATTACACCTCTTACCCAAGGCTTCCTATTCATCAGTGTGCATGATACCGAGAATTCAAGCATCGAATTTATACTCAGTGCCTTCTTTTTTAGTTTTTCGTCTTTACACATGATGATCAAATTTCCATCTCTCAGAGTCTTAGCACTATTTATTTCTCCTAACACTTTTTCAGAGCTTTGGTCAGCTTATGACAGCTTAATCGTCATGCCAGGTTCTGCAAATTTCAACTTTACTTTAAATTCTTCTGTATTTTTCCTACTCACGTGATCCTCCTTTCCACTATCCATATATGATCCTTGAATACTGGTTTTCTTCCTTTTCCGATTAACTATTTTCCACTATTCATTCCCTCCAGCACTCCCGCTACATGATTCATCCTCCATTTCTGGATCGCTGCCAGAGCTACCGTCATTTCCTGCCATCAGTACTCCAGTCACAGTCCAGTGCTGCCAACTGCCTTCCAGGATGACAAGAGACAATGGCAAACATGAGGAGTTAAATACACAGATGTGGGTAACAAGTAAACAAGACAACCAATCACAAGACTGAACTAATAAACAAGATAACAAGACAATGACCATGAACCAGTGACATAACAGAACTAACAAGACTATAACCAATGGGAACAGGACACATGAACATGAGGGAAACAGGATAATCACATGACTTGACATGGAAACAGGGAATCACACGACATGGCAAGGAAATAATATGACATGGAAACACTTTTCAAAATAAAAGACATTAACACAAAACATGAACAAAAACACATCTAGATGTGACAAGGGTTAAGATTGAAAGTCTGGGACAAAGTTAAAGCAATTACATAAAATGCATAGTTAAGGTCAGGGCCGTAGCTAGTGGGGTGAAAGGTGGTAACTATTCTTGGGGCCCACAGGTCCAGGGGGGCCCCACAACAAATTCTAAACTTTATTTTTTTAATTGGAAGGGACCCTAACCAATATACCGTCAGTGGGGCCAGAATACCTTGCTACGACCCTGGTTAAGGTATGGTAAAAAGTTTTCGACATTTTTATCTGTCCTGTTAAGCTATTAATAGCATGTCAGATGGACCTACTAAGAAGTATTCTCTTTAGGTGGTTCTTTGTGAAATTGAGCAAAATTAGGCACTTTTAGAATTTGTCTTGAAACAATAGATGTTTAATAGAGCTATGATAACTCATTAGTTGAAAGAAGATTATGTTCTATTGTTTTTGTCACAAAGCATTGACAATATAATAGTATTAAAACAATAGAACACAGCGGGTAGATTAAAGCAGTGTTCTACTGTAATTGTAATAGAGCCATGACAGCACAATCGTTAGAATAGAACTGCAGCTACACAATAGTCTACTTCACTGTTATTTTCTAGTGACGTTATTTAGTTTATTTATAGATTCTTTATGCCTTTGGTGAACGAATTGTGGAGAGACATATCACTTTTCTTTAACCCTCTTTCAATAAATGAACTTGAGTAGTGAAAATCACATAGTCCATCAATTTATTATTTTGTTTTTTGTAGATATACTAATGTAATTATACTAATCTGACATTTTAAACCCCAGTTTTTTTGTTGTTGTTGTTGTCAGATTTCAACATTTTAAAATCACTTATAAATTAAAAGTGAAGTGTTTCTTTCTTTTCTTCGCTTTTCCAGATATGTAAGCGCGGCGTAGTTCTAGCGGGAAGACTAGCAGCTGTACATCATCGCACCATTAGCTAGGTAACTCCTAGCCAATCACATGTAAGCCAATGCTTTATAAGTCTGCTCACAATCTATCACATTGCGTTTCAGTGTGCTAACACGGCAACCTCCACCACCACAAGTTGAGTCCCGTCCTGCACGGGGGTAGGCTCCTCGCCCCTGCCTCCTATCTCCAGCAGGATATGACGGTTCCGAGTACAACTTCTTCGGACCACCAGATGGGGCTTACGCCAAAGAGAGACATTACATTTCTGTTTTATATTAATCAAATAAATGTCATCTTAATTTTCACTCAAGTCTGTGAGTCTTCTTGATAGAAAGGCAGTTCTATGCTATGTCTTTCAGGTGTATTTTAAAATCAAAGTAATATTTTGTGCTGTGAACAAGTGTTTAACATAGTTTTTATGCAACAACTATACGCCTGTTTAGACATTGCAACTCTTGCAGTGTGGGCATCTTTGTTGAATATAATAAGAGCAATCTACTGTAGTTCTGATGCTGTTACTTTTACTACGTGGGCCTACCTGACTATGTTATGAGTAAAGAAGAGGATCTCAATTGTATTTGTTTATGGTGATCTCATGAGTATTCATATGTATTCTTGTGTAAAGTGTGGTTCTAGCACACAAACATTTAAATAGAAACTATAACATACAATATTAACATTTTACAGCATCTAAAATGTTTTATGTACGAACAACTTTAGAGATGTGCAAATGTTTTCAAAACCTTACTGAATGCATGAATATTGAATTCATGGAATTAATTGGTTGAATTTATAGAGCTGTTCAGATTGTAGTCTGAATAACCAGAAGACAATTAACACATTCGAGCCATGGATTCCCTCAGGAATTTCCTATGGGTTTTTATTAGCCTGATCTCATTACATTTATGTGAAAATGACAAAATTTTTGCAAATCAAAATTTAAGTGCTATATAACACGTTTCGCTGCAGTTTTCCAGTGATATGTCCTGCTGGGGGCACCAAAAGCGAGTAAAATTTTGTCGAATTCAGACAAGTTTTTTTTTTGGAATGCCCAATTCCCAATGCACTCTAAGTCCTCATGGTGGCGTAGTGACTCACCTCAATCCGGGTGGTGGAGGATGAATCACAGTTGCCTCCGCATCTTATTACATGGCTTGTTGAGTGCATTACCATGGAGACATAGCGCATGTGGAGGCTTCATGCCATCCACCGCTGCATCCACACACAACTCACCACGCACCCCACCTAGAGCGAACCACATTATAGTGACCACGAGGAGGTTACCACATGTGAATCTACCCTCCCTAGCAACCGGGCCAATTTGGTTGCTTAGGAGACCTGACTGCAGTCACTCAGCACACCCTTGGATTCAAACTCGCGAACTCCAGGAGTGGTTGTCAGCGTCTTTACTTGCTGAGCTACCCAGGCCCCCAGATGAGGTTTTAAGGTGAATTGTATATGGATGTTTTTAAAAAAAACATACCTCCCTAGCCCATAACTTTTGCCTGAACCTAACCAATAGTGTTCTAAAATATAAATGAGATTTATATAAATAAAAAGACATCCTTACCAAATCAATGCCTAAACCTAACCATTAGTGTTCTAAAATGCTGAAGCGAAATTAAAAATCAAATTTTCTGAAGCAACCACCTCATGTGGTGCCGCTACTATGATTCTGTCATATCACATTTCAGCTTGAGTTCACGGCTGGACTTGAACAGTCTTCCGACTCAAGTCCAATGTTCTATCTAGTGAGCTACCATGCAAGCCATTCATTTTAGAATAAGTGTATATATATATATAGGTAGGTCTGTAATACAAGCATTAAAATATATTGTTTTTCAAAAGATGCGTTAGAGTAAAAGTGTGTCGATATCATAAAATAGCAGTGTCTGAGTAATAGAGAGAAAACTAAGTATTTATAAAGTCATTATCAGCCATTAAAGTCATGATTTGAGTGAAAGTGAATAAAACACACAGTTGTTGTAGCACCTCTAGTGTTCATTTCACCTGGAAACTGCAGGGAATTGTACCTGGAGACACGTATAACAAGTTTAGCAAAAAGGTATACAGAGTCACGTTTTCACTATGAGACCAGGTTGGTTTTAATGGCAGTTTTAGATACTGTATATGTATGAGTAAAATCAGGCCTGTGGTTAAAACTACTTGAAGAGACTTTCATGTTTTGTTCTAAAACATAAATTACACACAGGCATACCTCTAACATTAATTGTGTAGTCAGTGTGTTTTTCTTAAACATGTTGCTATCACAATGCATATGTGCTTTATGAAATAGATGACCATTGTAGTCCTTATTTGACTGACCTCAGAGTGAAATCGGAAACAGGTTGACTTGATTTTTCTTTAGCTAAAATCGGTGTTTACCGGAATTCAAAACACTGCCCCCAGTGGCCAAAGCGGTAAGAGTTGTTGGGCGTATGGGCTCTTGTGAGCTCCATTCTCAGGGTTTAATGTCCATGGAGGGGTGCCAAAAGCGAGTTGTGAAGTGAGACTCTCCCGTCTACTCTTGATCAAACAAACAGATAGTACCACCCCTAACTCACGCCAATTGCTACATATTACTGTATTGTAATATGTCAAATATCATAAGCAATCCTACTGAATGTTTGCTATATCTACACTTTCCAACACACAAACTCTAACTCTCACTACCCCCCTCATCTCCCTCAACCACGCAGGGCTGAGCATCTGTGCCCTTTCCCACAGTATGTCCGCCTCCGCATGAATAATGGACGAGCTCGCCAATTAAATATTGAAATAAAATCAAAGGAATGAGATGAATTTAAGGGGAGTGAGGGGCATGTCAAACAACTGCACCTCATTTGCCTTTGTGCCAGGAAACCATTTCTCCATGTTTGATATTTTGACTCCAGATAGTTGCATGGGAATAGAAGTTAGTTTTGGCACATACAGTATGAGTCAGTGTTGGCAACTTTCCAGATGTCTTCCAGATTACTTTTTGCTGTGGAAGTTTTGAAGCTGGTCTTTTCCATATGGGACAGGAGGACATTTTCAGTGAATATAGACGTAGATTTCGCTCAGTTCAGCCCCTGGTTTTTAAGCGCTAGTGACAAGGGTCTGAACTGAGCAAAATCTACATCTTTATTCACTGAAAATGTCCACCTCTACAGTAGCTTTCAAATCTACAGAGCCTCTAAGAGGACGCGGAAGGAATTTATTTTCCGAAATAGTTCTGTTTTCATTCACAAAAAGTTTTGCATTCCCTAGCAAGTATTTTGGGTTCCCTTGCAATACCTTTATCCCTCCCTTATGAAAAGTAACCATTATTTTACTACAGTAAACATGTTTTAACCATGATTTTTGTTGTAAAACCATTGTAACACTGGGAAAACAAAACTATGGTAAAAAAATCAGTCTTTATTCCAAAAAATGGTTACTAGTAAAACCATAGTTAATTTGTGGTAGAAGACATTAATTGATCAACTGGAGTCATGTAGATTACTTTTATGCTGCCTAAGTATGCCTTTTGGACCGTCAAACAGCCAGCAGCCTGATTTACTTACATTGTATGGACAAACAGAGCTTCAGCATTTTTCTAAAAATCTTAATTTGTGTTCTGCTGAAGAAAGACAGTCATACACATCTAGGATGGCATCAGGGTAAGTGAATAATGAGAGAATTTTAATTTTTGGGTGAATTATTCCTTTAAAGGCATCTGTACAATTCTCATTCATGCTTGCACATATTTTAACTCACAATATCAAAATGTGTCACACCATATTTGATTTCAGTGCTACCCAACTGTATTTGTTCTTGTATGTGTCGTAACCAATCGTGATGTGCTAAGTTTGACTATGTGATGTGTGAATGAGATTTAATATCTCCGGTAGTCTGTAGATGGTAACACTCATAAAAATGAAGTGTTCTGGCGAACTTATGGTCACAAATAAACTGTTTTTGCAAGGGAGGATTTTCAGTGAATGACAACTTGAACCTACTTCACTGACCTCGAGAACACCTGTTTGTAGATTCATGCCATTGCTGAGAAAGAGAGAGGTTTATATTAACTGAAAATTCTATTTTCATTATGCAATATTGTTTAATTTAGATCACACAGAGCACAGACACATTGTGTGTTCACATCACATCATCAATGAACTTCACCTCTACACTTACATTTCTCAGTGTGTTAGAGCCCTCTATAAACACTCATCGGTACATCTCCCTTTTTAAATAAAAAAAAAAAAATATATATATATATATATATATATATATGCGCTAGTGGCTTCAAAGCATCATTTCAACAAACACAACATTTGAACTTTTTTTTCCCCAGTTCTTCATTGCAACAACATACATAATTTAACAATGTATCACATCACATTTAGTTTTTTTTTTTTCCTTTTGGCAGAATTGTTATCCATATACAGTATGTCCACTCTCCACAGTAATTAACATTCCTCAATAAGTCATTTGGGCTTAACAATTGTTCTCCTAAGCCTAACAGCATTCTCTGGTTTAGGAGATAATGATAGCGTACTATCAGTAACAGTTCTTGCTGTGGTGCTCTGTCTCCCAACATCAAACTATGCTAGCAAACTATGCATTGCTTTTGTATTGCCGTGAAGATTTAGAATGAATTTACTCATGTAATTGACTAACCCTAGCACTCTCTGTAAATCTGTTCTGTCTTTAGGCACTGGCATCTCAACTACTGCTCGTGTTTTTTTCCAGATCCGGCTGTACACCTGCTGCAGACAGCTTGTCTCCAAGGTAAGTGATCTCAGTCACTCCACAAACTCACACTTCTGCCTGTTCAGTTTCAGCCCTGACTACTGTCCTTGTTTTAACACTGCACAAAGAATTTTGTCATGGTCACTTTTGTTTTTTCCCGTACTGCTATATCGTAAAGAAATACTCCTACACCTTCCATACCATCAAACAACTGTTGCACTGTTCTATGAAATACCTCTTGCGCCGAACAAATACCAAAGGGTAAGCGAAGGAAACAGTCCTGACCGAAAGGTGTATTGAAAGTACATAGTTTAGCACTTTCTTCATCCAGGACAATCTGGTAAAAACCTGACGATGCATCAAGTTTAGAGAAGTAACATGAACCTGCCATTGTACTAATTATGTCAGTCTTTGTTGGCAACTTGTAGTGTTCCCTCTTGGTCCACTTATTTAAGTCTCGTGGATCTATGCCAAGTCTGAGATCTCCGTTCTTCTCCGTTCTTCTACAGTTACTAGAGAATTTACCCACTCTGTTGGTTCCTCTATGCCCTTCTCGACCAAGGACTGTAACTCCGATCTCAACCTATCTTTGAGAGCTACTGGTACCTTCCTGGCTGGATGTATGTCTGTTTCAGGATTGTCTTTCAGCTGTATTTTGTGTTTACCTGGTAAGCAACCCACATCTTTGAACACATCTTGGTACTGTTTAACTATATCATTAGTACTAGTTACCATCTCTTTCTGTTTCTCAACTGTGTCACTCGGTGTAACTGCTGTACTGTTGATCCCAAGAACTCTCCGTATAAGCTGCAGATTTTCACAGGCCTTCAGCCCAAATATAGGCTGCCTATTGCCTTCCACCAATACACATATTACATTTACAGAACGTCCATTTTTTGTTATCAGTGTGATCCTACATACCCCATTTGTAGGAACTGGCTCATTATTGTAAGTCCGAATGTTAATCTTTTTGTCATACTTTTGGCTTTTTTTCCAGTCTGTAAAAGTTTTTGTTGGCAGAAGGTTCACCTGTGCACCGGTGTCCAATTTAAAAGGTACGGTCACTCCGTTGACATTTAAATGGGCTATCCACTCGTCCTTGGTGCTCACTTCATCCACAAAGATCTGCTTGTCCTCATCACTGTCGCTGGTGTCCTTGGCTCTGTCAACAACTCGTATTTTTCTTTTAGTTAAGCAGCACTTCGCAAAATGGTTTTTCCCACCACATTTGCGGCAATCCTTTCCATAAGCCAGGCATTTATGTGGTGCATGGTTGGTACCACATCAGTCTTTAATGTCCTTTTGCCTGGGTTTTCCCTTAATGGTTCCATTTGCACGCTCGTGCACAGCATCCATTGCTGCTGCAGGCTCACTTTCTGCATCTAAGGATTTGAGTTGCAAATTCGCACTCTCAGACGCTTGGCAAATGTGAATTGCTTTATCCAAAGTCAAATCAGTCTCCCTGAGTAACTGTCTTCTCACTTTTTTGTCCAAAATGCCAATGACTATTTGATCCCTGATCATAGAAACAGACAAAGTCCCAAAGTTGCACAACTGGCTTTTCAAATGCAAGTCTGTCACATACTGCTCAATAGCCTCTCCCTCTTTTTGCATCTGATTACAAAAAACATACTGTTCGTAAGTTTTATTTTTTCTGGGTGAGCAATATTCCTCAAACTTTGTCATAATGGCATCATAATTATCTTTCTCCTCCTCAGAGAACTCGAACGCGTTGAAGACATCTATCGCGGCTCTGAGGTACAGCTCGAAGCTCTGCTTGGAAGATTTCCAATTGACATGGACATTGCCGCTCAAACTCAGCTCATCTGGCTGCAGGATGCTATTTACACTCATATTGAAAACTGATTACTGATTTACTCCTGGTACCATGTTTCATTTAGCTCACACAGACCACAGACACATTGTGTGTTCACATCATGCCATCAGTTAACTTTATTCTTCTTCACCTCTTCACTAACTCTGTACTCATCGGTACAAATATGAACATGTTTCAATTGATTCACATACTCAAATAACTATGCAGGATTACAGATATGTGTTGGTATGCTCCTATTGGGAAAGACAAAGTGATCTTCTCATTGGTCATAGACACGGTAAGCTTGACTTTCACTGACGTTCCTGATCCTGTTCACAGTCCATGGGAAACATGCATAGGTCAGTTCTGGCAGGAACTTGACATATTGGTAGGCACTTCTCACAGGATCCACGGTATAAATGATATCACAAAAGATTCTTTCAACATTGAACATGCTGTTTTCACACAAATGTGGTCATGTTAAAATGTTAATGTTATGCTCAGTTTCTTCAGCGAAACATTCCACAGTCTATTAAGATTCGCAGTCAGTTTAAATCACATTTTGGCTCTAACCCAAAACCTAGTGAGCTGCCTACCGAGACAGCCAAAAAAGCAGCATAAAAGGATTGTAAAAAGCAGTCCATGAATGCGCTATATTCACATTATGAAGTAATTTCATAGCTTTGTGGGGGTGTGTGTGTGTGGGGGGGGGGGGGGGGGGGCGTTCAGTGTTTATTCACTGATAATCTTCCCCTTTGAAACGTTTTATAAAAATAATTTGGACTACAAAATTGGCGCTTCAACACCAAACAAAATGGCAAACAAAAATTGGTTCTAGCCTTATCGTAAGCCCTTTTGACATTTAATAATGTGCCGGATATAAATTATAAATACATTATCAACTATAAAATATTTCACTAGTAAAAGTGCTTATTACATTTATCAGTCATAAAAACTTCATCATAATATCATCATTACTCAATGTAAATATCCATTCCTGATATAAAATTATAATTCTATAATAATTATAAATCATTTTAACCAGTAAAAAAATTAAGTTTTGATACCTGTAACTGTAATTTCGCAATGATCTGTCATTGACTCCTGTTCAAAACACAAATCTAAATTTATAATTATTTTTTTACTAGTTGGAATTCAAAATATACATATCAGCTTTGTACTTCTTACTAGTAAAAATCATACTTTTTTTTTAAGTGTCAGTAATTGCATTGTTAGTGCAATTATGTATTCCTGATTTCAACAATTGTACTTCTAACTAGTAAAAATGCTAATATGTTGGTTTTCACTAGTGGCAATGATCATTTCATATATATAATTGACTAGTTGAAATTCCATTTTTTAATTTTAATTCCCACAAGTAAAAATGTAATTATTTTACATAATGAATTAACATTTTACTAGTACATGTAATAACTGATATCACAAATTAGTATTTTCACTATTAGTAATTCCATCGCTGATATCAAGAATTAGCATTTTCACTAGTAAAAACTAAATTGCATATAATTAATCCTGCACATTATTAAATAAACAAATGCACCATATTTCTAGTGCATGTATGCACAATTTATATAGCATTGTTTTGAATATTTAATTTGATACTGAATAGTACAGATACAAATTGTTTATTTGAGTTAATAATTGATTATTTTACCCAGTATCTTTTTGTATTATTTTGTGCCATTGTCCACTGGAAAAATGTCACAAGGTTCCATGTTGAAAAAATCTGTGAGCATGAGAAATATACAGTTTTATATATATTAGTATAGTATAGTGCTTTTTGATATCCAGGGTACAAAGGAGCTCAAGCAACAGTGAACATTAAAGCAGGCTTTGTTCTCAGAATTATGCCTCATTTCAGTGTTTTATAAGCCAATATGCAAAGACACAGTTTCTGCCTCCCAAGGCCAAAAAATACTGTATTGTTTAGATTTGTGATATGTTTTTTTGTTTGTTTTGTTTTGTTTGTTTGTTTGTTTGTTTTTTGTGTGTGTGTATGTGTTTTTTTTTTTTTAGAACATAACTCAATAACCAATATATTAACAGTATACTACTAATAACCAATAAATTAAATATTGAAAATGAAATAATTTGTCATGATATACACTGTGGACCAAAAAAAGTATTTGGATGATTAAGCTACTTTACTTAAAAATGTATGACTTAAGAAAGTATCAAAGTAAATGACATTTATTTTCAAGAAAGTTTCCACAAGCACACTTTTTAAGCAAAACACTTTGATATTTTGTATCTTATTCAATGACATTCAAACTTTTTTTAAGTGTGGTATAAGTGTCAAAAATCTATACGTCATAAGTTGGTCTCTCTTGCATATACAAACCATCTTCATAAGTCTTATTGTTATTCAAGGCAGTATAAAGTGCATCAGTAAAGTGAAGAGGTTTTTAGAAAAGCATGTCACATTGCGAGACCCTCAAAATTCGACAGACTAACAAAGCCTGATATCTCAAAATGAGAGCTGAGCTGTTTATGACAAGTTACCGAATGAGCAGCAGCAAACTGATCAATTTTATGACAGCACTAAATCAGGTTGTTACAGAGAAATTTATCGTCCCATTCTTGCGCTGCTCAGAAGCGTTGCTGGGGTTAGACAAAAGCGTGGCGAAATAATAATCTCAATAAGCCACGGAACATGACCTGTAAAATGATTAGGAAGGGAATGACAGAAATATTACAAGAGCCGTGCGGAGCGTCGTGAATTCACAGCTTTATTAGATTGTCTGTCTACCCATCTCAACAGACGCGTTGCGATGATTTGAGGTGAGTGGAGGGTAATGGGAAAACTTCAAATCTATTGGCCATATTTACTGAGGCTTCCAAAAGAGCAGAAAATGGTACAAGTGGTGTGTGTCCTTTAAATGAGTTTGGATTAATTCTCCCATCTTGACATGATCTTAGAAAAGAACAATTTCAGGTAAAGCGCAGAGAGAGAGTATAAAGGTAATGACTGGAGTATAAGAACGATTTGTGGGATCTTTTGGAAGAAAAAAAGTCCATATTTCGAATTCACCAAGCATTTGCGGCACTTTTGCGTGAATTATTTCAGTACAAAAACCTGTGTCTCATTTATTATCTATTCTCAGTCCAGCTCAACCAGGTGCTTAAATGTGCTAAAATCATTGGTATAGAAACTAAGCATAAACCAATCTAGAAATTTCCAAGTTTGCCCCCTCCACTTTTTGGGAAATTATATAATATATCTTATGAGTTTTACCTACCATGCGAAGAAATTGCAGTCGCCAAGCAGTCACTTCAAACTATTTAGCCAGAGAAGGAGCACTAGGATTAAAATGAATGGGAGAAATTGAAACATCCATTATGGCGGATGTAGAAAAGGAAGTCCCGCCTTACAGGTAATAGAGACAGTAACGTATTAGTTACAGACATTACCTGTCAGTCAACTCGA
The DNA here is from genome assembly GCF_019703515.2 of Myxocyprinus asiaticus. NCBI lineage: Eukaryota > Metazoa > Chordata > Actinopteri > Cypriniformes > Catostomidae > Myxocyprinus > Myxocyprinus asiaticus. The sequence continues at coordinate 27,754,164 of NC_059390.1, read as the reverse complement.
GTGTATGCACATTAGCTGGACCAGCCTGTAAATAGCGCTTTTTAGCATGATCAGTATGATCAGTATAGTTTATCAGTATGGAGGACCAAAGTCGTTGAGTGACGTGCCGATAACCTTTACCCTGAAAATGAAAATGAAAAGACACGAAGCTTGTGCTTCAATGAAAAATCAACCCAAAGATAATGCTACAATAAAAAGGGACACAAACCAGTGCTAAAATGAAATACAAGGGATATGTATTGATTTATTTGGTGATTTAATGATTAATTTAATGATTTTAAATGAGTTTTTAAAATGATTTTATTATGTATTTAATCATTCATTTAAATATTTATTTAATGATTTAATTTTGAGTAATTTGGCCCTCCATACATTTAAATCTCTCTTTTTCCATTATTAAACATACAGTACTATTTCCAAAAGTAATTTTTATTAATGACAGGCTGAATTTCAGAATGACACCTTAAGGATGAATTAAAGCCAGATTTCCCCAAATAATTTTTTTATAATAATAAAAGACTTTTCACTATAGATATTTAAATGTACAGTAGTAGTACATCATTTTTTTTTAAAGTGGATATTATAAAATGTTTTAAACAAGGACAAAAAATGTTTCAAGGAACGAAAACCAAAAACCAAAAACGAACTAAATGTTTAGCAGAACATAATTGAAAACCGGAACAAAGTGATTTTCAACTGTTCTGGAGTGAAAACGTTATTTTTAAAGGCTGGTAACTGGTTATAACCAGTTAATTTCATTCCAATAATTTTTTCATGAAACTAAAGGCCAAGGGGTTTATAACAGTACATTTATGGACCTACACCACTTCATGTTGCCCAAAAAAAAAAAAAAACTTGTGCTTTGATCCTGAAGGAAACTGCTGCATCACACATTTCTTTGCCTGATTACCTGTTGTGGATGTCACATTCTTTGAATGAAAACCTTTTTAACAACTATGTAAAAATACTACATATACATGCACAGCTAATTCAGATACAAGGAAAACATTATTAGAGGTAAAAAGTACATTTCACGGTTGTTTCCAAGTCTTCACTGAATTATTGTTAGATATGATGCATTAATGCAGATCTGATGCTTTTGGGGTTTTGACTGAGAAGCAGATCTGTAAATAAAATTATACTTAACTGTTAATTAACTGTATGCTGGTGAGGCAAGTTATTTATTTTGCACTTGTTTTTCCAGACCATGTTGCTTGTTTCTCTTGTGAGATCTGGCAACACTGCAATTGGTATTTCACTCACCCTTAGCGCAGAGTTCTGTCATTCTAAAAAGAACCATTCTTTTATTTAGTTCTAACCGGTAACCTTTTGGAAAGGAGGCCGCGGAACTTCTGAACCGGAACGAAAAAATAGAGTTTTTGCTCAGAACGAACCGAAATGAAAAACATTGAATTTTTACTCCCTGGTTTTAAACAATAAATACTGTTTTGGGGTACAGTTTAGTTATTGGTTTGTTTAATTAATTTATTATTCAATTATTTTTAAATACATTTGTACATTTACTTATTGGTTTAGTTAATTTTTATGGAGTTAATAATTAAATTTTGAGTACTTTGGTCCTCTATAAATTAGAAGTTGTTCTTAACTGTTCAACATAGTTTTACAGAAAATGAATATATACTTTGTGTATATATATATATATATATATATATATATATATATATATATATATATATATATATATATATATATATATAGTACTGTGCAAAAGTTTTAGGCACTTGTGAAAAAGTTGCATAATCTTCAAGAATAATGAAATAAATAGTTTTCATTTATCACTTAATGTCATACAAAGTCCAGTAAACATAAAAAAGTTAAATCAATATTTGGTGTGACCACCTTTGCCTTCAAAACAGCCCCAATTCTCCTACTTACACCTGGACACAGTTTTTCTTTGTTGTTGGCAGATAAGATGTTTCAAGCTTCTTGGAGAATTCGCCACAGTTCTTCAATCTATTTAGGCTGTCTCAATTGTTTCTGTCTCTTTATGTAATCTCAGACTGACATGATGTTCTGTGGGGGTCTTTGTGAGGGACATGACATCTGTTGCAGGGCTCCCTGTTCTTCTATTCTAATCTGTTCTATTTGCAAAAGTAATGTTTGGGAGTCTAAAATGTATATTTCCTATTGACACACTAAAGCTGAAGATATACACTACTGGTCAAAAGTTTTGAAACACTCATTCTTTATTATAATTATTTATTTTTTTGTTTACATTTTAGAATAATAGTAAAGTCATCAAAACATAAATGGAACTATGGGAATTATGTTGTGACTAAACAAAATCCAAAATAAATCAAAACTGTGTTATATTTTAGCATCTTCAAAGTAGTCACCCTTTGCCCAGAATTTGCAGACATGTACTCTTGACATTTTCTCAACCAACTTCTTGAGGTATCACCTTGGGATGCTTTTTAAACAGTATTGAAGGAGTTCCCATCTATGTTGGGCACTTATTGGCTGCTTTTCTTTATTATTTGGTCCAAATCATCAATTTCAAAAACTTTTTTTTATTTATTTTTATTTTAATTAAATTTTAGTTTTATAATGAAATAAATTTATATGGTGGCACAATTATATTTTTGTCTACAAAACTAATTTCAAACATTTATGCATACGCCTTCAGATCAAAAGATTTTTAAGATAATTTCAGTCAAGTGTTTCAAAATTTTAGACCGGTAGTGTAAATAACCATCTTAAGGCAAATGTTTTTGTGAAGCATTTTATGTGCCTAAGACTTCTGCACTGTACTGTATATATACAATTGCAATCAAAATTATTCAACCCCCCTGACCAGCAATACATTCTGGTGATGTGAATTAAAACACATCAACTAAAACCTCAGTAAACAGTCAGAGTAAGTTTTGAATACACATTTGAGAACAAAGAGTTCAGTTTACCCAAATTTTAAAATAAAAAATAACTAATTCTCTCCACAAATGTCATGTCAGAAATATTCAACCCCCAAAGTCAATCATTTGTGGAGCATCCTTTATCCTTAATAACAGCAAATAAATGTTTCAGGTAAGTGTTCTCAGGCTTTGGAAAGCTCTCTATTAGAATGTTTACACATTTCTCATGAGCAAAAACTTCCAGCTCATTGACATTCTTTGGTTTCTGTGCTGCCACTGCTTCCTTGAAATCCCAACAAAGGTTTGCAATGGGATTTTAATGATGGACTGAAAGGGCCATTTAAGGACATTCCACAACCTATCCCTGAACCAGATTTTGGACAACTTCGATGTATCCTTGGTGTTATTGTCTTGATGGAAAGTCCAGTGATCACCGAGCTTCAATTTACACACTGAAGGCATCACATTTTTCATGCCAAAATGGCCTGATACCTGAAAGAATCCATGGTGTCAGTCACATAGTCAGGATAGCCGTTTCCTGCAGCCACAAAACACCCCCATAACAGGACTGACCCACCTACATGCTTGACTGTGGGGATGGTGTCGTTCTTGTCATCACCTTGTTATCTTACTCCAGACATACTGCTGACCCATGGGTCTAAAACTCATTTTCAGTTTAGTGTCATATGTCTATAAAACCTTCTTCCAGCTCCACAGGTCTTTCCTACTTCTTTCCTATTACTTCTTGAATATTCAAGTCAACATTTCCCTTGGTGAAGTTTTGCTTTCTTCCACACCCCAAAAAGGTTGCTGTTGTACCATATTTAAAAAATGTATGAATGGTGCTGCCAACTTTGTCTATTGGAAATTGAAGTGCCTTGGAAATGTACTTTTAGCCATGACCTTTCTTGTGTAATGAAATAATCTCCTCTATTAGATATCTTTTAATATCTTAAATTTTAAAACTTAAATAAGTGCCATTGCAGATTGATGACTTAATTTTGTTTTAAAACAATTACTTGTGTAGCCTTACATATTTAAGAAACAGCTACATGCAATAGTGGTTGAATAATTATGACATGGTTGTATTTTAAAAAAATCCTGCTATTTACAAATATTAGGTTATATATTCACACTGTGACTTTTGGATGTGTCACTCAACTGATGTAAAGTTTAAAAATTCTGGGTCATCAGAAAAGCTTACCTGTAAATCCTTACTGTCTTGGGGTGGGATTGAATAATTTCGATTGCAACTGTGTGTGTATATATATATATAAACATTGCCATATGGCAATGCTGTACCACAAGAGTAAAATTGGCATAATATGACAACTCTGTACTCCAATGGAATTGCACTATTGCGTTTTGTCATTAGGAATTTTTATAGACAATGCCAACAATTATATTATTGCATTTATTTATTTATTTGGAAGTGTTTTCCATAATATAATTGCATTTATGCATAAATAACACAATTGTGATTTGTGTTTCTTCTCTTCAGTCCAAAACAAACATGGTTATGCTTTATGGAAAGTGCAAAAAGTACACAGTTTAAAGGAATTCCAAGTGTTTAGTTAGGGATGTCAGTAGATAATTTTTTTTTAATTGTGATTAATCTCAGATTTTAAAAGTAGTACAATGTGTCTCTATATATACTTATTTCCTGTAATAATGCATTTATTTGTTCTGTGGAAAGAACAACACAATAGAACAAAACAATACAGTGTGTAACAAAAATGCTTTATTAACATTTTCTAAACTCCACAATATAAAGACAGAAATTCACTAAAATAGCTCCAATTTAAGTAACATTAAACATTTCCCAAAGTCTAACTGGGATGTTGATTGATTAACATTTACTATTATTCATTGCAATGCACATTAAACCCTAATTTAATATTAATCAGTCGGCAGTCTGTCTTTTTACTTTAGATATGAAATGCACATGATTCGTGTCAGGGCATCCAGTGCTGCATTGAACTCCATATGAAAAGCACATCTTGTTCTGCTTCTAGTGATTGCACGACCAATATAAAGATAATTAGTCCGAACTGTCCAGTGATCATTAGCTGACACTTCAAAAGCTTGGCGACAATGGGTACAAAGTTGAAATTATATGAAATTTGAGCGGAGTGTCAACAGGGAGCTAGCTGCACATCGGGCTTGTAAGAATTTACATGCTTATGTGTTAAAATGCTGACTTACGTAAGACACGTGAAGGAATTCGGTGAAGTCCCGCAAAGTCCCTTCAGCATTAGTTTTATAAGAGGTTCTTTCTCCAGCACTTGATCATTGGCACGGACTTGCTGTTGTGTTGTTTTTTTTCAATTATCATTTTTTTATAGACTCAAACATATAAGAAAAAAAACAACATATATACATTGAGACAACATTTAACCCCCACTATTACACCTCCCCAATCACCAGCCCCACCCGACCCCCATCGAACACCCCTGTGGTCACAAAATAGAACACACACACACACAAAAAAGTAACCCCGGTGGTCAAGCCAATTATCGGCAGCATGAGCAGCAAAAGAAGCATCGTGACACATTTTAAGTTAGAATTCTGATGAATGCTGTAGGAGTTAAAGATAAAAAAAACAAACATCTATAGCCATGTTTCTCAAGATACACTACTGTTCTATTTGCGTGTATTAGTTGCACATTAAAATCTCTATCATCGGCAGAACAAAAGTGCTTGCTCTTTTTGCTATTAGTCCATTGATAAAGAGTGTTTACTCAAGGTTGTGCAGAGGGTGTTAAGTGCAACATGCAACAGCCTTAATTCCTCTTTGGTATTTTTTTTATTTTTTATAAATTTGGTACTTTCGAATTTGTTTGTGAAACAATTCTAAACAACAAAAATCTGTTTGCTAATATCTTGGGCATGGTCTGCAAATAATCATCAGATTTCAATTTCATATTGATTGGACAAATGTTATAGGAGTAATAGCAACAACAAACATTTACATAAAATCAAATCATGGCCAACCATGGTATCATTGTTCTCTGCATGACCCACACAATCTAACAAGACCAGTCTCTCAAAAATGCAAACATACAGCCTCAAGTCTATTTTGGTGTGCTCAATGTCAAATTTGTTGATGACTGGCCAATGGCTGCCATGTTTCTCAATATATGCAACTGTACTCATGATCAATGATGGCAACTCCCACAAAGACACTGAATGCAAAGACACTGCATGCAAATTTTGAAATTAATCAGACCAATGTTTCTATATTTAGAGCCACTTCAATATTGTTCCCTGTTATAGCGCCACCAAATGGCCAAACCCCACAACTTTTTCTGTGTGTTCTCAGGTTGAGCCCTTATATAAGTGTGTCAAGTTTGGTGAAAATATCTCATATCACTTGAGAGTTTTATCAATATACGTAAAAGCAGAGACCACTTTTAAAATTCATCGGCCTGTTTTTGGCATTTACGAGCAAAATTTTGCCATGTTGTTTTATCTTACGAAATTTACTAATGACGGTTCTTATTTTGGTGGTTTTTTCCCGATAGGACGAACAGCTTGAAGCATTTCGCTAAAGTAGTTTCAGAACTATTTTTGAAGTGGCAACAGATTTCCAATAGTGGAAATCGGACAAAAATTGTAGGAGGAGTAGCAAAAAACTTGTTTCCTTAAAATTCGAAATGGCGGAAAATCTAGTCAGGCAGAAAAGGTAAGCATTTGACTCGGCTTGGCATGAGCTCTGGAATCAGGGGGAAAATAATTTTGTCTCTAGGACTTACAGTTCAAAAGTTATTAGCATAAACATGAGTGAAAATTTGACCTGTTGGTGGCGCTAGTGGGTTTGAGTTACAGACTCCAAATTTGCTGTGGTATCAGTTCAGACTGTCCTCTAGCTGTGTGCAATTTCATAACTTTCCTGTGAATGGTTCTATGGGCTGCCATAGACTCCCATGGCAGAAAAAAGAACAATAAGAACACTAACGATTACAACAGGGGTCTTCGCCCTTTCAGGGCTTGACCTCTAATTAAAACTAAACCTCTCTCTCCACAGCCCCTCCCTGAAAATGCCCCCCAAAAAATAAATACCTGCCCCACTTCCTAGCAAACAAATCTCGAACCCCAAGCCCTCTGCTCGACATCTCCTCAAAAGCCGCCACCCTCCCCATCTCCGCACACCACTCCAGAAATGAGGGAGCCCCATCTGACTTCCATCCCCTTAAAATAATCTGCCTTCCAATCATAATACTGGTCAGGACCCAATTTTTTTTCATGTGTTTGTCCCCCAAATTTATGACCACCCCATCGCCCAGAATACAGTGTCTGGGGCAAAATGAAATTCGAGAGCCCAAAACATCACATATGACACTCTGAACCTTCAACCAAAACTCTTGGATCTTAACAAACCCCCAAAAAACATGGGTTGTGTCTCCATCTTCTGATTGGCATCACCAGCAGGTGGGTGTGTCTTTAAGACCAAGACTATACAATCTAGAGGGGGTCCAATAGAATCTATGTAAAATCTTGAATTGCATAAGGCAAACCCTTGCAATTCTAGATGCAGACTTGACATTTTTTAGAAACCTATCCCACACTCCCTCCTCCAATACCAAGTTTAAATCTTTCTCCCATAACCCCCTCTCAATCCAGTTTGACCAGCAGAAAGGGGACTTATTAATACATAATTTAGGGTTCAACCATATGCTTGAGGCAACATTTAAATAAATGTCAGAATTAAACACTCGAGATAACTGGGTGTAACTTAACCTCTCCAGTTAGTTTGATAGAAAGGCTTTGCAATGGCGAAATGGGGTAAGAATTTCCTGTTCAATACAAAACCAGGGAGGGGCTATCTCAGGTGGAAGCGACAAATGAGCCAAATGTCTGAGACTAAATGTATGCATTATGATGCATTATAATAAAACAAAATCTTGGGTAGGCCTAGCCCACCTTTGTCAATTGGCCTATGTAATTTATTGAAATCTAATTGTAATCTGGGACGTTTACCATTCCAAATGAAGGACTTCGCTATGCTTGAAATAAGAGAGGGGGACATCTACAGGGGGAGATTGTAGCAGGTAGCTACATTTTGGAATACAATTAATTTTAATAACATAAACCTTCCCAATCATAGATAAAGGTAATGAAGCCCACCTGTCCACATCGCTCAATAACCTTTTTATTAAGGGGTCAAAATTAACTCACTATGATACTAAATGCCCTTTCTGGGCCACTGGAAGGAACCCAGCTGAAAAGCAGTTACTGGGCAGTATGCTGTCAGAGCCAAAGCTTCGTATTTACACCAATTAACTCTGTATCCTGAGAATTTAGAAAAGGAATTAATAATTCTGTGGAGGCAAGGCATAGATCTAGTAGGGTCGGAGACAAATAATAAAATATAATCTGCATAAAGCAAAAGCTTATGCGCCATACCTCCTGCCACCACCCCTGGAAAATCATCCTCCTTTCTTATCGTGGCTGCTAATGGTTCCAGGGCAAGACAGAACAATAATGGGGAAAGAGGGCAACCCTGCTAGGTTCCCCTGTCCAGAGTAAAATATTCTGAAATTAATCCATTTGTTTGTACTGCCGCTACCGGGTGTCTATATAGTAACTTAATCCATCCAATAAAAGTGTTCCCGAACCCGTATATTTCCAAAATCTTAAGATAAGTTAGTGCCCATTCTACCATATCAAATGCCTTTTCGGCGTCAAGTGAGATGGCAGCAACCGGAGTCTGATCATTTGCCACTGACCACATGATACTGATGAAACGCCTAATGTTATCAGAGGAGCTGCGGCCCCAAATAAACCCCACCTGATCTATATGTATAAGAGATGTCATAACTTTACTTAATCGGTTAGCCAGAATTTTTGACAATATTTTTATGTCTAGCTGGATCAGGGAAATCGTACGGTAACTCTTATACTCGCTGGATATTTGTCCTTTTTAAGAATCAGAATGATCCAGGCTTGTGTCATGGTTGGCGGAAGCTTTCCATTCTTTAATGATTCCATATAAATAGCAAAAGTGGAGCCAATTCTGTAGCGTAAGATCTAAAAAATTCAGCGGCAAAGCCATCTTGCCCTGGAGCCTTGCCTTTAGGCAAGGCCTTAATGACCTTGTCAAGCTCCTCCAAGTTTATCTCAGAATCAAGAGAATTTTTTTGCTCAGTCGTCAGTTTAGGGAGTTCTAATGGTTCCACAAAATTTCGAATATCTTCATCAGTAGATGAAGACATGGAACTATAAAGATCAAGATAGAATTCTTTAAAAGCATTATTAAAGGAATAGTTCACCCAAAAATGAAAATGTGCTGATAATTTACTCACCCTCAGGCCATCCAAGAGTTTCTTTCTTCATCAAGACAGAATTTAAGGTTTTTAGGATTTCATTTCAGGCCTCCTCCTTTAAACAATGCAAGTGAATGTACTCCATTTTATTGATGGTCCAAAATGCATATTTAGGGTGCATCAAAATAATCCACACAACTCCAACTGACAAATAAAGTTCTTCCAAACCCAACCGATTGATTATTTTTAGAAACAAAACAATACTTATATACTTTTTGACTACAAATTTTTGCTTCCGTAAGTCTCTGTGACGCACGCTCATGAGAGGGATGACGTAAGCTCGTTGGTAAGGTCACGTGTGGAGGAAGAGGCAGGAAGCGCATCATTTTTTACAAGAGAAACTTGCACAGACCACAGACCAAGTGCCGTTCACAAACCAAAACAGTCCAAAACAATTTCAAACATGATGTTCGAGGATTTTGATTTTAGAAGAGAAGAGGAGATGCAGTTTTTTCACCCAACCCTACCTATTTGAGCCTGAATACACCTCTCATGAGCGCGCATCACAGAGATGTAAGAAAGCGAACATTTGTAGTTAAAAAGTATTTAAGTATTGTTTTGTTTCTAAAAATAATCAATGGTTTGGGTTCAGAAGAACTTTATTGTTTAAAGGAGGAGGGCTGAAATGAAATCCTAAAAATCTTAAATTCTGGTTTTATGAAGAAAGAAACTCAGATACATCTTGGATGGCCTGAGGGTGAGTAAATGATCAGCAGATTTTCATTTTTGGGTGAACTATTCCTTTAATATCAATGGCCGAGGTAAATATTTCCCCACCAGCAGATTTCACTGAGGGAATGGTAGAAAAAGACTCTCTGTCTTATATATCTAGCCAAAAGCTTCCCTTCTTTGTCCCCCGACTCAAAGTATGACTGTCTTGCCCTGAATAGCCAAAACTCCACCTTCCATGACAAAATGGTATTATATCTGTATCTAGGGTTGGGAGGGTTACTTTTTAAATGTATTCCACTACAGATTACAGAATACATGCTGTAAAATGTAATTTGTAACATATTCCGTTAGATTACTCAAGGTCAGTAACGTATTCTAAATACTTTGGATTACTTCTAAAGCACTGGTAGATTTTTTCACTTGTTTTGACTGTAAAAAGTACAGTAAGACAAAATACACACGTTAAAAATACATTCTCTGAAAAACCTAAATATCTAATGCAGTGTTGTCTCTAAAACAAGATAAATCGAATTGATCTTGTTTTAAGGATTTTAAGATATTTTTCAGGAAAACAATACAAACATTATTATCAAGAACACGATTTTTGCCCTAATATCAAAGTCTTACACGAAAAAAAGAATGATCCAACGTGAATTTTCTTGATAAAAAATATGATCGTACTTGGTAACATGTGCATGTAAAATGGCTAGAAATAGCATTTTAACTTAGCATAAAGCTGACAATTTACACAAGGTTTATTTCTATTTCTCCTGCTCCAAACTTACTTCAAACTTACTTTTCTGTCTGCTCATGAATGTAACACATCATAAGAAAGTGTTTCACCGCTGTTCAAATGCACTTTGGATTACATCATTTATATGTATAAATGTTTTCCATCTGAAAGGACTAAATATTCAATTAAACAAATGACAATAAAATGCCAAGTAATCTCTTCAGTAATCCAAATACTTTTTGAATGTAACTTTATTCTAATTACCAGTAATTTCAATTGTAACTGTAGTGAAATACTGTTACTTATATTTTGTATTTTAAATACGTAATCCTGTTACATGTATTCCGTTACTCCCCAACACTGTCTGTATTTTAATCGGGTCAATTCTCTGAGACCATCAGATGACATTTGGCGCTTCAGCTCTGCCTCGGCATCTTTATATTCCCTTCCAACTCCACGAGTTCTCGTGCTTTGGATTTTTTGGTGAATGATGCATACTGTATTATCCGACCCCTAAGAACCGCCTTAAGTGCCTCCCACAGACGATACTGAGGACCAGTTGGTCTCCAAATAAACATTAATTTCGCCCTTTAACATTTGTTGAAATTCAGGATTTTGCAAAAGGGATACATTAAAGCGCCAACTATATGATTTCTTTTTCTCCGTATGTGGCAACATCTCTAAACTCACCAGAGCTTGATCTGAGACTAAGATGTTTCCAACTGAGCAATCAACAACAGATGAAATGAGGGACTGAGATATATATATATATACTCTAGAATAAATCTTATGGACTGATGAAAAAAATGTATAGTCCCTACCAGATGGGTTCAAAAGTCTCCAAATATCTGCAAGACCAAGATTTTTACACAACCTGTGAAGCATCAGTGTTGCTCTAGGGGGCTTACACACTTTTGCTTCGCTATGATCAAGGACTGAGTCCATCAAAAGATTAAAGTCTCCTCCCAATATTATATCATGAGGGGTGCCAGCGGCTTGCAACATTCCTTCAAGATCTATAAAAAAGCCCTGATCATCAGCATTAGGTGCGTAAATATTAGCCAAAATCAACCTTTGCCCCTGAATTTTTTATAAAACAATAATGACTCTCCCTAGTTTATCTTTAATCTGTTTGAGACATTTGAATTGTAGATGTTTACTTATCAATGTAATGACTTCTCTACTCTTACTCGACACCACGGAGACCACACCTCGCCCGGGGGGGGGTGGTATTTAAGTGGAAATACGTCACATGGTCTTGCCGAGCTATGTCGGAAGTATGCCATGTGGAGAAGTCCCATGATAGGTCCTACCCTATGGGGGAGGAGTTACTATAAGCATGGAGACTGGCAAGGATGACGCAGTTTGCCAACAGGGAATCAAATTAGTGGAAGATATACGTCGCATGGGGTTACCTACAGGGAACCGCCACATGCGGAGCACCTACCCTTGCACAGGGTCTGGATCTCAGGACTCGAGTCTGAAGCCAGTGCTGAAGTGGTCTCATATGTATCAACCTGAGCAGAGTGGCCACCGCTGAGGATGCCATATACCCCAGGAGCCTCTGAAAGAGTTTCAGTGGAACCACTGTTTTCTGTTTGAACACCTTCAAACAGGTCAGCACTGACTGTGTGCTCGTTCGTGAGGCGCACCGTCAACGAGACCGATTCCAACTCCAAACCGAGAAAAGAGATGCTCTGAACCAGGAGGAGCTTACTCTTTTCCCAGTTGACCCAAAGCCCTAGTCGGCTGAGGTGCGAGAGCACCAGGTCCCTGTGTGCACAACATATCCCGAGAGTGAGCTAGGATTAGCCAATCGTCAAGACAGTTGAGAATGCGAATGCCCACCTCCCTTAATGGGGAAAGAGGTGCCTCTGCGACCTTCGTGAAGACGCGAGGGGACAAGGACACACCGAAAGGGAGGACCTTGTACTGATACGCCCGACCCTCAAATGCAAACCACAGGAAGGGTCTGTGTCAAGGTAGAATAGAGATGTGGAAGTATGCGTCCTTTAGGTCTACCGCCACAAACCAATCTTGATGCCGGATGCTCGCCAGAATGCGTTTTTGCGTCAGCATCTAGGACAGGAGTCTGTGTAAAGCCCGGTTCAGTACTCGCAGATCCAAGATTGGCCACAACCCACCGCCTTTCTTCGGTACAATGAAGTAGGAGCTGTAAAACCCCTTCTTCATCTCGGCCAGAGGGACAATCTCGTCAGACGTACCGGCGGGTGGGGCCTCGCTGCGGGGCGGAGCCTGAGGTGCCACACAGTGTCGTGGACGTGCTGAGTTCAGGGACATCGAAGTACTTACCTGGCTCCTTGTGACCACCCCCGGAACAGCCTGGGATGGGGCAGGAAGAGGCCTGTCCTCGTGACCCGTGGAGACTGTCACATCGGGGGTGGATTCGTGCCACAGCTGGGCGCTCAGGGGCAGGGAGACCTCCGCTGGAGTGCCAAACCTGCCAAAATGGAGTGGTGGACGGTGGTTGTGATTATGGCCGTGCACACCGGGTATGTGACCCAGGGAACAAGGAAACTGCTCTTGCTGAACTCTTGGGTACTGCAGCCACTTGGGTATGCAGCACAGTTAAATGCAAAGGTAACAAAAGATTCTCCTCCCGGCCCTCAACCGGGGGATGGAGTGGTCTGCTTACCAGCTCCAGATCAGCAGGTTTCGTCGTCCCTGGGTCGCCCATCTTAGGGGCGCTTCGAAGCCTTTCACAGGTTCTTGGCCGTCTGCTGCTTCACCTCTGAGAACTGCTGGGCAAAGTCCTCGGTGTCGCCGGACTGGCCAACTTGGGAAATGGGGGCAGCAAGGAACCACGCCTTGTCAGCCTCTCCCACCAGCCAAAGGTGGTGCTCCTGAACCACCAAGGTGGACATCGCCCACCCAAGAGACCGCGCCGTGACCTTCGTCGACCGGAGAGCAAGGTCGGTCGCCAAGCACAGCTCCTGCATCAATCCCGGGGCGGAACTACCCTCGTGCAGTTCCTTTAGCGCCTTGGCTTGGTGGACTTGCAGAAGAGCCATGGCGTGCAGGGCGGAGGCGGCTTGTCCAGCGGCACCGTAGGCCTTGGCTGTCAGAGACGACGTAAACCTACAGGCCTTGGACAGGAGCTTTGGGCACCCACGCCAGGTGGCGGCGCTCTACGGGCATAGGTGCACCGTGAATGCCTTATCCACTGGGGGGATTGCCGAATAGCCCTTGGCCACCCCACCATCGAGGGTAGTGACGGCAGGGAAGCTGAAAGATCGGGACCGGGCAGTAAAAAGTGCCTCCCATGACCTTGTCAGCTCTTCATGCACTTCCAGGAAGAAAGGAACGAGGGCAGGGCGTGGCTTTGAGTGGCGCCGCGAGCCCAGGAACCAATCATCGAGCCACGAGGGTTCAGAGGAGAGCGGAGGGTTCGACTCTAGCCTGATGCTCGCAGCTGCCTGGGAAAGCATGTCGTCATCTCCACGTCAGCCTGTGACTGGGCAACCACACCCGAAGGGAGGAGCCCAGCTGAGGCTTCCGCATCTGACTGGATGAGCCCACTCTCCAATGCTACGCTTGAGAGCTCATCACCTTCGCGGGCTCCGAATAAGAGGTCAAACTCGCCGTGAGACGAGCTGGCGGACTCATCCAGAAGCCCGATCGGGGTAGTCGAGCGTGCTGGGGAATGGGAGGTCCGTGGGGGGATACCCGGTGGAGGTGGTCCCATTGGGGTCCCCAAATCACCCCCAGTGCTAGCTGCGCTGGCCTCATATCCGTAGATATGGAGGGAGCCTCTGGGGTGGCTTGCTTTCTTACGAAGGTAAGCCTTGACTGCATCGTTGCCATGGACATGTTCTCGCAATGAGTACATGACCCATCCATGAACGCTGTCTCCGCGTGAGCAGTGACCAGACATGAAAGAGTGATCGTGACCGTCAGAAATCGAGAGATAACGAGCGCAACCAGGAATAACACACAAACGGAAAGTCGTCTTTAAAAAGACGTTCCGTGTGTGCCGCTCTTCTAGAGAAATATACTCTTTTAGAGAAATATACTCTTTTATTTCTGCCGAAGCGCCCAGGGGCATTCTCTGCAGTGCACCAGTGCAGAGGGGGGAGAAGCCGCTGAAATGCGCCGTCAGATCCAGCAGAGGTGAATGAACAGTCGTGGGAATTCAGCTCAGTGAGCATGACCGTTCAGCTCCAAAGAGAAAATCTGAATGAGTGGTTGCATACCAGCTCCTTTTATACCCGTATGTCCGGGGGGGGGTGTTATGCAAATACCACTCACCAATTTTCATTGGCCTTTTATCAAAGACCAGAGGTGTCTCGGGCTCCCAAGAGTGACCCCTAATGTCACTACATCGACACAACGTCAAGTGAGTGACAGATAGGGAACTCCAGCCCATAGGCAGAATAAACACAAAGAATGTGTAGATTCATTCAGAAAACTGTCCTGAAGTGTGTTCCTCCACAAAACAAGCTCCAGCTGCTAGCAGAGCCAGCACAAAAAAATAAAATTAATTAAAAAATATAAAATAAAATAAATAAAAAAACATCCAGTTTCCTCGGGCAGTCAAACGAATGTTCAGTGAGCCGGATGTTCATGAGTGCAGCAAATGGCCTAATCCTTCCAATGTCCTGAAAAAATACTCCACAAAATGAACTCCAGCCAATAGGAGGCATAAACACGAGGAACGTGCAGATTCATCCACAACTGTCCCGAAGGAGTGTTATTCCACAAAACAAACTCCAGCTGCTAGGCGGAACCAGCACAAAAAGAAATAAAACAGGTGCCCCATTTCCTCAGACGATCATGTGTATGTTCAGCGAGTCAAGCTCACTTGGGGGAAACGTGAGAAACACACCATGACTTCCTCAGTCCATTGATTTTATGAAAAACGTCACTTGTTGTGGGCATGTAAATATTTTGCGGCCATCCTTAGTATCTATTCTCAATTTGGCCGGGAACAACAGTGCAAAAGTGACCTTCCATTGATGTAAGAGCATTCCGTCGATGCAAAAGTTTCTTGAAGGAGTGTAATTCCACAAAACAAACTCCGGCCGCTAGGCAGAACCAACACAAAAACAAACAAAAAGGCGCCCAGCTTCCTCAGACAGTCAAGTGTATGTTCAACGAGTCAAGTTCACTTGGGAGCAACATGTAAATCACCAAATGGCTTACTCACCCCATTGTAAGAGTTTCTTGCATTCCTTGAATCAATCATGTTTCTTGATCTGGGTCTGTCTCCCTCAGCCGATCTTCAAGCCGGGACCCTGTGACCTCGCTCGATTTACAGCTTATGGCCTGTTATGTCGAGCAGACTCGGGAAGAGTTCGTCTAGGAATTTCACCATATCTCGGCCTTCCTCATGCTCAGGAATTCCAAAAATTCTGACGTTGTTTTGCTGATTACGATTCTCAAGGTTTTCCAACTTTTCCCAGATGCACTGCAAATCTGCCTTGGTCACTAGCGGATTAGCAGCTAATTCCCTCTCCGATGACTCCAGATAATCAATCCGTTTCTCAACGTCCCCGATTCTTGTAAATAACTCCGAGAATTTTGCCTCCATCACCTCCAGTGGTCACAATTCATTTCACATGTGACAGACCCATGAGGCTTAGCTTCCATCTTTTGCATCTATGCATGAGTTTATCTGTGTTTATGATCAAATAGGTCACCAGAGAGAGGTGAATAACTGCAGATTTGCGTGCGAGTGAGACAGAGAGAATGTGCTGGGTCAAGACAGACGGCCTGATGGGACATATAGTTATTTTGGTAACATGAGGGTCCTGCCTAAGGAGGAATGAATCAGATGGTGAATCACAACTCAAGAGTCTGTTCAGGGCAAACTCATGCAATTTTAACCTTTTCCCTTCCCTTCAGCAGACGACCTTCCATGACAGAGCAATTTGCAGCTTATTTCCGAGAGCACACCAGTTCAAATTAGAATCAAATGATATCTCTTAAGTTTTGTTTCTAAGAAATGGTCTATGATCTATTAAATAGAAAAATAACATTGGTTCAATGAGCCCAGCCAGACTGATCTTGTAGTGAAATCGGAAATAGTAGGTTGACTTTTCTTTAGTTAAAATCTTTCTGTTTTTACCGAATTGTAAAACACTGCCCCCAGTGGCTAAAGTGGTAAGAGTTGTTGTGCGTGAAATGTCCACTGAGGAGCGCCAAAGGCGAGTTGAGAAGTGAGTTGTTTGCAGCTGTACAGCTGTAATACAGTGAAGAGGAATGCATATTTTATAAACTGTACCCCCAATCCCCAAACCTAAACCTTGACTAAAAATTTTATGTTAGAGGGAGAAATACAATCTCAGAATCACCTTCGCCACTGATTATGCAATCGTGATTATTTCCTGGTTTCAATGCTTGATCCGAACCAGGGTTGGCCACGCTACTGATGCAACACGCTTCCAGTCGCACCACAGGGGAAGGTAAATATGTTGGAGCCGTGCAAAAATTTCTGATGGGAAATGGCGCTTCTTGGTGAGTCGGCATAATGTGGCCAATCCTAGGTACTCTCAGAAACAATATATTGGCCCAACACAGGATATTTCAAAAATTAATTTGTTGAATTTTTAATTACTCTCCCTCATTTCGTTAAAAAACCTGCATGACTTTCTTCCATGAAACACAAAAGGTGTTTAGCAGAATGTCCAAGCTTTTGTGTCGCATAAAAGAAAAGTGAATGGTGATTCATGGCATTTTGCCATGCTCCAAAAAGGTATGTTTTGTAAATCCTGTTTTCCACAGGACTATGGAGCAGAGGATCTCCTGATTTGTTTAGTCATGAGGATGTTAATGAGGATGTTGCTAAGTCATGTTACGGGGTCAAATCAAATGCTGTTCGACATGTAGTTTGTCTTTGTCTGAGTTCAGGAACAACCATATAAAAGGATGCCATGGGCTCTGGGGTATAAATTTGGCACAAATGCTTTACAGCCCACAGATGAATAATTAAGAGGCAATAAATCAAGACTGGATTGGCATTATGAGTGCACGGCTTTGACGGGGCGTGCCGTCTGACTCTCAACAAGGAAAGAATTCTTACACAGAGGCTCTTAAAATTGAGCTTAGAGCACAAATATTGTCAGAACAAGACAATGGTTGTTTTACCCACTGTTTAGATGAGCCAAATCGTTGATGTTAAAGTCAACATAAACAGCATTTGCAACCCATTTTATATCTGTAATGTGACGTTTCAGAGAGAAAAAGATGTTTAATGGGAACATGATTTTATCCATCGGGAACTGATTGTATCATAAAAAGAGGGTGACTAAAAAGTTTTTTTTTTTTTTGTTTTAGGCATAAACCTCAGTAAATTTGGTTAGATTTATGCTTGATACTGTTTGTATATATATATATATATATATATGAATCATTAAGATGAAGTTATAGCAATATGTATGAGAACTGTCATCCAATGCTTGCCAAATAGTATTTTTAATTTATATTTTATAATTGCTTATTCAATACACTCATTCAATAGACTATTATAGTGAGATTAAAAGGAGGGATTATGACACAGTCTGCAGTGCTTTGTGTTGTCATGTTGATGTCAAACAAATTATTTTTCCTAGTCCTAGTTA
This sequence comes from Myxocyprinus asiaticus, assembly GCF_019703515.2. NCBI lineage: Eukaryota > Metazoa > Chordata > Actinopteri > Cypriniformes > Catostomidae > Myxocyprinus > Myxocyprinus asiaticus. The sequence goes on along the minus strand of NC_059390.1, from coordinate 27,735,980 downwards.
CCTAAAGTCCTCTGCAGAGATACTCTTCAGGTCTTCATGTTCATTCACAGCATATATCATATAATAAATCCTGATAACCACTAAACCATACTGAACCTTAGAAAAACACATTCTCTGAAAACAGTCTTATCTAACACAATTTAGCTTTTCAAGTAAATTTATCTTGTTTTAAGAATGTTTCAATATTTTTACTGGAAAATAAGACACAAGACCAGGAATGTAAAAGTAATTAGGGTTCATTTTAATTTCATGTTGACTTTAAAATGATTTTTAAGAACTCTGTAAAACCATGAGCTCTGCAGGTTATGCTGCCCAAAAAAAAAAAAAAAAAAATTATTTATATATATATATATACAGAGGTGCAACTGTGGCAGACCGAAAACCAAAATGAAATTTTAAAAGTTGCCGTGAGCAATATGTTTTTTAAATAAAATGAACTGACTTTGTTAATCGCTAACAATTTCTCTTTGCGATTTTTTTTTTTCATATTTTTCATACCTGTTTCTTTTTATATTGTGCAGTACCATTTCATGTCCTCATCATATATGGCTTACTGTACAGTACTGGATAAAATACTACACAAGCAGTTTTTACAGATGATATCATATTAGTTATTTTTCTTTCACCATCAAAATTAAGTGAACACTCCTTTGGTTTGAGCATATATTGTAATTTTTGCCATGTCTTCTTAAGTCAGAAACTGGTGATTTATTAAGAAATATTCCAGGTGTTTCTTTTTCTTTTTTTTTTTCCTTTTTTGTATCCTTTCTCTAATATAATGTTTCCAAACAAATGGTGTTTATCTTAAGGAATTTTGTTTTAATAGGTAATCAAATGTTTTGTTTTTGTTTTGTGTGTTTATGTCCTCAATTACAATTGGCATCCTGTAGTCTGTTGTAATATCCCTTTAACCTACAAAAGTCATTGCTGCATCCAAATATCCATACTTCCCTACTATATAGTACGCAAAAAACAGTATGCCAATGGAGTAGTATATCCGAATCTACAGTATTCATGAAGCAATATGTGAGAAGTAACCGGATGACCACTATTTCCGGTGAGATTCTAAAGTGTGGATTGACTAGACACTTTACGATCCCATAATCCCTCAGGAGCTGTGGCGACATCACGTTCAAAACCCTGGATTTAAAAGAACGGCGGTGAATTGTGAGTTGGACGGCTCTTCTCAACTGTAAGTGTATGCAGGGGCATAGACCCCCTCCCCCTTCATTATTTTATACCAGGATCAATGGAAACATGTAAATGCTTCATGCTACACCCTTGAATATATACCACGATAATTGTTCCCTGTGCTTAAATGGTGCTTTTTTGACAAAACCTGAGCGGATAGTTTTTGCGGTTGTTGTTTTTACGTCATATATTTGGGTCAAGAGACAATGCCCACATACCCGGATGAAGTATGTCCGAAATCTATTCATACTACTTGCATGCATACCTAAAAGCACGTACTGTTTTGCCGGCAGATAAGTGCATACAGTACGCAGGTAGTGACAGTACGCGGTTTCAGACGCAGCACCTGTCCTTAATCATCTTCCAGTAAGTGACATCATTTTTGTGGGGAAACAACAGCAGTATTAGCGTGTATTAAGGATAGATCTGATGAATTATGAGATGCTCTGTGATATTGGTTGGTTTGTCTCACTTTTTATCCTATTAGAAAACATTATATCCTGTTAGACAAAATAATTATAATAATAATAATAATAAATGAAACCTCACAATTTCAGAAGATGATTATAAAATATATCAAATTGATAAAGTTTAAATGTCTAAACTTCACCAGAGCATATTTCTAAAAATCTGCTATACTCTTTTATAGTAACATTAATTACAACACAAGCATATTATTTTTTTTAAAGAGCTCAAAAGGCATTGCATAACACATTTCAATGAGCCATGTGAAATTTGGGTGTTCTACACGTACAAATACCTTCCTCTAATAAAGAAGACCTGAATATTGTGGAAACACCCTCAGATGTGTAAGCAGAACAAACTCCCTATATGAACATGGATGTCCTCCACTCATAGATTTGATTAACCTTTCCACACGTGTCAGAGTAATATGTGCGGCATGGACGACACGTTGGCATTTGTATTGGCCATATAGCGACGCCTCGTCTAAATGCCACAGCTAATGAAGCCTCCAACCGATGGCAGTCGGGTTCACAGATAATAACCTACAAGCCCACTGAGGCTAATACCAGTGTGTGCGTGTGTATGTGTGTATGCGCGTGTGCGTGTGTGTGTGTGTGTGTGTCTGTCGCTTTTGTAGAGGTTACTAGGTTGCACTTCTGTTACAAGATGAATGCTAAGGAGGTAGCCTATTTTTGCATTTCTGCCTAATACTGATGAACTGAAGAACGGGGTCTTGCCGGGGTCTTTCTATGTTCATTGTATGATTCCTAAGACCCTTGCAGTCATTAGGAAAGTGTTGAGGTGAACTTTACCAGTGCAAATCTAGAGCAGTTGTTTTGCTTCAGGACTGAGATTTCACACAGTATATCAAATCACGACAGTACCAAAATTGGTGGGGTCAGTGCTTAAAATATAAAAACATTTGTAATATACATTTAAATTATTGTTACTAAATTTACCAAACTCCATTTCTAAACCTAACCCATTATCAACAATGTTAAACATGAAACCTCTCTTGTTTTATATCTTTGATAATTGGTTAAGTTCAGGAATGGGGTTGGGTTAGGGGATCTTGAATAATCGACATAATCGTGTAATATAACCACACTAATATATTTATAAGTATAATAAAACATATTGCGGTTAAACACATGCAATACTATCGGAATATTGACAGTGACGCCCCCTTTTAGACTGCCCTGCTGTGTGCGTCAGAAACAGATGCCAGAGGGTGCTTTTGGCGTCTGTAGATTGACGCGCCAGGCTCTTGCACAAGCGGCAGTATTTGACGCCTCGGGAGTGAGAACAGGTTGTATATTTGGATTTATACCTATTTATACAGATTTATAACTATGTTTTTCAGATTATAGTTATATTCAGATTTATAACTATATATTCAGAGGTATATTTATATATTCAGGATTTATATATTTATTTTTTGCGTATTTGTGGTTTGAAGTGGTCTTACTTCTTAATTTATTAATGAATCTTTTCTGTGTGAAAACATTCACGCACAGGTTTTACGCACAAATACATGTATACTCACACTTAGATAATAAGACCCATTGTAGTCGGCACAAATCATGTTTATCCTGGTTGCAAGTGAATCCATGTTTAATGTAGCCTGGGTCATACTTTACCTTCCATAGTTTGTTAATGTTTTTCGAATAAGGGCATGTCATGCAACCTATCCACGTTGGCATCTCCCTAATTTGGCTAGCTTCTACCAGTGACAGATGAACTGGCTCTAAAACACTGTAGAGTTTGATTGGATGCACAGCCTTTGATGTCAACAACAAAGGAAATGATCTCCTCCCTTTTAAAAGCTGCTAAGCTGCTATTTTAATTATATGGTAAATTGCATTTTTTTCCCCTGCTGTTTGTGACCCTATCAGAACAGACCTGTGTCCCATTATTGGGTCAAAACCCACCAGCTCTAGAGTAGCTTTTAAAAGTTTTATAAAGTATGTGAATACACATCATGTTCCATTAGGCCATCATTCATTTTAAAATCACAGTTACATTTTGGCATGCCAAGAGTATGCTGCTAGCATTAGCATGGGATTATTATGAATTCAGGTTCTCTTTTAGCAAGAATCGATCAAATTCAGTGGCCCCCCAGTCTTTCAGTCTGCCTATCAGACTGTCATTTCATATCTCTATGACATATTGATTAGAGCCAGAAAGAGTTGAGGTGTAGCATTTGAAGGTGTGATGTGGAGTCAGGTAATGTTTAATAGTTGCAACCATCACGTCTGTGCAAACAACTATGGAGAAATCTGGACCTTGTCATTAAAGCAATAGTTCACCCAAAATTGTCATATTTGGGTAAACCAAGCCTTTACAGGTTCAATCCACCATTGCTGAACATTCGCTAGCATCCTAATAATAGATTAGTGGCTGAGTTTTGACAGAGGATGTCACACATGCAGACTGTTTTGCTGAGACTATGCTCTCTTTAGTCAGAGGTATGACACACCTATTCAAAATGGTGGTCGAATGATAAACATACCAACTCACTGCGACTCTCCCTCTTTATCCCTGTCACGTGGAGCTTGCCGAAATAACAACAGGAGCATAGCGTGAGCATAAACAATTGCAATAAAGTGATTATGGGTGTTTTCAGACCTGTAGCTTGCTTGATTTGTTCTGAAACAGGGGCTAAAACAGTTACGATGTTGTATGTTCTTCATGGTCGCTTTGCTTTCACAAGGTTATATTCTAAAATGCACCAATACTGTAAAATTTTCATTGTGGTTATTTCTATCCATTATTAGCTGCTTTTGCATTATTTCTGCATTTAAAAATACCTGTTCTCACAGTCACAGTGTTCTCTGTTCTGCCGTTATCCAAAAGAGAGAAGCGATCGTGAAGATTGACCCATTTCTAATATAGCTACCAAAAGGCTATATCCGCGTTTTGATGATTAATTACAGTGACAAGCTGACCTACAGATTACCTCTCCAACCAGGTGGTCTCAGACCGATTGTTTTGGTGCAGATCTGAGTGCAATTACTGTGTTCATATATGCCTATGCAAACTGAACCAAGGGAGAAAATGCACCAGGTTCCGAAGCAAATGTTCCAAATGAGCCAGGTGTGAAAACGCCCTTATTAGGAAGTGATTCATGGAGTAACTTTACCTTGTGAAAGTGAGTGATTGTGTATTTATCACTTGAGGCTTTCCATAGAACATTTATGTCCATATGCAGGTTTCAGGGAATAAAGAAATTACATTCAATGAAACGACTGTTGTGAATCTGCTTTCTGATGTCCTTTTAGTGCAGAAAAAAAGATAGGAAAAACGCTTGGCGACAGAATCACTATGGATTACAATCAGCGTTGTTGATGATAACGTTCAGATCAGCTTGACATTTTGTCAGTAAAAGAAGTAGTTCTTTGGTCACTTGACGAGAACTCAAGAGCCCACCCTGACGGCAGAATGATTTTTTCAAGCAAGCCCAATGTGCTTCTCGATGGTCAACTGATTAATAATCTTCCACTTGTAGATGCTAATGCACACTCCATCTCCTTCCACCTGGCCACCGTTTATGTTAATGAAGCTTACACCTGAAAATCACTGGAAAAATCAGCTAGTGTGGCACTGGCTTAACTTCAGATAAAAACTGCCCTAAATCAACACAAAAAAAATGCAGCTAAAACTTAGAGGAATTCTCACACTTAAGCTGCAGTTGCTGTCAATAGTTTCTCGACATTTATTGAAAATTTTGCTACACTCCCTCCCCCAAGTTTTCATTACTGTAATGTGAAAAAAAAAAAATATATATAATCTTGTTCATTTTACTGTAATATAGTAATAAAAACCATCCTGATTGGACACAACAATTTTGTTTATTAAAAGAATATTCGGGGTTAAATATAAGTTGAGCTCAATCAAAAGAATTTGTGACATAAGGTTAATTAAACACACACACAAAAAAAAAAAAAAATCGACCTTTATTAAATATTGTTGGTGGAAAGGAAGTGAATGAGGCCAGTTCATAAACATTAAAACACATATTGTGCCCACCTTATTTTGCAACACGAAAGTAAGCAAGTAACTGTGTTTCCGGCAAGTGTGACAGAGTTCTGCTTTCACTGACCACAATGTAAATAACTAGAAGGATAATAAGACCATAATTTAGTGATATTATAAACTACTACACAACCACAGGATGTACAGCAGAATAATATCCTAATGTCAGATACATTTCTAACATCAGAATTAATAGTAAAAGGGTACCTGTATGTATTCTCTTGTTATTATTGAAGAGACGATAATAAAAGGCAGATGCTATTTGCTCTAAGTGTAAAAAGCAACAAAAAGCATCTTCTTTGCACTAAGTACAAACAGTGTTAGATGTTTTTGGCAGATACTCTTACACCCCTGTTTAAATACTAACATACAGTATAATGGCATCACTGTAGCATTTTTATTTGTGTTTATTTGGAGTTCCACAGACACCCTACCCCAACCCCTACCCCTAACCTTACCTTACAAAAATTAACCATGGTTTTACTACAGTAACCATAGTATCACCATGGTATTTTTCTAGATAGAATCATAGTAACCACAAAATTAAACATGGTTACTATTAACTACTATTAACAACATGTTACTGTAGTAACACCATGGTTAGTACATCAGAACTATTTTTCACCAAAACACATGTTACTACAATATGACTACAGTAAACCGTGGTTCATTTTAACCAGCTCCCCGACCTTTATGTATTACTATAAGTAGTATTATAGGAAATATTAAGAGTAAAGACATGGGTAAAAGTGTGTCAAGAGGTGGGATTCAAACCCAGATCTCCAGCATGACAACACATACACATGCACAAGTTTGTTTCCACCAGACTAGAGAGCAAAAAGTCTGTCCCCTAATGCCCTCCCTTGGCGACGGGCCTGACACTGAATAAGGTGGATAGCCACAAGACCTAAACATTATATGATAAAATCACTTACTAACCTTATCTATTTAAAGTTATATCCAATACCAGGATTGCAGGGTTTAATTTTCATGACAAACTAAGTCACGAATTTGGATGAAACTGGATACAAATGTTCATAAAAGTGGGACGTTTTGGGGTAAGATATCAACTAGACATTTCTTGACAGATTTGGTGAGATTTACACTTTAGCTCTAAAACTTACAGGTTCATTCTGCTGAACCTTTTATTTTATCTTCATAGCTCTACCAGCTTGGTCTCCTCAACAAGGGCTACAGTAAATACTAAAAGAAAAAGCCCCTGGAACACTCTTTGAATTCATATTCCAACTCGGGGAACAGCCATTTCATTCTATAGCAAAAATGTGATGAGGCATTTGTCTGGACGGATTATAAATGATGATGATGTTACCATTGTGGTGTTTAGTGGTATATTAGCAGTGAAATCCTGTGCAGCATGGGGCTGTCTGAATGCTTTATCAAAATGGAGAACAGTTGCTGTGTTTTCATTCACTCCAGAGGGGGGAATGACTGTCTCAAATATTTTTATTTGACACAACATAACATTTTCAGAGACTGAAATTCTGATTGTTTATTGAAAAGTAACCAACAGCAAGGCATCAATGCTTTGAATAAAATGCAACCAGGCAATCTACACCTGTCAGAATCACTTTTTTTTTTTTTTTTTGAGAGAGAGAGAGAGAGAGAGAGAGAGAGAGAGAGAGAGAGAATGCATGCACTGCTGCTTTTAATGTTTAAATTGCTTGGGAAATAGCAATTAGTAGTTTAGACGTGAGGGGTAGCGTGTCAAGTTCACTCTTCACCCAGCTGAGACCTCACAACAGGTCATACTTAACCCTCCTATTCTGAGAAAGAAGGGCCGCTTACTTTGCTGTTTAAGAAACAATGACCTTTCTTCTTCCCTGAAGTAAGAACAAGAAAATTATACACTTTCTTTAGGCTTTTACATTTTTTACATAGAAAATTCTCGATTTCACCTTTCATTTGCATGCGTTATTTCACTACAGTTGAAACATTAAGAAAATATGAGAATGTGCCATGTATTGGGGCACATTGCTGCCATCTGGTGAAAAATAACATGACTTGAATATGTTATGACAATAATAGCCAGTAGATGGCTCTACTGTTCTATGCAACCATGGACTGAGTATTTATTCTAAATTGTATCACAAACGCAGCATTTGGATAGATATTTAGACATTATCAAACTATTATTTGTAGTTTGTTTAGCATTTGTTTTGTTTTTTACTGTTTTGAAGTTTTTGCAATAATGTCACATTATGTAGGTTAATAATGTTAAATATGTGTAATTAAGCATTAAGAACATTTTGGAAAGTAATGCATGAGTCACCCTTATTTATGTTGTTATAACTACATATCAATAATTTATCCTGCATTTGTAAATGACTTATTAGTCATTAATAAACCCCTTTATTAACTCTTAATAGAGGGAACATTAAACCTAAAATATGTAACTTTTTTGGTGTTAAAATATTTTCTCCCATCCCAGATTAATTTGCAGAGACAACTATAGGTAAGCCAATCATAGGTACATTTTCTTAAAAATGAATTGTCTCCTAATTGATTAATTGTCTCTGTGGTGCTATGTGAATTTGTGCGACCTGTCCAGCCCTACACAACAACATTGACTCCAATGTGTCTCTATTTCTTCTAGTGGCAAAGAAATTACACACTTCAGCTTTAATGTAAAGGTTTATGACTCCTTTATGACTATCCAGTACACTGTAAACATTTTTTTTTACAGTTTTTACCAATAAATTGTACATTTTTTCCCCTGTATTTCAAAATGACAGGAAAATTTTATTAAAATTACAAAAATAAACTGTTTATCAAAATGTGTTCGTGATTTAACGAAAAAATTCTGAATAAAAGGAATACATTAAGTATCTGTAACGGTGTTGGCTGCTGACAATGATGGCAATGACGAAGATGACGTGAAGATGAAGAACCCAAGTGCAGTTTATTTACAAAAGTGAATGCCCTAACTATACACGTGAAGTAAACATAAACATAAACATGAACTTGACATAAACATGAACTTGACATAAACCTGACTTGATATAAACTTGGCTTGACATAAACGTGGCCTGACAGAAACATTTACAATCACATTCAATACTTGACCCAGACACAATGGAAAACATGAGGCTTAAATACATGGACATGGGGGAACATAAACCAATGAACAAACAGAACTGATAACAAGATAATTAAACAATAAACCAATGAAAACATGACACATGAACATAGAGGGAAAACAGAAATCACATGACAAGGGAAACAAGAACTAAACATTTGAAAATAAAAGACATGAATCAACAAAATACACATGACATATCCCCCCAACTAAGGGGTGGCTCTCGACACCCCAACACATAAACAAAACACGTAAAACATGACATAAATTCAAAGTTCTGTGGGGGGGGGGTGTCTTGAGGCGTGGGGCATGGCAGAGTCCGTGGAGGGTGGAGCCATGAGAGGCTCGAGGGGCGGAGCCATGGAAGGCGGAGCCGTGAGAGGCTCGAGGGGCGGAGCCATGGAACTTGGTGCCCGGAGAGTAGCCGAAGACTCGAAAGGCCATGGTGGAGCCAATGGCAGGGAGGACCAAGGCGGTGCTAGAGGCTCGGAGGAGCAAAGCGGAGCTGGGGGATTGGAAGACTGAGGTGGAGCCGGTGGGACTGAGGACCAAGGTGGAGCCATAGGGAAGGAGGTCCCTGGTGGAGCTGACAGATCGGAGGGACGAGGCACAGCCAGAGGATCGGAGAGCCAAAGCGGAGACAGGTGACCAACAGACCAAGGAGGAGCCGGAGGGACAAGGGACCCCGGCAAAGCCGACAGGCTGAAGGACCACAGTGGAGCCGAGGGAACGTAGAGCTGAGGCAATGGCGAGGGACTGACAGACCAAGGCGAAGTCCAGGGCTCGGAGGGTCCAGGCAGGGTCGGAGGGCCGAAAGTTCCCCTTGCCTGCTCAGGAGAACGAGGGGTGGGTATAAGGGTGGGAACCATCTCCAGGTCCAACTGCTCAGGTGTGGCTGTGACGTGGCATGGAGCAGGCTGAGGCGTTGCTGTGACGTGGCATGGAGCAGGCTGAGGCGTTGCTGTGATGTGGCATGGAGCAGGCTGAGGCATTGCTGTGGTGTGGCGTGGAGCAGGCTGAGGCGTTGGACCTCTTTCTCGGCGGCGGCCATGACGTGGAACTCTGGCTTGGCGGCCATGACGTGGAACTCTGGCTTGGCGGCCATGGCGTGGAACTCTGGCTTGGCGGCCATGACGTGGAACTCTGGCTTGGTGGCCATGGCGTGGAACTCTGGCTTGGCAGCCATGACGTGGAACTCTGGCTTGGCGGCCATGGCGTGGAACTCTGGCTTGGCGGCCATGACGTGGAACTCTGGCTTGGCGGCCATGACGTGGAACTCTGGCTTGGCGGCCATGACGTGGAACTCTGGCTTGGCGGCCATGACGTGGAACTCTGGCTTGGCGGCCATGGTGTGGAACTCTGGCTTGGCGGCCATGGCGTGGAACTCTGGCTCGGCGGCGGCCATGGTGTGGAACTCTGGCTCGGCATCCGCCTCCCCCACAGTGAACGGGGAACCAATGAACCGTAGGGCGAGGTCGATATATTGAGCCAGGCTGAGGGAACTGCGACCGCCAGGCATCAAAAAAAAAATGGACTCATTCAGTCCAAATCTAAAACAGTCTTTGAGGGCAACCTCATTAAAGTCCACCTGGAAAGCCAGATCGCAAAAGTCCTCCACATAGTCCTCCAGGGGACGATTCCCCTGACGTAGGTGCAGAAGCCGAACTGCTGGGTTCATGGTTGGGTCAAGTATTCTGTAACGATGTTGGCTGCTGACAATGATGGCAATGAAGATGACATGAAGATGAAGAACCCAAGTGCAGTTTATTTGCAAAAGTGAATGCCCTAACTATACACGTGAAGTAAACATAAACATAAACATGAACTTGACATAAACCTGACTTGATATAAACTTGGCTTGACATAAACGTGGCCTGACAGAAACATCTACAATCACATTCAATACTTGACCCAGACACAATGGAAAACATGAGGCTTAAATACATGGACATGGGGGAACATAAACCAGTGAACAAACAGAACTGATAACAAGATAATTAAACAATAAACCAATGAAAACATGACACATGAACATAGAGGGAAAACAGAAATCACATGACAAGGGAAACAGGAACTAAACATTTTAAAATAAAAGACATGAATCAACAAAATACCCATGACAGTATCTGTTTTTTAACAGCTTTTAAATGACAATTTTAACAAAACTAACTGTAAAAATAAAGTATTCTTTATTGAAAAAAGTAGCATAATTGTCTCTAATTTTTCAATTGTTATGGCGATATATCACTGTCAAATACATAAAAATACTGTTAATAATACATTTAAAAATGCATAATAGCAAGAAAATATATGACAACAGAAAGAAATATTTTAGAAAATATAACTTAACCACTACTTTACATACATAAACTGAAAAAACATAGGTATTGACTATCCTATGAGACAGTAAAAAACGTCATGGTTACTTGCGTAAGATGTTGTGTCGATGTAGTGACACTAGGGGTCAGTCTTGGGAGCCCGAGACACCTCTGGTCTTTGATAAAAGGCCAATGAAAATTGGCGAGTGGTATTTGCATGCCACTCCCCCGGACATACGGGTATAAAAGGAGCTGGCGTGCAACCACTCATTCAGGTTTTATGCTGAGGAGCCGAGACAAGGTCCGGCCATTTCAGCGGGTAGTTCAGCGTTGTGGCAGGAGGGACACAATGTCTCGTTCCCTCCATCAGGGAACGGAGGTTATGCAAGTAACCATGACGTTCCCTATCTGTCACTCACTCGACGTTGTGTCGATGAAGTGACACTAGGGGTCCCTATACAAAACGCCGCAACTGGCTGAACTGTGTTACGTGAACTGGCGGTGTGTGATGGTCAGACAACTGTGTGCCTTGTAGCCAGCGCACCAGGCCAACACGTAACCTCCCCTAACATAGTTATGAGTGTCGAACGGCCCTTTGGGGACAAGTCGACTACCCAAAGGATAGAGACAGGCTAGCCCAGAAGTGGCCTCTTTTCCCCTTCTTTTTTTCCACTCCCTAAAAAAAATATCTGACTGGGCCGACCAGGTCTAGTCGGGGGGTGTCCCTCCTAAGGGGAGGACACCGCGGAGACCTCACCTCGCCCAGAGAGGGGGGATATTTAAGTGGAAAATACGTCACATGGTCTTGCCGAACTATCTCGGAAGTATGTCATGTGAAGAAGTCTCATGGTAGGTCCTACCCAATGGGGGAGGAGTTACTACAAACATGGAGACTGTGGCAGAGGGGCCTCTGACCAAGGAAGATGCAGTTTGCCAACAGGGAAACGAATTAGCGGAAGATATACATCGCATGGGGTTACCTACAGGGAACCGCCACATGCGGAGCACCTACCCCAGAACAGGGCTTTTAGTTAGCACGTGCACTGGGCTGGCAGCGAGCCTCTCTGAAAACTCGACTGCCACAGGGCTCGGAGGAAGTCAACCAGGGAACATAGTTTGTGAACACTACTAGGAGTTAATGGCACACGTCTTCAGCTCAGAGGAGGTGAAAGGCGCTATGTGCAAATGATACACCCGGCCGGCTATCCCGGGCTTATCCGCTTGTATTGTGTGCCACTACCCGGGACAAAACCGGTTCCACCCGGAGGTTGTAGAACCTCGCAAAGGTGTTGGGTGTTGCCCAGCCCGCTGCTCTGCAAATGTCTGAAAGTGAGGCACCCCTGGCCAGGGCCCAGGAGGCCGCTACACCCCTGGTAGAATGGGCTCGTAGCCTTACCGGGGGCGGCACGTCCTGGGCGTGATATGCCAATGAGCCAGTGAGCGATCCTCTGCTTGGAGACAGTGCTTCCTTTCCGCTGTGCACCAAAGCAGACAAAGAGCTGCTCAGAGATCCTACAGCTCTGCGTGCGATCCAAATAGATGCGTAAAGTGCACACCGGACACAGCAACAACAGGGCTGGGTCTGCCTCCTCCTGGGGTAGCGCTCGCAGGTTCACCACCTGGTTCCTAAAAGGGGTTGTGGGAACCTTGGGTACATAGCCCGGTCGGGGTCTCAAGATCACGTGAGAGTAGCCCGGACCGAACTCCAGGCACGTTTCGCTGACAGAGAACGCTTGCAGGTCTCCTACCCTCTTGATGGAGGTGAGTGCAGTCAGGAGGGCAGTCTTCAAGGAGAGTGCCTTAAGCTCAGCTGACTGCAAAGGCTCAAAGGGGGCTCTCTGTAGACCCTGAAGAACTACAGAGAGGTCCCATGAGGGGAACGAGGCGCGGTCTGGAGGGGTTCAGCCTCCTGGCGCCTCTCAGGAACCTGATGATCAGGTCGTGCTTCCCTAAGGACTTACCGTCCACTGTGCTGTGGTGTGCTGCTATAGCAGCTACGTACACCTTCAAGGTGGAAGGGGACAGGCGAACTTGCAACCTCTCCTACAGGAAGGAAATCACTGATCCGACTGTGCATCTCTGGGGGTCTTCCCATCAGGAAGAACACCTCTTAGCGAACAGTCGCCACTTAAAGGCATACAGGTGCCTCGTAGAGGGGGTCCTAGCCTGAGTGATCGTGTCTACCACCGCGGGTGGTAGACCGCTTAGGTCTTCCACGTCCCATTCAGGGGCCAGACATGGAGATTCCAGAGGTCTGGTCACAGGTGCTAGATGGTGCCTTGTCCCTGAGAAAGAAGGTCCTTCCTCAGGGGAATTCACCAGGGGGGGCTGTCGCGAGGAGCGTGAGGTCCGAGAACCACGTCTGGGTGGGCCAGTAGGGTTCTACCAGGACGACCTGCTCCTCGTCCTCCCTGACCTTGCACAGAGTCTGTGCAAGTAGGCTCACTGGGGGAAACGCATATTTGTGCAGGCCAGAGGGCCAGCTGTGTGCCAGAGCATCTATACCGAGAGGTGCCTCGGTCAGGGCATACCAGAACAGGCACTGGGAGGATTCTTGGGAGGCGAACAGGTCTACCTGTGTCTGTCCAAATCGACTGCAGAACAGCTGGACCACCTGAGGGTGGAGTCTCCACTCTTCACTGAGGGTAACCTGCTGTGACAGCGCATCCATTGCTGTGTTGAGGTCGCCCAGGATGTGAGTGGCTCGCAGTGACTTGAGGTGCTGCTGTCTCCAGAGGAGGAGACGGCGGGCGAGTTGTGACATACAACGAGAGCGCAGACCGCCTTGGCGGTTGACATATGCTACCATTGCCGTGTTGTCTGTCCGAACTAACACGTGCTTGCCCTGGATCAACGGCCAGAACCTCCGTAGGGCAAGCAGAATTGCCAGCAACTCAAGGCAGTTGATGTGCCTACGCAGCCATGGGCCCGTCCCCAAGGTGGCCCCGTTGCAAACGGTGCCCCAGCCCGTCTTGGAGGCATCTGTCGTGACCACGACGTGCCTGGAGACCTGCTTTAGGGGAATGCCTGCCTGTAGAAATGTGAGGTCGGTCCAAGGGCTGAAGAGGCAGTGACAGACAGGCGTGATGACCACGCAATGTGTCCCATGGTGCCATGGCCATCTCGGGACTCAAATCTGAAGCCAGTGCTGAAGCGGTCTCATATGCATCAATCCGAGCGGGGTGGCCACCAATGAGGGTGCCATATGCCCAAGGAGCCTCTGAAAGAGTTTCAGTGGAACTGCTGTTTTCTGTTTGAACGCCTTCAAACAGGCCAGCACTGACTGTGCGCGCTCGTTCGTGATTCGCGCTGTCAACGAGACTTAGTCCAACTCCAAACCAAGAAAATAAATGTTCCATACAGGGAGGAGCTTGCTCATTTCCCAGTTGACCCGAAGCCCTAATCGGCCCTGTGTGCACACAACATGTCCCGAGAGTGAGCTAGAATTAGCCAATCGTCGAGATAGTTGAGAATGCGAATGCCCACCTCCCTTAACGGGGCAAGAGCTGCCTCTGCAACCTTCGTGAAGATGCGAGGGGACAAGGACAGACCGAAAGGGAGGAACCTGTACTGATATGCCTGACCAGAATGCAAACCGCAGGAGGTGTAAAGCCCGGTTCAGTACATGCAGGTCCAAGATTGGCCGCAGCCCACCGCCTTTTTTTCCGGTACGATGAAGTAGAAACTGTAAAACCCCTTCTTCATCTCGGCCGGAGGGACAGGTTCTATCGCACCCTTCCGTAGGAGGGTGGCGATCTCCGCACTCAAGGTAGCAGCGTTTTCGTCCTTCACCAAGGTGAAGTGGATACCGCTGAACCTGGGCGGATGCCTGGTGAACTGAATCGCGTAGCCGAGTTGGACGGTCCGGATCAACCATCGCAACGGATTGGAAAGCACAAGCCATGCATCCAATCTCCGTGCGAGGGGGACCAAAGGGACAATCATCATACCGGCAGGTGGGGCCTCGCAGCGGGGCAGAGCTCGAGGTGCCACACCATGTCATGGCTGTCCTGAGTCTAGGGACATCGAAGCACTTACCTGGCTCCTTGTGACCACCCCCGGAACAGCCTGGGATGGGGGAGGAAGAGGCCTGTCCTCACAACCCATGGAGACTGTCACATCGGGGGCAGATCTGTGCCACAGCTGGGCACACAGGGGCGGGGAGACCATCACTGGAGCGCCAATCCTGCAAGGATAAAAAGGTGGATGGTGGTCGTGATGACGGCCGTGCACACCAGGTATGTGACCCAGGGAACGTGGAAACCGCTCTTTTGCTGAACTGTTTGGTACCGCAGCCACTAGGGCATGCGGCGAAATCAAATGAAAAGGCTACAAAAGATTCTCCTCCTGGCCCTCCACCAGGGGATGGAGTGGTCTTCTTCTTACCAGCTCCAAGGCAGTGGGTTTCGTCGACCCTGGGTCGCCTGTCTCAGGGGCGCTTTGAAGCCTTTCGTGGGTTCTTGGCAGCCGGCCGTGAGACAGGTGGTGTCTGCTTCCTGTGGTGGGCTCCACGCCGGGGCCGGACCAAAGGGGCGTGCTGCGGAGGAGCCGGTGCAGTCACCGCAGGGGGAGGCCCTTGGCGACGAGCAGGTGGGGTGCAGGATCTTGAGCCGTGCCGGGGCAGGATATGCCGGATAGCCTCCATCTGCTGCTTCACCGTCAAGAACTGCTAGGCAAAGTCACTGAATAGGCCAGCCTGGGAGATAGGGGCAGCAAGTCTTGTCGTCCTCACCCATCTCGACCAGGTTGAGCCAAAGGTGGCGCTTCTGGACCACTAATGTGGACATTGCCCGCCCGAGAGACCGCGCCGTGACCTTCATCGCCCGGAGAGTGAGGTCGGTCGCTGAGCGCAGTTCCTGCATCAGATCTGGGGCAGAACTACCCTCGTGCAGTTCTTTTAGAGCCTTGGCTTGGTGGACCTGCAGGAGAGCCATGGCGTGCAGGGCAGAGGCAGCTTGTCCAGCAGCACTGTAGGCTTTAGCCGTCAGGGATGACGTGATCCTACAGGCCTTGGATGGGAGCTTTGGGCGTCCACGCCAGGTGGCGGCGCTCTGCGGGCATAGGTGCACCACGAGCGCCTTATCCACCGGAGGAATTGCTGTATAGCCCCTGGCCGCCCCGCCATTGAAGATAGTGAGGGTGGGGGAGCTGAGAAATCAGGACCGGGCAGTAAAAGGTGTCTCCCACAATTTTGTCAGCTCCTCGTGCACTTCCGGGAAGAAAGGCACTGGAGCGGGACGTGGCTGCTTTGAGCGGCGCTGCGAGCCCAGGAACCAATCATCAAGACGCGAGGGTTCGGGGGAGAGCGGAGGATTCCACTCTAGCCCGACGCTTGTGGCCGCCTGGGAAAGCATGTCCGTCATTTGCACATCAGCCTGTGACTGGGCAATTGTCCCCGAAGGGGGGAGCCCATCTGAGGCTTCTGCGTCCGACTGGACAAGGCTGCTCTCCGATGCTGCGCTCGAAAGCTCATCAGCTTCACAGGCTCTGAACAAGAGGTCGAACTCGCCATGAGACGAGCCGGCGGACTCATCCGGAAGCCTGATCGGGGCAGACGAGCGTGCTGGGGAATAGGAGGACCGTGGGGGGATACCCGGCAGAGGCGGTCCCATTGGGGTCCCCAAATCGCCCCCAGTGCTAGCCGTGCTGGCCTCATACCCGTAGGTAGAAGGACCGAGGCGGGGAGCCGCTGGAGTGGCTTGCTTTCTTATGAAAGCAAGCCGCGACCGCAACATTGCCATGGTCATGTTCTCGCAGTGAGTACATGAGCCATCCACGAACGCTTTCTCCGTGTGGGTCGCGCCCAGACACGAAAGACAGTGATCTTGACCATCTGAAGTTGAGAGGTAACGACCCCAACCAGGAATAACACATAAACGGAAAGCATCTTTAAAAAGATGCGTCTTTAAAAAGACGTTTCGTGTGTGCTGCTCTTTTAGAGAAATATACTCTTTTAGGAAAATATACTCTCTTTTTTCTGCCGAAGCACCCAGGGGCATTCTCTGCAGTGCACCAGTGCAGAGGAGGGAGAAGCCACTGAAATGCACGGTCAGATCTAGCAGAGGTGAATGAACAGTCAGCTCAGTAAACATTGACCGTTCGGCTCCGAAGAGAAAATCTGAATGAGTGGTTGCACGCCAGCTCCTTTTATACCCGTATGTCCGGGGGAGTGGCATGCAAATACCACTCGCCAATTTTCATTGGCCTTTTGTCAAAGACCAGAGGTGTCTCGGGCTCCCAAGAGTGACCCCTAGTGTCACTACATCGACACAACATCGAGTGAGTGACAGATAGGGAACTACATTTTATCAGATTTTGACTTATTTGTAATAATTTAAAAATGTTATTTATTTATTATGATTTTTCTCCCCTTTTCTCCCCAGTTTGGAATGCCCAATTCCCAATGTGCTCTTAAGTCCTCATGGTGGCTAGTGACTTGCCTCAATCCGGGTGTTGGAGGACGAGTCTCAGTTGCCTCCGCGTCCGAGACCATCAATCCGCGCATCTTATCACGTGGATTGTTGAGTGCGTTACCGCGGAGACCTAGCGCGTGTGGAGGCTTCACGCTATTCTCCACGGCATCCACGCACAACTCACCACGCGCCCCACCAAGAGCAAGAACCACATTATAGTGACTACGAGGTGGTTACCCCATGTGACTCTACCCTCCCTAGCAACCGGGCCAATTGGTTGCTTAGGAAGCCTGACTGGAGTCACTTGGCATGCCCTGGAATTGAACTCACGACTCCAGGTGTGGTAGTCAGCGTCTTTACTTGCTGAGCTACCCAGGCCCCGATTTTATTGTTAAATAAATGCATTTCATGTTATAAAAACCTGTGTAAAACCATAGAGTTCAATTATTAAATTAAAGTTTATAACTGTGTTTTACGCTTCTTTACATTTATATGACTTGTAAATCAAGCATAAATTACCCTTCACTACATTGCCCTATCACTATCATTCCAAAATACAATGTATAATGCCAATTAAAAAGGATTTGGCCTGAATGAACAAAATGAACTTACTGTGTATAGAAAGAATCAATTAACATTTTCATGTGATGTGCAAAGCAAGTAGCCTACATTAAAAACACTAAAATACTGAGCTGAAACAGACACCTTTATTGCTGTGCATATTAATTTGGACATAATATCTACTTATTTATTGAACCATACGTGAAACAACCAGTTAAGTTTTACATGCATGTAGCTTCTAGTTAGAGGAGTTTTATTTTGGAGAAGGAATATACTTCTGTTCAAACACATGCTGTCTCTGAGCGTGCACTTTTCCTCCACCAAGATGTTCGCTGCTGTCCAAGTGGATTCAAAAGTAAGTAATCTCAAGTTCAATCATAACATCTATTATTATTTTTGTAATATGGAAACTACACAAATATTAATTTGAGATGTATTTACATAAATATCCCTAACAGTACTTAATGTTGGAAGGAGACATACAACAAGTTGCTGGTTTAGGCAGGGGCGATACTAGGGTCAGAGGACATTCGGGGATTAGCCCAGACCTCTGTGGATATGGTGCCATCCTTTGATGAAATATCAGAATATAATACACTTTATAATAAAAACCTGAATACATCTATGATGTGTCATTTATATAGTAAACTAAAAAAAGTCTCACTAATATTTGTCTCAGATACGCTCGAAGATCAGAAATTGCATGCTTTTAAAATCTATACTTTAAAACACAATTAAAAAAACACTATTTTGTCCCTTTCTGCTTTCCGTAGTTTCACACATTGTGTACAGCTGTATACAGTTTTCATTGATTCGTTGGGTGCTTAAATTAATTTACAAGAAAGCAGGTTGTAAACAGGCTAAACAGGTACTACAGATGAAAAATAATAGCTAGATCACCTAAAGTTTGCTATGTTTATTGCATCGTGTCTTAAAGAGTTTTGTTAAACACGCTAATGTCCTGGCTCGTGACTATAAAGTTAGCAAATTCCTCGAGTACATCTGTATATTTTACTTCTTGTTTTCAGGGTTATACATCTAAATACTTACTGCATCTGGATGGACCAACTCAACACAGTTTCCAAGATACAGCCGCAATCGCGTGCCGCAAACTCTTTTCTTGCATGTGCACGCAAAGTTTACATGAGAGCTGGAAAGCAGCTGCCGACAAGACAGCTCGTGGGTACTGAATTGAGTCTGTATTTGGTGTTACCAATACCACAGAGAGACAGGAATCATTCATTTATATACAGTATATTAACCTAACTTCAAAATGTAATATGTTTTCATATGAACTTGATACCCAAGCACTGGTAATTATGACGTCACTACAAAAAGATGATCAAAACATTCGTGGCTTAAGCTCCGGTAGCCCAGCCCTAGAGCCGCCCATGGGTTTTAGGTAACTGAAGTAACTTTTTAGTTTAACTTCAGTTTAATGATGATATTTTAGGATATGTAGAATACAAAACGAACAGCAACAGTTATCTAAAGAGTGTTTTGTCTGTCTACAGGATAGTATTTTAAATGATGCAGCGTGTACTTAACTTAAGCAGCTCCTCGGTGTATCAACAGAGGTACAATTTCTACATTTTACAAGCATTTTAACAATGAGGAATTTTTGTTTAGTGGAGTTATCCTGTGATTCTTTAGATTAAATGTTTTTTTGTTTGTTTGTTTGTTTTTAAGGTTACTGTGTAATTTAACTGATAGAATTATATGCTATTTGTTTTTCTCCCCATTCTAAGAATATTGAGAGCTTAAAGCACTTGTCTGAACTAGTTTCCCACCCTAGTTTGAACAAGGAGGATGCATTTTGTTGATCGCATGATATAAATTTCCGAAGTAAGTAACAAGTGTGTGTGTGAGTGTGTTTACTGTAAAATAGCCAAATTTCTTTATTTGATCTAAATGGTTAACATAAACTGTTGTGTACATGCACAAGTTTGATCATATGTAAGGATGTCTTTCAATCCATTGTGAATGTAACTAGTCTTTCTTATCTCTGTGTTTCAGGTGTTTGCTGAGTAGTGCTTTACAAACCAGAATCTATCAAACACACATATGTAGAACTTGATTGGCACAGTCTTCGCTGATGACTTTACATCTCGTCAGAAGGCATTGGATTCGGAAAAGACTTCTGGTGAACTTGCTGATATTCTCTTGATTTGTTACTTAAAGGTTTTATGGTCTTAGTAGTTTAATGTAAGCGCAGCGTAGTTCTAGCAGGAAGAATAGCAGCTGTACATCATCGCACCATTAGCTAGGTAACTCCTAGACAATCACATGTAAGCCATTGCTTTATTTGCTCACAATCTATCACATTGCTGTTTCAGTGTTCTAACACGGCAACCTCCATCACCCCACCGCCACCAGTTGAGTCCCGTCCTGCACGGGGGTAGGCTCCTCACCCCTGCCTCCTATTTCCGGCAGGATATGACGGTTCCGAGTACAACTTCTTCGGACCGCCAGATGGGGCTTATGCCAAAGAGAGACATTACATTTCTGTGTTATATTCATCAGATAAATGTAATCTTAAATTTCACTCAAGTCTGTGAGTCTTCCTGATAGAAATAATGTTCTGTGGTTCAACAGACCTTGATTTTACACAGAATAATTTGAGCCTGTGCTAAACTTAATATTGTTCACTTAAAAATAAAACCTGATCCTCATGTCATCCCAGATGTGTATGACTTTTTTTCTCCTGTACACAAGATTTTTAGAAGAATATTTCAGCTCTGTTGGTCCATAATGCAAGTGAATGGTGACCAACATTTTAAAACTCCAAAAAGCACATAAAGGCATCATAAAAGTAATCCATATGACTCCAGTGGTTAAATCCATGTCTTCAGAAGTGATATGGTAGGTGTGGGTGAGAAACAATATTTAAGTCCTTTTTTAACTATCACTTCAGAAGATATATATTTAACCACTGGAGTCATATAGATTAGTTCACCCAAAAATAAAAATTCTCTCATCATTTACTCACTCTCATGCCATCCCAGATATGTATGACTTTCTTTCTTCTGCAGAACACAAATAAAGATTAAAAAAAAAAATATTTAAGCTCTGTTGGTCCATACAATTCAAGTGAATGATAGTTGATAAAAGTAATAAATTCAACTTGAGTGGTTTAATCAATGTCTTCTGAGGTAATCCAGTTGGTTTTGGGTGAGAACAGACCAAAATAAAACCCCTTTTTCACTGTACATCTTTCCATTGCAATCTCTAAGCACAATCATGATTTCAAGCTCGATTACACTTCCTGGTGCTTAATGCATTTGTACAGTGCTAGATGGCGCTATATGAAGTGTAATCGAGCTTGAAATCATGATCTCCAAGGAGATTTATAATGAAAAATTCATTATATTTTGGTCTATTCTCACCTACAATAAAATCAAATGGATCACTTCAAAAGATAGATTTAACTACTGGAGTCATATGGGTTACCTTTTATGCTGCCTTTATGTGCTTTTTGGAGCTTAGGTTTGGTCACCATTCACTTGCATAACCTACAGAGCTGAGAAATTCTTCTAAAAATCTTCATTTGTGTTCAGCAGAAGAAAGTAAGTCATACACATCTGGGATGGCATGAGGATGAGTAAATCATGAGAGAATTTTCAAAGTTCAACTTTTTCCAGTAAATGGATTAGTTTCATACCGTGTGCTGCCTCTGTAGTCTCGTTTGACAGTCACGGAAGAATGAGAAAATAGAATTGACATTTATAACTGGCATTATACCTTGTTCTAGTAATTTGATCTAATCGACTTCATCTAAAGTGATTTAAACATGTAGGCTAAACAAGACAAGAAGGCTTAAATGTAAGAGAACATAGATTCAAGTTAAATGAAAACCATTAATTCATATTAAACGAACACCATTCATTCAAGTTAAACGAACACCACTCATTCAAGTTAAATGAAACCATTTATTCAAGTTAAATGAACACCATTCATTAAAGTTAAATTAACACCATTCATTCAAGTTAAATGAAACCATTTATTTGTTAAACGAACACCACTCATTCAAGTTAAACTAACAACATTAATTTAAGTTAAACAAACACCATTCAGTCAAGTTGAACGAACACCATTCATTCAAGTTGAACGAACACCATTAATTCAAGTTGAACGAACACCGTTCATTCAAGTTAAACAAACATCATTCATTCAAGTTAAATGAAAACCATGCATTCATATTAAACAAACATCATTCATTCAAGTTGAACAAACATCATTCAAGTTAAACGAACACCATTCATTTTAAGTTGAATGAACACCATTCATTCAAGTTAAACGAACACCATTCATTCAAATTAAACGAACACCATACATTCTAGTTAAACGAACATCATTCAAGTTGAACGAACACCATTCAAGTTAAATGAACACCATTCATTCTAGTTAAACGAACATCATTCATTCAAGTTAAATGAACACCATTCATTCAAGTAAAATGAACACCATTCATTCAAGCTAAACGAACTCCATTCATTCAAGTTAAACGAACACCATTCATTCAAGTTAAATGAACACCATTCATTCAAGTTATATATTTTTATATGAATAATGACACAATGCAATTGTACAGTTAACCTACATTTAGAGAAAGAAAATGCATTTATTTTCACAGTTTATTTATGTATATGAATAATAAAAAAAAAGATTGACAGATTTTATTTTTTTTTTTTTTTGCAACACTTCTGACAGTTAATTTAAACCTGGGCTTTTGCAAAGTAAAATTACATGTTTTTATTATTATTATTATTATTATTATTATTATTATTATTATTATTATTTGTGTGTTTTATATATAAATGGTCTTAGATTTACAGTATTTTTTGTAATAACAATAGTAATTATCTGTACTTAAGCTTTTCTTTATCAGTCTTTTAAAGATAATTATTCTGTGTTTTAGAGGTGTATGACTCTATTTTAACAATTAACATATGTTAAACCAGTAAAAGATTTCATGGAATTATAAGGAGATTTCTTCTTATTACAGTAATAGATGTTATTTATGGTAAAGTAATAAAACTGTTTGTTTTTTTTTTACACTTTATCTATGTTTTTAATCTGACAGTACTTTTCTGTTTTTCAACAGACATTTTCCGGCACCCCTGCTGCCAGAAAAGTAAGATTTTTGTACACTTTTTTTTTTTTTACAGTGCACCCTTAATCATCCTTTTGAGATGGGACCAATTTCCTACATGTAGGTGGATGAAATTCTGTTTATGAATTAACGACATGGGTAGAGTTTACTCCATGTAAACAATGCTTTAGTGATAGTGAAATCACTTCCCTTCTGGATATCTTTGGTTGAATCATGAAAGTTACTGGGTCACACTTGTAGTTAGGTTGTCTTGGTCCAGACCAAAAAAGAAAATGATACATTTAGTCCTGGTTCGCTTAGCGTTTACACTGGCATTTTTAACACCGAACCTAAAGACACAAAACAAAAAGCATAAGGATAAGGTCACAACCTGATTGGACAGCTTTTATGACGTATATTTTGCGACGGAGCTTGCCGAACATCCAAAACAATGCTGGGTGCTGGGCTAAATGTGCTCGTTGGATTTATGTATATATGGTGGTATTTTTACCAGCTGAGAACAAACGAAGAGCTAATATGTGTAAAGGAGTCAAAATAGTGCCAGGAATTCCTCCGTTGCACACACAAACAAAGATATCCTGCAAGGAGATGGTGGTTCCGACGCCTGTACCGAACTGTAATAGGCAACATAGCTCCTATGATGAGAAGAACCAGGTATGCTTGAGCATTCTGTCCTTTGAAATCAAAGAATCATGTAAAGTACAGACATCACATCCTGTTATTTGTCCGTTTAGACGTCTTTGGTCCATGCTCCTTTCATATATCAGTCGAACCACACCAGAGTTCGTTTGGAAGCAGATCAAGAACCACTATTCAGGGGGTCTCGGTCCGTTTGTTTGGTGCGCACCAAGGTTCGGATGGCAGAGTTTACAGTTGTTCAAATGAACCGCACTAACAGAGCAATGGCACCAGAGTTCGTTTTAATTGAACCAAACCTGCCAAGTATGAACACACCCTAAGACCGTTGGTTTCAAGCTGGTTTTTCTTCATAATTTTACCTTGGACATCACATGGCAACCCAACACAGTCCCAAATTTGTTTATCATACAAAAGTGCACTCTTACAAATAAAGGTTCTATAATAGTTGTTTGTCAGGGTGTATGGTTCAATGAAGAACTTTGAACATCTATGGAATCATACCATTCCACAAAAGGTTCCTTTGACTATAAAAGGTTCTTTACACTCAATAATCTCATATAATGTAACTATTTTTCGAACTGGTTAACAAATTTATTTATTTATTTTTTAACCAGCTCTTTGCAGAGAACCAGTTGAATTAGTTTGCCAAATCAGACTGAATCAGTTCAAACTGTTTGTGTTTTTAATTCAAAACAAATCAAGTCAACCAAAGGTTTGCTAACCGATTCGTTCACCCAATCGGTCTCAATTGGTAGCAGCGGTTGTCGAGTTAATGAAATAGGAATCGCCTCTTTTGGATATGCCTAAAATGCGGAGAACTGATAAGTGCTTATGAATGATAATGAGTGTGCTGTGGATTTTACCGAGGGGGCGAAATATACTTTTATTTAATAGTCTAATAGCAGAAATTGTAACAAATAAAACATACTGGAAATATGTATATGAACTGACTGTATGGCAGTTTTATCAACATGCAAACAAGTTGGTTTAATTAATTAACACTTTAAATGCAAAATGAGCAGCCAAGAGAGTAAATTAATATCACTATTGTTTATTCATTTAATTATTAAACTATTAAAGGTTCTTTGAAAAAAACAAAAATGTCATTAAAATTGAATTATTACCATAGGCCCAAAGAATACAAATGACACAGGCTGGATAAGACAAAAATCTTTATATTTAGTGTCTTTAAACAATATAAAAGTGAGAAAGTGAGTAACAAAGACACACACACAATCCCATTTTAAAACAAGTATGTTTGTGCACATGCAGAAACATGCATATATGCCCACAGAGAGTGTAAAGAAACACACAGAGTGATGTCACAGATATGCTGTCACATGTCTCATACAGCGGCTAAAACAATGCAGTGAGAAGGGAACAGCATTCTGCAATTACACGTCTTCTCACAGTATCAGTGGAGACTGAGAGCAAGGCAGAGAGAGAGAAAGAGAGTAACAATGGAGGGATACGAGTGAGTGTTGTGCATATGACATTTGATTGTGTTTGTATGAGAGAGCTGCAGTCAGACCTCGGCGGCCACTCAAAGCAACTGGAGTGGATCTTAAGCTCCCACAGGACCTAATGACCAACATACAGACATCTCTGTGTCCTACCAAAAAAACCTATGCGATTCTTTCTCTTGTTGAAAGAAGAAAACTTTGTCATCATGTTATTTCAGCATGAAAACTTAAAGGGATAGTTCACCAAAAAATGAAAATTCTCTCATCATTTACTCATGCCATCCCAGATATGTATGACTTTCTTTCTTCTGCTGAACACAAATGAAGATTTTTAGAAGAATACCTCAGCTCTTTTGGTCCACACAATGCAAGTCAATGGGTGCTAACATTTTGAAGCTCCAAAAATCACATAAGTCATCATAAAAGTAATCTATATGACTCCAGTGGTTAAATCAATGTTTCCAGAAATGATATGATATGTGTGGGTGAGAAACAGAACAATATTTAAGTCCTTTTTTACAATAAATTCTTCTCCTTGCTCAGTCAGGCTGCATTTTAACTTTCACATTCTTCTTCTAGTGTTTTTGGTGATTCACATTATTCATGCATATTGCTACCTACTGGACAGGGAGAAGAATTTCAAGCAAAAAATAACTTACATATTGATCTGTTTCTCACCTACACCTATCTTACCGCTTCAGAATATATGGATTGAACCACTGGAGTCATATGGATTACTTTTGAACTGCCTTTATGTGCTTTTTGGAGTGTCAAAATTTTGGCACCCATTCACTTGCATTGTATGGATCTACAGAGCTGAAAAATTCTTCAAAAAATCTTAATTTGCATTCTGCAGAAGAAAAAATGTCATACACATCTGGGATGGCATGAGGGTGAATAAATGATGAAAGCATTTTCATTTTTGGGTGAACTATCCCTTTAACATGATCACACGGGAAGTCAACATGTTCCTACCGAATGTTCATGTACCCTGACATCAACACCATTTTGCCACGTTACTGAGAAGCGCCATCTCCCATCAGACATTTTTGAATCAGTTCAAATGTGTTTACCTTTTCCTGTGGTGCGTTGTGCGAGCAGCCTCAGAGACACAGGTACTGGACCAGTAAAAACCAGGAAGTAATCACATTTACACTGTCAATGATGAGCATGATTTGAAGGTCGCATTTTCTCTCTAAGATAAAATGTTTTCTCCACTGATGGTTAGGTAGGGTTGGGGTTAGGGTTAGGAGTTAGAGTTAATAATTATGTATTACATAATTTAAAATAAATAATATATTTATACAATTTATAAATAAAAATACAATTTGCACCATTGTGTGAAACTGGAGCTCACTCGTGCTCATATGTTCAACAGCACTTCCACTAATGGGGCCATAGATACGACTTTCAGGAATCACAGAGCGAGTTTAGCTGAAGAACTTTTGGACTACTGTCAACGAATTCACAGTGAGATCAGTCTGGCAACCTCTACATTTCCAGTGTGTTGCCACTTAACAATGAGGGAAACAACACAGCAAAAAATAAAAAAATAAATAATAATAATAATGTATTTAATTCAAGATATATTCTAATATATAAAAACACTCCCATTATCTCACACAACATTGCTAACTTGACTGATTCTTTAAAGGCACTGGGAAATGTTTGGACATTTATACACAAAATTGATATAAAATAGAAAATAAAAATATCAGAGGTAATAACTGGATGGCACGTACTAAATTAAAATTGCAACATGGGTCATGTGATAACAATTTAACATAATGCTATTTGAAATGTTTATCGTTAGAGGTTTTTGAGGGGGCACCAAGCTCGATTGGATTTGGACAGACAAAGTTTAGACATGTGAATAAAGATTTCTGCCACAGACATTCTTTTTTACGTGCAATGATCATTTAATTTAATTATCGGCAGTACAAATACGTTTTTGGAAGTTCATATAATCCATTCAAAATCCTCTTGGCTTAAAAATCTAAGAGGGTTAGTCTGAATGGGGGTGATGCCTCAGGTTAGAGGTCTGCTAGCTTACCCGACTCGAGCCAGGCGGAACCCAACAAATCATTGAGTTTCGGGCTGGGTTCAGGTCAGTTTTTCAAGTATAACTTTAGTTTTTGGTTTGTAATTAATGAAAAACTACTCATGCGAACAGATGATTTCAGGGCTGTTCACACTAAACATGGTCTTTACTTTTTTTTTTTTTTTTCAGTGTCTCATACAGAACTGCAGCACATTTATTTTAGTTTTTTTTTTTTTTTTTTTAGTTAGTTAGAGTTAAAAGAAGCTTAATTTTTTTTTAAAGCATCTAGAGTGTCTAGATTTGTTTAGCACAAGATTGGACATTCTGCAGAAGCCAAGGCTGCAAAGAGGACTTCATGTGACTGTTACACTGTTACACATGATTCCAGATTGTTCTCCACCCAGAAAAGTTTCAGCACTTGATTAAACGATAAGCCAGTATTTTTCCCCTTTACTCTGGTGTGCTGACAGGCCGCCATGCCCTGATAAAACTGTGTATGTTTACTGTTACTATACTGTTACAAATGTTGCCTACACTTGCTTAAATGTAATACAGCCTAATGCAACAAATGTACTTGTTCAGGTCAGGTCACACGGTTGAGACCTCTATTTCCTATATTCATGGTTACTTCATGCATACTATTTCACATAATACAGTATACTATGCAGTATGCAGTACTCTAGTTCATAGCCCATGTGAGAGGCTCCTACACAGAATGTTTTCCAATGTACTGATCCAATTACATACATAAAAAATATTATTCTGTATTATCATCTAAATATTAATAAACTAACTGATTCTAGTATTTAGACCTCCATTAAGCCATAGGAAAATGTATGGTATGATTTTTATGAGAGTATTTACTGTATATGATTGTTATATGACATTAAACCAATATATAAGACATGACCTAATTTAGACTAATTACATTAGTATATCACCTCATTTTATATAAATTATTCATTGGTGTGGTGATGAGGTGCTTACCTGCATGGTGCCAATTAGAGGTGGTGATTGCAGTTCATGCTCACCTTTCTTCATAATAGTGTTAGGCTATATTGAGATGCTACAGATATGTCAACAAGGTGTCGCAAAGGTCAACGCTCCATGATCTGCTAGAAGCCAATAACAGATGTGTGTGTACAGTAAGTGTACTTCATTAGCAATGGTTTGGGGACAAATTTGTAAAAAAATCGAACAAAAAAAAAAAAAACTCCCTTTGGGACATTTTGGAACATACTCATTTGGGGAAAAAATTATCCATACATAAAATAAATAATGTTATTTAAAAAAAAAAAAAAAACGTACTTTTGGCCATGTAGTCTTATCGCTATCTAGTGGCATTTTCATGTTTATTAAAGAGAGGTTTTAAAGGTTTCGAATTTTAAAATATACTTTGTATCCAGTGGCGTAGCCAGAAACAATACTTTGGGTGTGCCAAGAGAAAACTGGGTGTGCAAAAACTAAAGCACGGTTAAGTAAAATATAATTAAAAGACCACTAACAACCATTGCATCAATTTCTTTTTTAAGCTCTGTGTTGACTTAAAAAAAAAAAAAAAATCAGTGGAGTAAAGAGCCCTATTAATATATCAAAATGTGAGGCTTAATAATTTGTCAAAAAAAAAAAAAAAAAAAAAAACGTTTTGGAATGATTCATCATTATCTTCCAAAATATACTAAAGACACAAATATAAATGGTGGTACAATTTGCACAATACAGAATTTTTTTTATAAAAATACACCAGGTTTTAATTTAATTTAACATTAATTGGTTTAAAAAGTTAATTGTGAATAAGAAATAAATCAGTAATGCATTGTATTGAACAGAAGAATGCACAACTGTAAGAAGATTCAAAACCTTTTTTGAACATTCTTTGTATTTATGGAGTACAGGGGGTTGGGTTCACAATAAAAAAAAGAACAATAATACTGTTGTTACATTTATTATTAAGCCAATATAAAGAAAAGATAATAGCATGTCTGTTATGATGCAAACATACGGTAAGTAGACCGCTGATTATGCGTAATAGATTTGCATATCATCAGGAGGTTGGGATTGGGGTTGGGGTTGTACTTGCTTATTTTTATTATTGGGGGGGGGGGGGGGGGGGTTACCTCATCCCCCCTGGAATCTACGCCCCTGCCCATGGCTACGCCACTGTTTGTATCAAAGACTGAAATAAATTTGAAGTGATTTTATTTGTACATTTTAAATGTATTTTAGTTTAGTGTCAGTTTTTTTTTTTTTTTTTACAGTAACACAGGCCCAGTAAACCTGACGAAGTGGCCTGTTTAAAAGAACTCTTCTAAATTTCACAGCTTCATGCAAGATTGCGTTCAGACCGGATGCTTCTGTCTTTGTTCACAGCCACTGATGCTTTCATTGCTGCTTTCTCTGCCAGTAAAGATACCCTGTAAAGTGTCATGTGTCAAGCTGACAGTTAAACTCGCCATCATAACGACTGAATGCCTGCACAGCACAAACGTCAACTCGATACAGAATATACTTCTGTGTTTTTGTGTAGGATCCATATGGCAGTTTCCCCTCAGGACAGAAAATGTCTATGATGTGTTAAAAAGCTCTTCCATCAGTTTCAGCTTTTTAAAGGATGTAACATGCTTCTGGAGAAATATGGGGTTAAATGTGTGCACGTGCACCCGCATGAACTTCACAATTGCACTTATATGGCAAATTAGTCAATTGTAGGATCAAAATCTCAAGCAATGCTTGCTTACTAAACACAAACACAGGTCTCAACCTTTTGGTGAACCCAAAATCAAAAGTGTTTTTCATTGCAGACACACACACACACACACACACACACACACACAGGAAAGGTTCCCTCACACACCTGTGAAGTAAGCTCCATTAGTTGCGGCGGTAATGAGCTGGATCGGCATCCCGGCCCGTCAGGGTGAGTTTGTGAGCTCTGGCAGTAGTGAGACAGAGAGACCTGTGCTGCTACACAGCTTCAAAGCCCAGGCCTGCAGTCGAGTGATGTCCCCCCGCTGCAAATGCACACCAGGACCACTATTAGCTTTTCAACTCACTGATCCCCCTCAGCAGTAGGTAGTACAGAGCAAATATTGTCAGTCCTTCCTCTCAACTGTCTATCTGTCTCTGTCTCTGTCTCTCGCTTTCTTTCCACCGCCTCTATTGAAAAGCCTTTGTTGAAGCATTCTACAGAAAAGTTACTGAATTTTTATGAGACTCAACTGGCTGTCAAACATATATTGAGCTGCTTATAACACATTCACATAAGTTACACATATGTATTTTCTCAGGCACTTATTGAGTTTAAATAGATGGACAACTTTCAGCAATGCAGTAGTCACCCAAATGGCAATAGCCGTATCATTCTGTTCATGTGTTGTGCTTGCTATAGTTTACTTCCACGTTGTTTAATTCATAAAAAGTCATGTAAAATGTACATCAAGTCAATTGCTGATACAACAGCGCCACCTTGAGTAACAACTAGAATGTTTAATGTGTATGTGCACACGGCTCACGCATATGGGATACTGATAATTCACCATTGATGTGCAGAAAATCGAGATGCCATTTGTATGAATATAAAACTCATTTGTCTTGTAATACATAAAGAAATAGATATCCTTGATAGTTAACATAGATATAAGAATAATAATAAAAAATATGATTAATGTAAGCGCTTATATATAGTATAATGCGACACTATTACAAATCTTTGGTCTATACATGTTTGGTAACCAAGCAATTAGAAAAATATGTATATTTTGTAATGTTTGTATTTTTTTATTGGTATATATTTTAATTGTTATAGTATTCATAAGAGAAAGGTTAAAGGATCCAAAAGACGTGGAGGTATAACTCCAAAATATGGATGTTAAAGGGGGTGGAATGAGGTCCGGGGTTCCTAAAGACCAGAAGTTCGCATTAAAGAGTTAAAAAACTGAAATGAATGGGTCAAGGTTTGTCTAGTTAGCATGGCTAGTTAGTCCCTGCTGTTAGATGTCGTGATGACACTATTCATTTTATTGTGAAGGGCACACTTTGGTTTTTATTTTGTATTATACAGTAACATATTAGCCTAATTGTACAACTCCTTTTCAGTCCTGACCTTATAACTGTGGATTAAGGTGAACTGTTAGTCTACTCCAGAGTTGGTGGCATGCGGAGGGGTAATCACTGGCACGCGGGCAACAGCGAGAGAAGAGTATTTATTTGCACCAGCATGTCAGTCAATCTCTTGGTGTAATTGTTAATCATACAACATCTTTTATATAGTTATAATGGGAAGCTCTCACTTTCTGTGAATCATGCGTTAACATACTGGCAGCAACCGCACCTTCAAAGACAGCATCCTCACCAAATGGAAGAACATTAGTGACTGATTAAGAACACTAAAAAAGGCAGCAACTCCAAGTGCCATGCAAACAGCACTCCGAACTGGAGACTCGACTTGTAATAGACCTTAGTCAGTGTAGACGCCATATTAATATTAAACTGATAAAATCGAGGCTGTATATAACTCACTGAACAGACTGCACTTCCCCCCAGCCTTGTTTTTTTCTCACTCCTGTTTAAAATGTATATGGTTTGATGTTAGCATGTTGCTTAGCCAACAACACGATACTATAATAAGTTCAACAACAACACATAGCACACATGAAAATTGGGTAAAATATTATTTTATTTTTTTATTAAAATGAACTGCATTTACTGGTGACTGTATTAAAAGAAATCTGTAATAATCTTTTTTAATATAATATCATTATATGAAAATTATATATACAAAAAATCTAAACTAGCCACAAACTTGCCGCAAATTTGCAGCTCGTTATTTTCACATGCAAATCAGCTTGTGATTCGCCACTAATGTTTGCCAGAAGTTTGCAGCTATTCACCGTTAGTGATGAACCTTCGGCAAACCTTTGGCAACAATGGACAATTTGTCTCAAGTTTGCCGCAAAGCTCATTTGCATGTGAAAATGATCTGTGGCGAATTGGCGTCAAGTGTGCGGCAAATTTGCAGTGAACTCTCACTGAAATTGAACATTTCTTTGAATTGGGTAAAATTGACTTTTTGTTCATTGAGGTTGCTGAATGTGATACTATGTTCACTACATATTGCATATAAATATGCAGTGAAGATATAAACTCCATTACAGCAGTTGTAAATACAAATATGCATGGTAGCTACGGTCGTGCAAATATTTGTCAGATGTAACACTCAATGCTTGATAAATGAGTGATTTCAGGTGCTGTTTATGATAATTATTCCTCAAGTTCATCCTTCCCTTAAGAAGTTATTAAAGCTTATTGTGATGCTGAAACACAATTTTTTTTTTTTTCATTTACTGTAGGGATGGAAGGAGTGAATATGAATTAATGGATAGATAGATGGATAAATATAGATGATGGATAGATAATAGAGTGGATGGATAGATATATGATGGATAAATGAATAGAGAGAATGGCTGAATGAATGAATGCATGGATCAAAGCTGTAGAAATGCACACACTTACAGTGGTAAATTATTGAACTACTGTAAATGGATGAATTTATGGATGATGGATGGTTGAAAAAATGAATGGATAAAAAATAGAGGATGGATGGATGGATGAATAGAGAGAGTGGATGGATAGATGGATGGATGAATAGAGAGAATGATTGGATGGATGATAGGTGCAAAGTGAATGGATGGATGAATAGAGAATAGAGGGATGGAACTGACCATTCGCTAAACTCCGGCTTAAAAGTGCTTTTGACCAATCCTGTCTTAGCAATGGTTGCCCTGCTGCCATTACTCTGACATGCTTTTGCTATTTTCCAATGACAGCCTATGGAAGTAATGTGTGTTTGAGTAGTTTTAAGTGGGATTTTATCAAAATAATAATAATAATAATAATAATAATAATAATAATAATAATAATGTAAAACATGTTGTTGCCGGGTCATTTGTAATAGTGACATGTAGGGGTGTGCAGTGAAGCCATTATCTGTATTTGTATCTGTATCTATTTATATGACAAAATTATCTGTATCTGTCTGTGTATTCGGATAGAACCAGTTGTGGGTGGGGCTTAAACCGGAAGTGTGTCAAAACTAAATGAAATGCCCATTTTTAAGTGTTACTCTTACATTTATAGTTTCTAAAAACTAAAAATGCTTCAACTTAAATGCCTTGTATATGACTTTTCATAATAATAGCCTAATAATAATAATAATAATAATTATTATTATTATTATTATTATTATTATTAATAAACAGTTTTGTTTGCTATATTAACTGTGGAATATGTTGTTAACTTTGGTTTCTCCTGGTATTTCAGATATTAATATCTGCATGAAACAGATTTTTTGTTTGTCTGTTCATGTATAACAACATTATTCTGAAGGCAGGAGGTGACAAGCTAAATGTGAAAATGTAAAACACACATTTTTGCAGTGAATAATAAATACAAATTAAAACATTAAATTAAATTAAAATTAAATCAATATAGCCTACAAACAGGTGAAAGTTCCGTAAATCTATCAGGAATTTTTACAACAGGACACCATTATGTAGTTAAATAATAATAATAATAATAATAATAATAATAATGTTACATTTATATAGCACCTTACCAGTTCAAGAACACTTAATATTCTCAAATTTTGCACAGTTTAAAGAAGAAGAAGAAGAAAAAAGATTGAGTTTCAGTTCCTTTGTTTTAAATAAGGAGGAATATTCCGAATAGATGAAAACTATATGGTGCATTTGTTTTTTTTGTTTTTTTTTGGAATAAAGTCTTATCCAGTTAATAAGCTTAATCGCTGATGTGAATATAAATGTGGTCAACTTTAAGAGATGGATAGATGAGCTCCGACGTGAAATCATCACTTCAGGTCAGGAATTTAACATTGCGCTCAGGCTATAAATAAATACATGAGAATCAAGTGTGAATTCAAGAAGTGGAAAGTGTACATGATGTCATATCTTAGTAATGTTACACTTGACAAGCTCCAGACATGCACAATTAACAGAGACCACAAACGGAGTCGAGACCGCGGCCATCCGATCTGAAATCACACCGTGCACATTTTCATTCATAACGTTTACTCTTTAAAAATACTGGCTGCACAAATTCATACATTTGGTGTAATTTTTTTATATGTTTATTTAAATGTCGCTTTATCCTTGTGCTTTTTGGACAATCAGGTATACAAATATTTTTTATAGTATTCGGATGAATCCATTATTCATTTTGAAGTGATTATTCGTGCCTTTCCGAATAAGGTAGGCTATTCGGCTTCGGGCACATCACCAGTTTGTGTAACCCAGAAAGGATGCTCGCCGTGTTTTTATTTCTTTCTTTTTTTTAAATACTCTTTAAATAAATCTGTAGAAGAGCATGTTATGGATTAAACTGTCATTCCTCATTCCCAAATGAACATATAACATCTGCAACAACACCTACATTTGCTCCTAGGTAAATTAAAGCTAAAAACTGAACATTAATTCATTTATGTATTGATTCAAGTCATAGTAAAAGTGATAGTAAATAAACAGTTCACAGCATCAAAATGAGTGTTATGAGATGTTACAAACAGTTCTGTTCACTTATGCTAATGTTATTAGATGTGTAATCACTATTAAATGAAGTGACTGTAATAATCGTTTGCCTTGATTCTGATTTACAGTCTCCACAGTTTTTAATCAAATTACTGTGTAATTTAACCATTTCTTTTACAAAAAAGCTTCAGATAAATATGCATTACAATGTCACTCTTCATACTAGCCAACGTAAAAATATTATCCATTCCGTTTATGAGAATCTTTTGCCAAAAACCGCGTCGTTCACGTAGTTCAGTCTTCTATTCATTCCAATGATGAGTTCTGCAGAGCTTGTCAGGGTGAGCAACCATAACTAAGGGGGGCGGAGCTTAGCGAAGGGTCAATTAATGGATGGATGGATGAACAGAGAAAATGAATTAATAAATGAACAGAGAAGATAGATTGATGATGGATGAAGAATTAATGGATGTATGAATAGAGAGAGTGGATGGATGGATGGATGGATGGATGGATGGATGGAAATAATAAATGGATAAATAAATAGAAAATGGATGGATGAATGGATAAATCGATAAAACCATGGATCAAGGCTTCAAACAGGCATACAGTGGTGTTGTGTTGGGTGAGAGCTATATGATTAAAGGATCATCTATAGTAAACCCTCACCCTCACTCTGTCCAGCTGAATTCTGCTCTGGTCTGGTTGGCTCTCAGTGGTTTCCTTGGTGAATGGCTTTGAAGTCGCCAGGCTCTAATTTATTTTGCCCTGAGCTCAGCCAGACAGAGCTTTCTTTAGGTGCCTGCCAGACCTTTCACAGGAAGATGCCAATTCAGCAAACATGCGCTTTACTAAGACAAGGGCAAGTGCACAGACACACTCTCGTCTCACAGACAAGCACACTTGTACATCCGAACATGTTAACACTGTGTCATACAATCAAACATGAACAGACATATAAAAAAGATGTCCATTATGGGGTGTTTTTAACATAGTTATGATGGCAAGTTACATCAAATGTCATTGGTTTTTGCATGTCTGACATGTATTTCCATGAATAACAACTTAAAATTTAGTCTAATCCTCACATAAAGATATTGTATCACTTGAAGAACATTTACAGTAAATAGTCAATACAGAAAAATAGATTGGCTTTTAAGTCTAAACCATCAACCATCAAAGTGATTTAAACATCAAAATCTCATACACAATAAATAAAATGCGTATTAAAAATGTTTTTTTTTTGTTGTTGTTTTTTTTTTGTTTGTTTGTTTTTTTGTGCCAGTTCAACTTGAATGTATTAAATGTGTAAATGGACTCAAAATGGAAAGTCAAATGGAAAGAGTGTAATATATTGGCCTGATGTTTGGTTCTTTAGGTGGCACTCTCTCATTGTAAGTGTAAGCAGATGTTTGGCAGTGTGTTTCGACCACGTTTCTGTGATATAGACGATCCCGCCAACAGGGCCAACTGCTTGCATTTATGGATCAGTCCCAGAGCACCACCAGCCCCGCAGTCTCACGTCCAAATCTGACAAAAGTGGATCTGACCATCTGCTAAATGTGAAGAGACAGTGCCCACTCGAACGGCCACTGTGCCTCATTCCCTGTGTGCTATTTATGGACAGGGAGGGTTACTTTTAAAATATATTCCACTAGATTACAGAATACATGCTGTAAAATGTCATTTGTAACGTATTCCATTAGATTAATCAAGGTCAGTAACGTATTCTAAATACTTTGAATGACTTCTTCTGGTCTGGTTTTGTTAAACAAGCACAATTTAAGCACAAGGAACAATTCTCTTGGTATATGTAGCACTTACAGTTGAGAATAGCTGTCTGACTCGTGGTTCATCGCTGTTCTTTTAAATCCAGCTTTTTGAACGTGACGTCGCAACAGCTCCTGAGCAATTATGGGATCATAAAGTATCCAGTCAGTCCGCACTTCAGAATTTCACCAGAAAAACTAGAAGGACATCCAGGTTTTTCTTGCTTACTGCTTCATGAATACTGTGGATTCAGACATACTACTCCATTGGCATACAGTTTTTGGCATACTATATAGTAGGGAAGTATGGATATTCGGACGCAGCATCTGTCTGCCCTTATTAATATAACACATTAGAAAATGTTCTACTGCTGTTCAAACGCTCCTCAGATCACATCATTTATACACCGATCAGCCACAACATTAAAACCACCTGCCTAATATTGTTTAGCTCCCCCAGAATAACATTCTGAGATTTTATTCTTCTCACCACAATTGTACAGAGCGGTTATCTGAGTTACCGTAGACTTTGTCAGTTCAAACCAGTCTGGCCATTCTCTGTTGACCTCTCTCATCAACAAGATGTTTCCGTCCACAGAACTGCTGCTCACTGGATATTTTTTGTTTTTGGCACCATTCAGAGTAAATTCTAGAGACAGTTGTGTGTGAAAATCCCAGGAGAACAGCAGTTACAGAAATACTCAAAACAGACCGTCTGGCACCAACAATCATGCCACGGTCGAAATCACTGAGATCACATTTTTTTCCCCCAACAATCATGCCATGGTCCAAATCACTGAGATCTGCATGATGTTATGCACTGCACTGCTGCAACACGATTGGCTGATTAGATAGATCACATGGATGATTGTTGTTTTGAGTATTTCTGTAACTGCTGATGTCCTGGGATTTTCACATACAACAGTTTCTAGAATTTACTCAGAATGGTGCCAAAATCATCCAGTGAGGGACAGTTCTGTGGACGGAAACACCCTGTTGATGAGAGAGGTCAACAGAGAATGGCCAGACTGATTCGAACTGACAAAGTCTATGGTAACGCAGATAACCGCTCTGTACAATTATGGTGAGAAGAATATCATCTCATGCTATTCTGAGATGCGGGTTGGTGCTGTTTTGGCGGCACGAGGGGGACCTACACAATATTAGGCAGGTGGGTTTAATGTTGTGGCTGATCGGTGTATGTAAAAATGTTTTCCAACTGACTGTATTAAATATTAAATTAAACAAATGAAAATAAAATGCAAAGTAATCTCTTTAGTCATCAGAATACTTTTTGAATGTAACTATATCCTGAATATCAATGAAATTTAAATTGTAACTGTAGTGGAATACAGGTACTATTATTTTATATTTTAAACACGTAATTTTGTTACATGTATTCCATTACTTCCCAAACCTGCTTAAGGATGATAATAGAGCTGCAATGATTAATCAGTAAAATGAAAACTTGTGAGAGTGACATCATTTTGCAATTGTAAAAAAACCTAAATACACACACACACACACACACACATACACACACGTGAAAAATGACCACAGAGCAAGCTGCAGCTGAAAATGTTCAATGCAAATTTGGTGCTCCTATACAGTTGAGAGTTTTTTTTGCCAGTACCTAACTAATGTTTTATAATATTTTAAATGTGTGTGTATATACAGTACATATACACTATAGTCAAGTAATGTTATTTGTATAGCGCTTTTCACAACATACATAATTTCAAAGCAGCTTTACAGAAAGTGTAGTTTGATTAAATATGATTGTAAATTGTGTATAAGAATTTAATAATTAAATAATTGTATTCTGAACCCCTGTGAGCAAGCTGAAGGCAACTGTGGCATATACAGTATATATATACAGTATATAGTACTGTGCAAAAGTTTTAGGCACTTGTGAAAAACTTTCAAAGTGAGGATTTCTTAAAAAAATAATGCGATAAATACTTTTCATTAATCAAGTAACGTCATATAAAGTCCAGTAAACAGAAAAAGAGCTAAATCAATATTTGGCGTGAACACTTTTGCCTTCAAAACAGCACCAATTCTCCTACTTACACCTGGACACAGTTTTTCTTGGTTGTTGGCAGATAGGATGTTTCAAGCTTCTTGGAGAATTCCCCACAGTTCTATCAATGTATTTAGACTGTCTCAATTGCTTCTGTCTCTTTATGTAATCTCAGACTGATCCAATGTTCAGTGGGGGGCTCTGTGAGGGCCATGTCATCTGTTGCAGGGCTCCCTGTTATTCTATTCTATTCTATTCTATTTGCAAAAGGAATGTTTTGGAGTCTAAAATGTATATTTCCTATTGACACACTAAAGTAGCAGATATAAATAACTAACTTAAGACAAATGTTTTTGGGAAACATCTTATGTGCCTAAGACTTTTGCACAGTACTGTGTATATATATATATATATTACTGTATATATTTGTATAATTGTTGAACACCAATTTTAGGTTTTTAATGAACCAGTAAGTTTTAATTAACCAATATACCAACTAATTGATATTTGTGTGTTTGCATGCACACCAATATGCATGGAAACAAAAAAACAAAAAATACCAAGAAATAATAATAAAAAATCAGAGAAGAGAAGAAAACCGTGTTTACATGAGATTTGCAATCATCTGATTATTCTTTTTTTGGACATCAAAACATAAACAGATGTACGCACAACACTTGCGGATTGGAAAGGTGTTTACTTGCAATGCATGTAAAGGTGTTTAAGTTTGTCGACATGTTTATTCTTAAGTCATTAATGACCTTACATTAATAAAGAAACACATGATAACTCACGTTGTCAGCTTATTAAACATAATCAGTGTAAGATTGTGTATGTAAATGAGCTGATTGTTTGAAGAAGAGAATTGGGCAAGAAGTGTAATATCTGATTAATCGAACATATAATCAACAGATTAATCGGTTATCAAAATAGTTGTTAGTTGCAACCATAGACCTATATTCCTCATCACGTTAAAGTAGGTGGCGAGACATGAACATTTTTTGATTAATTATAGTTAAATAATTTCATCAATTGACATCCCTAAGTGTAGCCTTCATATTGTTAACAACTTATGCACACAATGCATTTAATTGACAATAACAAAAGTAATAATAAGGAGAGCATTGGGGAAGATGCATAGTATCTGATTAAGCAAAAATAATCAGACAGATTAATGGAATATCAAAATACTGTAGTTGTTAGTTGCAGCCCCAGTACTAAAAAAAAAAAAAAAAAAGTAGACAGCTAGACATGGAAATGATTTTGATTTGTTATGAGACGACAGCGTACATCGACCAAAAACATGACCTCCAAAATCACTAAAATGAGTCGATGTTGCTTTTGGGTCACTTGAGCTTAAAATGGAACAGGCGAGTGTTGAGTTGTAGGTTGGGATTTAATACACGACAGAACAAGTGTGGCCCATGACATGTATGGCAGTATCTTTAGAGGCATATCAGCGGCTCAGAGCACCTCTGGGTGACATGCACTAAAGCACGAGCTTGTCCCTCTGCCTGTAAGGTGCTCGGGGCTAAAAACAGTCAGCATTCTAATCCAAGAGGATGTTTTGCTATCTAGAGACTTCCCAGAGATGGCTGACAGGTACTGAGAGAGCTCTGTCATTAGAGATGAGAGACAAATTGTTTGCTTTCTGTTTTCTCATGCCATTACAAGCCCCCATAGCAAACAGTCTCTGCTCCAGATACATAACTAAGCAGTTCTGAATGCACATTCTTCATTTCTACTGTTCGGAAACCCTTTCAACTGGTCGTTGTTCAAAAATCACAATGCTAAAGCGAAGTATCACTATTACTATGGTTCATACTAAGGGATAAAGATTTGAACAAACCACTAAGGATTAAACTTTGGTGTGTATCTCATCACAAATTGTGCTATAGACATCAATGATACCTCACATTATGTAGCTTGTGAAGAACAGGTGTGCTATTACTTTTCTAAGTGATCACATTTAAGGTAAAAAAATAAAAATCCAATACATTTTAGGAGGGACCTAAGACATATTGAGACAAGAATGTCATGGAGATTTGGTTGGTGGGCTCTTTTGACTTGAGCCAGTACACAACCACCCAAAACATCTACCCAACACCTACCAACACCCTAGCAACCACCTATAACTATACAGTGTATCTTAGCAACCTTCCATAACCACCCAGAACACCCTAGCAGCCACCTAGCAACAACCAATAACCACCAAGAACACCCTAGCAACCATCTATTACTACCCAGAAAACCCTAGCAACCACCTACCAACAAAACCACTCAGAACACCCTAGCAGCCATCTATAACCACCTAGAACTCCCTAGTAACCATCCATAACCACCCAGTGCATCATAACAACCATCCATAACCACCCACAACACCCTAGCAACCACCAGGCAACAACACAAAACTACCCAGAACACCTTAGAAACCACATAGAAACAACAAATAACCACAAAGAACGCCCTAACAACCGACCATAACTACCCAGAACACACTGGCAACTACAAATAAACAACCCATAACCACTCAGAACACCCTAGCAACCACCAGGCAACAACACAAAACTACCCAGAACACCTTAGAAACCACATAGAAACAACAAATAACCACAAAGTACGCCCTAACAACTGACCATAACTGCCCAGAACACACAGGCAACTACAAATAAACAACCCATAACCACTCAGAACACCCTAGCAACCATCCATAACCACCCACAACACCCTAGCAACCACCAGGCAACAACACAAAACTACCCAGAACACCTTAGAAACCACATAGAAACAACAAATAACTACAAAGAACGCACTAACAACCGACCATAACTACCCAGAACACACTGGCAACTACAAATATACAACCCATAACCACTCAGAATACCCTACCAACCATCCATAACCACCCAGAACACCCTGGCAATCATCCATTACCACCCAGAACACCCTAGCAATGAGCAATCAACAATCCATAACCACCAAGAACACCCTAGCGACCCCCAGGCAGCAACCCATAACCACCTAGAACGCCCTAGGGACAATCCATAACCACCCAGAACACCCTAGCAACCATCCTTAACCACCCAGAATACTCTAGTAACCACCAGGCAACAAACCAGAACACCCTAGCGGCCATCCATAACCACCCAGAACACCCTAGCAACAATCCATAACCACCCATAACACCCTAGCAACCACAAGGCAACAAACCTAAACACCCTAGAATCCATTTATAACCACCCAGAACACCCTGGCAACCACCAAGCAACAACCCATTACCACCCAGAACACCCTAGCGGCCATCCATAACCACCCAGAACACCCTAGCGGCCATCCATAACCACCCAGAACACCCTAGCGACCATCTATAACCACCCTAGAAACCACCTAGCAACTATCCATAGCACCCAGAACACCCTTGGGACAATCCATAACCACCCAGAACACCCTAACAACCATCTTTAACCACACACAACACCCTAGCAACCACCAGGCAACAAACCAGAACACCCTAGAATCCATTTATAACCACCCAGAACACCCTATCAACCATCCATAACCACCCAGAACACCATAGGGACAATCCATAACACCCTAGCAACCATGCATAACCATCCAGAACACCCTATCAACCATCTATAACACCCTAGAATCCATTTATAACCACCCAGAATACCCTAGCGACCATCCATAACACCCTAGCAACCAGCCATAACCACCCAGAACAGCCTAGGGACAATCCATAACCACACAGAACACCCTAGCAACCATCAATAACCACCCAGAACACCCTAGCAACCACCAGGCAACAAACCAGAACACCCTAGAAATCATTTATAACCACCCAGAACACCCTAGCAACCATCCATAATCATCCAGAACACTTTAGGGACAATCCATAACCATCTAGAACACCCTTGCATCTATCCATAACCACACAGAACCTAGCAACCACTTAGCAACAACCCTTTACCATCCCAAACACCCTAGCAACCACCTAGCAACACCCTACCCACTACCCATAACACCCCAACAATAACGAATAACATTTTGCCCTGTACCTCCCACTAATGGCTCCAGAAGACATGAAATATAACACAACTATATGGACCACATTTATGATAATTTTATGCTGCTTATTTGTCATTTCGAAGCTTGACAGCCTCCGTCCTCAAACACTTCCATTATATGGAAAAGAGTGCCTGGGATGTTCTTCAAAATACCTCCTTTTATGTTCACAGAAGAAAGAAGGTAGTAAATAATGACATAACTGTTTGTTTTGGGGTAAAATATTCCTTGAGGAGGAGATGCTCTGGTGTTAATGTACTTATTGTGTAACACATGCAGAGCCTTACAGTTGTGTGATGTAATCGCCATGGCAACAGATGCTGACTCTCAAAGTAAAATCTAGTGGCCTGCATATGTGCTGACCACAAATTACTGACAAACACACAGAGCGGAATAGATGCAACTGTGATTCAGGCATGACCCCAGAATGCATTAAAATCCAGTGAGATAGAGAGGAAATGAAAAAGAGGGAGCTGTAGAGTTGACTGAGAGAGTCTATTTTAGGAACGAGGTCTGTTTGAATATGCTTTAAAGCCTCATTTCAATTTCTGATGCGAGCCAAACCACAGATGAAGTCAAACTCTGGAACAAAAAAGTGCACATGACTGCAGGCGGTCAAAGGTCATATGCCTGATGAAGCTCTAAGCGTCAGTCAACCTAAAGGAAACACACAGTTCTACAGCATGCTGCCCACTAACAGACTTAATTAACTGGCCTTTCTGAAATCCACTAATTGTTCCCAGAGAACAGTGCCAGCCAGACACAACAAAGCACAGTGCAACTTCTTTAATTAAAGTCTCAGTTGAAGTTTCAGTCAAATGTTTTTTTTTTTTTTTTTTACAAGGTAATTCCCAGCAGTGCTTTGAACACAGATCAATTCCTGAAAGTATGATGTCATTTTGACAGCTTTTTAGGGGCCAAGCACTCAAGGTCCAGAGCCCCTACTGTCTCTTCTTTATTATTATTCTTCCTCTGACGGGGAGTCTATGGCAGCCCATAGATCCGTCTGGTAAAAAGTTGTGAAATTTGGCACACTGTTAAGGGAACGTCTGAACAATCCTCATGGCAAATTTGAAGTGTCTAACTCAAACCCTTTAGCACCATCCACAGTTCAACTTTGCACTTACTGTATGTTCATGCTTATAACTGTTGCTTAACACAGTTATAATTTCCACCATTTTGAATTTTCTGAAAAACCTTCTTTTTCTAACTTCTTTTTCTAATGTCCTATTCTTGTGAAATTTGGAGTGTATCTTCTAGGGACACTGAAGAGGGAAAATCATTAAAAGCTTTTTGATAGACTAAAAAATTAAATGCTTCAATGAAATGGATGGCGAGCATGCCAAAGAGGTTGAGAAGTTAAATCTTGGCAATGCTTTAGCTTATTGAAATGAAAATTGGTATATGCGCCATTCCTGGGATTCTGTAATATTTCAGTTCCCCAGACCTTATGAAGTGGTGGTTCACTGAAATTAAATGTTGGAGGATTTTTACAAGATGTTGATATATCTATTATAATGAATTAAAAGAATTATTTCATTAAAATAATCTTTATCATAAAAGACCAATCAATGTGTCATGTCCCTGAGGCACTTCACTGAATTTGCACCTAGAAAAAAAAAGTGCACACTGTCTATATTTTTTGTCATTAATGTAAAGATGTATTTGTGTTCCTTGATGAGAAAGATATATTACCAAAAAAGTCATGATTTGTTTAATAAAAACCAGGCTATAAAGGTTTGTCCTTCAGTCTGAACTCAACCCTGTCACACCAACCATTTTCAGCCCATAAACATTTTTGTTCCGCTCATATGTGACATGTTTATGTTTGTGATATGTTTATCAGAAACATTTCTCATCATTTATAACTCTGCAATAAATTGAATGGCATATACATTTATATTATTCTATTTGTTTCCCTGTCTCAACCCCGGGATTCATATCCTGAGGTTACCAGAACCGGCCAGATCCAGCTCCGTTCCTGCTTGGTGTCGGACTCCACTGCTATATGTCGCTGAGTGATGAAGACAAACTACAGGCGGTGCTAGCCAGACACTTTGGTCTTTTACGATGGACTTCAAAGGATGAACTGATGCCAACTCCAACTGTAAGACATCGGATACTTCATATGTCACTGCCTGAAACTTGGACTTAGGATGGACCCCACCA
This sequence comes from Myxocyprinus asiaticus, assembly GCF_019703515.2. Taxonomy (NCBI): domain Eukaryota; kingdom Metazoa; phylum Chordata; class Actinopteri; order Cypriniformes; family Catostomidae; genus Myxocyprinus; species Myxocyprinus asiaticus. The sequence goes on along the minus strand of NC_059390.1, from coordinate 27,691,074 downwards.
AACCTCACCGAAATGACCTACACGGTTGAACTGCAATGCACCTCATTGATCTCTGCCTGCATCACCTTTGTCTATTGATGGACTAAACTCTTGAAATGGAAAAGACTATAATTTAACTGCCAACAAAAGACTTCATCAGCCAGCTAACAAAGGACAATGTATCAATGTGAACTTCTGCAGTTAATCCAGGATGGACTTCAAAGACATTAGACATTAATCTTACAGTTCATACAAAATCTTTGTTTAAACACTGGACTTTAACACTTACTTATTTTACAAATTTTAAACCATGAATTGTACTACACATAATTAATATTGGCATTATATTCATGTTGTTTAGCCAGAGGGGAACTGGCCCCCACAGTGAGTCTGGTTTCTCCCAAGGTTATTTTTCTCCATTAACCAACATCTTATGGAGTTTTGTGTTCCTTGCCACAGTCGCCTTCAGCTTGCTCACAGGGGTTCAAAATACAATTATTATTTAATTATTTATTTTTATACACAATTTACAATCATATTTAACAAAACTACACAATGATGACTCTGTAAAGCTGCTTTGAAATGATGTGTGTTGTGAAAAGCGCTATATAAATAAAAATGACTTGACTTGACTTGAATTTTATTATGATCTGTGTTTTTTGCTGCAAGCTTCACTTTTTCGGATAAACAGTTCGCGACACGGCCCAGTGTGAACACTGAAGAATTTTAAGTCACGTCTGAAATCTCATCTCTTTACACTGTCCTTTGAGTCTGACAAATGAAATGTAGGACACAGTTTTGGAGTGTTTGTATTTTAGATTACTGGTGTTTCAGTATGTGGTCATTTTGAAATGTTATGTTTTAAACTGTATTACTGTGAAGCACTTTGGTCAACTCTGTTGTTTTAAATGCAATATAAATAAAGCTGAGCTGAGATTAAAGTGCAAATGCTATGATTTTAATTATATAAATATATATTTTACATGTGCTCCGTGGTTCACAGTGGATTAGTGCTCTGCTCTGTCATGTCATACAACTTGAATGATTTTCAATGTCTGTTGAGTTTCTAGTGGATAAGCGGTTGGATTTTTTAAAGTACGCAGCTCATCCACAGTAAGACTGCAGCCTTTAGAAGTTTAATAAATCACACTAGGACATGTCATGATTTTAATTTGATTAACTGTCCATTTCATTGTACAAGGAGTAATAGAGCACGCGTTCAAACTGTGCGCTTGTACCGGATTGAGTTGGTGCTCGATACTACCGGTACTGCAGAAACACTGGTATTGTTACATCTTTTTATTTTAGTATTGACTTGGTATCGAAGTTCTGTTACTTTTGACAACACTAGCAGGTAGATGCATATTTTATAACAAGTATTGTGTAGAATCATTTTTAAACCACTTGCATTATGACAGGGTTGAGAAAAAAAGGTGTCCAAATCAAAAAATAAAAAGGAAATAATAAAAGGGATTTGATGCCTGATGTGGGAAAATATGATTTGTTGGTTGAATCGCAGGAATGACCATATGTCACAACCATCATGCCCTGGGGGAACTTAAGCAGTTTCGGCACAGTGCCACCTGCTGGTCAAGAAATATGAAAACTGCCTATTTTTGATTTTAACTTCTGAATAGATTGGCTGGTCTCTTTAGATTCCTTGGGGCATACAGATTAATTTGAATGATTCACAGTTTGCCTAGAGTATGTTAGCCATTTTGGGCATTGACTATTTTCATTTTGTCATAAAATGCTGTATTATACAAACGCATTTGGCATATCATTAAAACTCTAAGGACACATACTGTAAAGGCACCAGAGATGAATGAATAATGACCTTCCATAAATATCACTAAGAGGGTCTTACATTATCTATTAAGTACATTAACTCGAGCTCCATCTATTGCCCCCATTACTGCAGCTGGGCCACACATCCTCATATCATGAAGACACCATATCACGTAAACCGCTGAGCAATGTAAATCTGTAATCTAACTAGCTCTATTAGTATTCAGGGTCTGTAACAATGTCTTAATCTAAAGCTCAGACCTATGGGATCATATTACACTGATAAGATAAAATCATATCATGCAAGCTTATATTCCCTTGATGCTTATAATTGGTGTCACAGAATCATAATGAACATGTTTTTGCATTGAAATGCAAATGTATAACTAGATTTAAACAAAACCGAAGACAATATTGCATTCATTCAGACCTTTGCAATGACAAATGAACATGTTTGAAATGTCTGAGGCAGCTTCACTTCTACAACCAATCATACGCAAATTCAAACTTCATCAAAACATTAACAAAAATACCCGTCAGTGTGTTATAAATATGACTGTTGAAGCACAAAGTAGTTTAAGTACTCTTAAAATGTGAAGACGAGGATCGCACTTGGGTGTGTTTAGAACTTTCTGATGGACAATCAATTTCAGATCACAAATTGCCCACAATCAATTGGTACACTGCATGTCCATTTGGCACAGAACAAACTGAGGGCAAGTGTAACTCTATGGCCTCAACACACTTCCCATTTTAAGTATTTCTCCAAGGGACGTTCATTACCCAAACAATCTGTCCCTGCTGCTTAACTACTGCTGGCTATTTGCACTATAACAATTTTCTGCCGTTTCCCGTAAAGGTCACAAACAACATCTGCCACCGAAAAACAAAGCCAGTCTAGACCAAAATGCCACCGGGACTTGGAGAAGAAATAAATTGCTCTGATTAACTCTGGATGAGTTTAAAAAGAGAGCTTAGTGAATAAAATTCACATACTCTTTAGCTTTGAAGTAAATAACATGTAACAGTATAATGTATTAGCTGCCACAAGCCATCATAAAGGATAGAGATCTCCACCCAACTCAAACTGAAAAAGTTTTAAAAAATCCAGACCACCTGGCCTTCCTGCAACCTTTCATCACAAACAATGCAAAAAGTATTTAATGATAGCACTTATAAACCAAAGCAGGGCCCTCTTTGCCACCTGAGCATCCTGATTTTCCTGGTTGTTGTTACTATGTCATATTTTCGGGTAGACGACAATGCCCACGTTCCTGGTTTGACGTATATCCGGGAATGTATTCATACTACTCACCAGCATACTGTACCTAAATAATGTATGTTATTAACTGATGAGAAGTACTCAATCAGGTGCACTCACTGATTCTTTAAAATATATATATATATATATATAATAATAATATTTGGAATCACATTATATTATTTACATCCCTTCCTCCCAAACATTAGCCCCCATCCCACCCAACACAAACAGATACCCCAGTGGTCAAATTCCAATTGACAAAGACACACAAACAGACAATAAAACAGTAGAAAATATTTAGAAATACACACATACATATATATATATATATATAAGTTGTGCTCAAAAGTTTGCATACCCTGGCAGAAATTGTGAAATTCTGGATTGATTTTGAAAATATGACTGATCATGCAAAATATTTTTATTTTATTTAAGGATAGTGATCATACGAAGCCATTTATCATCACATAGATGTTTGGCTCCTTTTTAAATCATAATGATAACAGAAATCACCCAAATGGCCCTGATCAAAAGTTTACATACCCTTGAATGTTTGGCCTTGTTACAGACACACAAGGTGACACACACAGGTTTAAATGGCAACTAAAGGTTAATTTCCGACACCTGTGGCTTTTTAAATTGCAGTTAGTGTCTGTGTATAAATAGTCAATGTCTTTGTTAGCTCTCACGTGTATGCACTGAGCAGGCTAGATACTGAGCAGAAAAGAACTGTCAAAAGACCTGCGTAACAAGGTAATGGAACTTTATAAAGATGGAAAAGGATATAGAAAGATATCCAAAGTCTTGAAAATGCCAGCCAGTACTGTTCAATCACTTATTAAGAAGTGGAAAATTCGGGGATCTCTTGATACCAAGCCAAGGTTAGGTACACCAAGAAAGATTTCAGTCACAACTGCCAGAAGAATTGTTCGGGATACAAAGAAAAACCCACAGGTAACCTCAGGAGAAATACAGGCTGGTCTGGAAAAAGACGGTGTGGTTGTTTCGACTTTAGATATCTTTTTTATATCCTTTTCCATCTTCATAAAGTTCCATTACCTTGTTACGCTGGTCTTTTGACAGTTCTTTTCTGCTCCCCATGGCTCAGTATCTAGCCTGCTCAGTGCATCCATATGAGAGCTAACAAACTCATTGACTATTTATACACAGACACTAATTGCAATTTAAAAAGCCACAGGTGTGGGAAATTAACCTTTAATTGCCATTTAAACCTGTGTGTGTCACCTTGTGTGTCTGTAACAAGGCCAAACATTCAAGGGTGTGTAAACCCCTTTTTGATCAGGGCCATTTGGGTGATTTCTGTTACCATTGTGATTTAAAAAGGAGTCAAACAACTGTGTAATAGTAAATGGCTTCATATGATCACTCTCCTTAAATAAAAGACCATTTTTTGCATGATCAGTCATATTTTCAAAATCAATGCCAAATTTCCCAATTTCTGCCAGGGTATGCAAACTTTTGAGCATAACTGTATATACAAACATAAAAAAGTATATGTTCAAAAACTAAAAGGCTACAACACACACATTTAAAACAACACATCTCCTTCCACTGCCCCTCCCTGAGAGCCCTCCAAAAAGGCCAAATAGATGATGAAAAAATCCATGTTGCCTAGCCTTCTATATGACAACTCTTCCAATGCTGCTACCCTGCCCATTTCCTCGTACCACTCACGAAGCGAGGGCGCTCCAGCCGACTTCCATCCTCTTAGGCAAACTCAGTTCCTGGAGGGCCACAGTCCAGCAGAGTTTAGCTCCAACCCTAATTAAACACACCTGAAGCAGCTAATCAAGGTCTTCAGGAGTGCTTGAAGATTACAGGGAGGCATTTTGGAACAGGGCTGGAACTAAACTCTGCAGGGATGTGGCCCTCCAGGAACTGAGTTTGACACCCCTGCTCTAAGGATAACACCAGCCAGGATCTAATTTTTAATGTACTTATCCCCTACATCAATGATTGCCCCATCAACTAAAATACAGAGTCTGGGGCAAAATGAGGTTTGAGTACCTAATACGTCACCCATAAAACTCTGGACCCTCAACCAGAATTCTTGTAACTTAACTCACCACCAAAAAACATGAGCTGTGTCCCCATCTTCTGATTGGCAACACCAGCAGGTGGGTGTGTCTTTAAGACCCAGCCTATACAATCTAGAGGGGGTCCAACAGAATCTATGTAAAATCTTAAATTGCATAAGGTACACCTTTGCATCTCTAGATGTAGACTTGATGTTTTTTAGAATCCTAGCCCACACTCCCTCCTCCAATACCAAGTTTAGATCTTTCTCCCATAATTTCTTGAGCAAAGTTGAAGCTCCGTCCCCCAAACTCTGAATTAGCAGGGAGTAATACACTGATGCCTCATGGCCTTTTCCAAATGCAGTTATCACCGCTTCCAGAGTATCTGCTGCTTTAAGGGGGTGTATACTACCCCCAAAAATAGTACAGAGCAGGTGGCGCAGCTGTAAATACCTATAGAACTGAGATCTGGGAATCCTAAAATGTTGAACCATATTTTCAAAAGATCTCAACACTCCACTCTCATATAAGTCACTAAGTGTAGTAACCCCCCTCACAATCCACTCTGACCAGCAGAGAGGGGACTTATTAATACATAATTTTGGATTCTGCCATATGCTCGAGGCAACATTTAAATAAATGTCCAAATTAAACACTCTAGACACTTTTGTCCATACCGAGTGCAAATGCGAGATAACGGGGTGTAACTTAACTTCTCCGATTAGTTAGATATAAAGGCTTTGCAATGGCAAAATAGGGGCAAGATATTCCGGTTCAAAACAAAACCAGGGAGGGGCTCTCTCAAGTGGAAGTGACCAATGAGCCAAATGTCTGAGACCGAATGCAGAATAATAAAACAAAATCTTGCGTAGGCCTTGCCCACATTTATCAATCGGCCTATGTAACTTATTGAAATGTAATCTGGGACGCTTACCATTCCAAATGAAGGACTTCGCTATGCTATCAAATTGCTTGAAATAAGGGAGGGGGACATCTACAGGGAGAGATTGTAGCAGGTAGTTGAATTTTGGAATACAATTAATTTTAATATATTAACTTTCCCAATCATAGATAAATGTAATGAAGCCTACCTGTCCACATCGCTCAAAAACCTTTTTATTAAGGGGTCAAAATTAACTCAATTTTGCTGGGAATAAAATGCCCAAATACTTAATGCCCTGTTTAGGCCACTGGAAGGCACCCGGCTGAAAAGCCATTACTGGGCAGTATGCTGTCAGAGCCAAAGCTTTGGATTTAGACCAACTGACTCTGTACCCTGAGAACTTAGAAAAGGAATTAATAATTCTGTGGAGGCAAGGCATAGATCTAGTGGGGTCGGAGACGAATAATCAAATATAATCTGTGTAAAGCAAAAATCCTTTCTTATCGTGGCTGCTAATGGTTCCAGGGCAAGACAGAACAATAATGGGGGAAAGAGGGCAACCCTGCCGGGTGCCCCTGTCCAGAGTAAAATAATTAGAAATTAATCTATTTGTTTGTACCACCACTACCGGGTGTCTATGAAGGAACTTAATCCATATCAACTACCATATCAAACGCCTTTTCTGCATAAAGTGAGATGGCAGTGACCGGAGTCTGATCATTCGCCACTGACCACATGATATTGATGAAATGCCTAATCTTATCAGAAGAGCTGTGGCCCTGAAAAACCCCCACCTGATCTATATGTATAAGAGATGTCATAACTTTACTTAATCGGTTAGCCAAAATGTTTGACAATATTTTTACTTCTAACTGGATCAGGGAAATTGGACGGTAACTCTTACACTCGCTTGGATCTTTGTCCTTTTTAAGAATCAGACTGATCCAGGCTTGTGTCATGGTTGGCAGAAGCTTTCCATTCTTTAATGATTCTGTATAAACTTCTAACAAAAGTGGAGCCAGTTCTGTAGCATAAAATCTAAAAAACTCAGCGGCAAAGCCATCTGGCCCCGGAGCCTTGCCTGTAGGCAAGGCCTTAATTACCTCGTCAAGCTCCTCCAAGGTTATCTCAGAATCAAGAGAATTTTTTGCTCAGTCGTCAGTTTAGGAAGTTCTAATAGTTCCACAAAATTTATAATATCTTTATCAGTAAACAAACTGTAGAGATCAAGATAGAATTCTTTAAAAGCATAATTAACATCAATGGCAGAGGTAAATATTTCACCACCAGCAGATTTCACTGAGGGAATGGTAGAAAACAACTCTCTCTGCTTTATGTATCTAGCCAAAAGCTTCCCTGCTTTGCCCCTGACTCAAAGTATGACTGTCTTGCCTTGAAAAACCAAAACTCCACCTTCTGTGACGAAATAGTATTAGATCTATATTTCAGTCGGTCCAATTCTCTGAGGCCATCAGACGACATTCGGCGCTTCAGCTCTGCCTCTGCATTTTTAATATTCCCTTCCAACTCCACGAGTTCTCGTGCTTTGGATTTTTTGATGAATGAGGCATACTGTATGATCCGGCCCATAAGAACCACCTTAAGTGCCTCCCAAGCCATGCCCACAGAGGACCAGTTGGGCTCCATATAAACATTGATTTCAGCCTTTAACATTTGTTGGAATTCAGGATTTTGCAACAGGGATACATTAAAGTGCCAACTATGTGATTTCTTTTTCTCCATATGTGGCAACACCTCTAAACTCACCAGTGCGTGATCTGAGACTAAGATGTTTCCAATTGAGCAATCAACGACAGAAGAAATGAGGGACTGAGATTCTAGAATAAATCTTGTGGACTGATGAAAAAAATGTATAGTCCCTACCAGATGGGTTCAAAAGTCTCCAAATATCTGTAAGACCAAGATTTTTACACATCCTGTGAAGCGTCAATGTTGCTTTAGGGGGCTTACACACTTTTGCTTCACATTGATCAAGGACTGAGTCCATCAAACGATTAAAGTCTCCTCCCAATATTATATTATGAGGGGTGCCCGCGGCTTGCAACATCCCTTCAAGATCTATAAAAAAGCCCTGATCAGCAGCATTATGTGCGTAAATATTAGCCAAAATCAAACATTGCCCCTGAATTTCTGCTAAAATAATAATGACTCTTCCTAGTATATCTTTAATCTGTTTGAGACATTTGAATTGTAGATGATTACTTATCAATGTAATGACTCCCCTGCTCTTTACTTGAGCCAGCACTAAAGAAAATATGTCCACCACATATCTTCCCAAATATTTCAGCTTCCTGCGGGGAAAGGTGCGTTTCTTGAAGAAACACTATATCATATTTCTTACGTTTAAGAAAAACAATAACCTTCCGTCTTTTTATGGGGTGCCCCAACCCATTCACATTCCACGTGGAGAGAGACAATCCACTCATATTAACATTTGACATTTTGATATGTTAGAAAAAATAGATTGTGTGTCAAAAATAAAATTATAAAGACCACATTCCCCATTAGTGCAACAATCAAACCCCGAGCTTCCCCCCGAAACAGAAAAAAGAAAAACGTGTGCATTAACCCCACGCACGACAGCACCAACTGGCGTCCATATCTCTAAACTCAGAAAGTCCATGTACACCTACGAGAGTCCCTGCGACAACTTTGCCATAGGATTGCTCAAGTCCGGTGCTTCTATACAATTTTGTGAGACAGAATTACATAATAGAAAATAATCTATAAAACAAAATCCAGCAATAGGCAGAATAAACACAAAGAACGTGTAGATTCATTCACAAAACTGTATCAAAGGTGTGTTCTTCCACAAAACAAACTCCAGCCGCTAGTGGAACCAACACACCCCCCACCCCCCCAAAAAAAGTTCCGTTTTCTCGGACAGTCAAATGAATGTTCGGTGAGCTGGCTGTTCATGAGTGTGGCAGATGACCTAATCCTTCCAATGTCCTGCAAAAAATACTCCACAAAATTAACTCCAGCCAATAGGAGGCATAAGCACAAAGAACGAGCAGATTCATCCACAACTGTCCCGAAGGAGTGTTATTCCACAAAACAAACTCCAGTCGCAAGGCGGATCCAGCACAAAAAGAAACAAGAAAGGTGCCCAGCTTCCTCGGACGATCAAGTGTATGTTCAGCAGGACAAGCTCACTTGGGAGCAACGTGAGAAACACACCATTACTTCCTCAGTCCATTGGTTTTATGAAAGATATAATTTGTTGTGGGCATGTAAATATTTTGCGGCCAACATTAGTATCTATTCTCAATTTGGCTGGAAACATCAGTGCAAAAGTGATCCTCTGTCGATGCAAGAGTTTCTTGAAGAAGTGTTACTACACAAAACAGACTCCAGCTGCTAGGCGGAACCAGTACAAAAAGAAACAAAATGGCACCCAGCTTCCTCAGACAGTCAAGTGTATGTTCAGCGAGTCAAGCTCATTTGGGGGCCACGTGAGAAACATCAAATGGCTTACTCACCCCATTGTCTCTATGAAAAACAATGCTTGCTGTGGGCATGTAAATATTTTGCGGCCATCCTTAGTATCTATTCTCAGTTTGGCCAGAAACATCAGTGCAAAAGCGATCTTCCATTGATGTAAGAGTTTCTTGCATTCCTTGAACCGATCATGTTTCTCTCATCGAATTCGCAAATCTGGGAACAAGAAAATGCTGTGATTTTTCCAAGAAAGCCTTCCTTTACTCCTCGCCTTGCGTCTCGTGTAACACAAGATCTTTATCGGATCTCAGAAATTTGGCCAGAATTGATCGGGGCCTGTCTCCCTCAGCAGGTCTCCAAGCCGGGACTCTGGGAGCTCGCTTGATTTCAAGCTTATGGCCTGTTATGTCAAGCAGACTCGGGAAGAGCTCTTCTAGGAATTTCACCATATCTCGGCCTTCCTCATTCCAACAATTCGGACATTGTTTCACCGATTACGATTCTCAAGGTCTTCCAGCTTTTCCCAAACGCGTTCCAAGTCTGTCTTGGTCACTAGCGGATTAGCAGCTAATTCCCTCTCCAATGGCTCCAGATAATCGATCCGTTTCTCGACATCCCAGATTCTTGTAACCAACTCAGAGAATTTCACCTCCATCGCCGTAATAGATCGACATATTACAGCAAGATCCTCCAGGTCTGCTACGACCCCCGTCAGCATCACCGACATGTTGGACAGTTGCCACATAATCTCTCCCGCCACACCATCCAAACAGAGTCCCTGGTCTGCGACCCCATCTGAGGTATCAGCCTGAGCACATAAGTGTCTTTTAATATTTCCAGAGCCTGAGGATTTTGAATTGTTTGACATGTTGACTTCTTAGAACAGTTATGTAGCAGGGTGTATCGAATCTCACCGGTTTATGATACAAAATTAATAAAAAACTAGCAAAGTGCGCAGAGCTTGCCATTCACACATCGCATGGCGCCACGTGATTCCGCACTCACTGATTCTTGAGATAATGGACAAATTATGTTTGAAATCTTATTTTTTAATACTAATTAATTTGAAATGGATATATTTGTAGACAAAGGTCTCAACTAATGAACCATGTAAGGGAACAGGTTTTTATAAAAGCGCTTTTTTCTGAAAATGTACATTTATTTACTTCATAACTCAACATATCTTAACATATCTTACTGTAATTTGTGTTAACTCCATCAGACACACTAAAAAGCATGCTATTTTAATTTGATTCATCCAACAAGAGTGTAAAGTCTTTAATTATCTAATAATAATGATCAGTAAAGGAGCTAAGTGAAATAAATAAAAAAAATCCATTCTATCTAGATTTTTTTAATTTATTTTTTTCACACAATTTGGAGTTGACAAAATTGAATACATTTTCCTCTTAACCATGTGCTATACACTGTTTTTTTCTCCGGGGTGGAACTTCAAAATAAGAGTCCTTGAAGAAAATGAGGGAGACAGACTGTGATACACAGTTGACATGTGTTAGCGTTGTTAGCCAAGCCATATTAAACAGAGATTTTAAAAAAACGTGCCCTGGGATGACAAACAAAAACCTGCTGACAAAATAACATCTTTACAAGGTATCAAATTAATGTAAAAATCCATAGTGAATGACCCATGATTTCATCAATACTTTCTGACATTTATCATTTTTCAGATGAGAGCGTCCATATTCATCTATATTTATACATCTTATTAAGCTTGTCCTATTGAACCTACCTTCCAATTAGGAAATTTGTGAACTGTTTTTATCAGACTTAAGACAGGATCATCTGAAGCCTGGAAAATTCAAACATTCCACTATTTCTGTTCAGTTATGTGTATTTTATAAGCTTTTCTCATCTTAATGAGTTATTGTTATTCAGAGTCAAAACATGGTGACTTTGAAATAATCTTCCCCTCGGTCGAAGCTGGAAGAATTGTTTGTGTGTGTGTGTGTGTGTGTGTGTGTGGCAACCAAACATACACTGTTTTTGAATTCTGTATGTGAAAGCGGAACACAAGCTTTGGTAGTGAGGGAAGATCATAAGTGAACAACATTTTGGTCTGTTGAACTAAATCTGATATTTTTCTTACACAAAGCCATTGTATGATTTAGCTTTGTCACAGAATAGTCACAGAAAGGGCAATGAGCTTCTGTCATGTAGTTTGTGCTAGGCTTTATGTGTAGACTCACTAAGCATGAACTAAGCTGTACAACTCCATTTGTGAAATCTTCTAAAATATTGTTTGCATGAGTATATTATCTGTGTGTGAATATCATATGAGACACTGTTAGATTTGGTTCATCAAACAAGCAATGTCCAAACCAAACACTTGAGTTATTTCAGATCATAGGTTAATATGGTTGCCACTTTCGAAGTTGCAAAATAAGGTACAATTAAATGGGGGGATCACAACCCTCTAACCACATCCTCCACAGTATTAGCACGTTTTAGCACAATGTGTGGACTTTTCAGATGGTCCCTTACCCACCATAGGCAAATTTTCCAACTTATATCAATGTTAAATTAGCGATCTGGAACGATTTCACCGTGTCACCATCTGACCAGCTTAAATATGGGACAAATCACATCCTGTATTGATTCAATAGGGGAGGCATCATTTTATCTTTAAATATGGGACAATCCCGAATTTTACAAGACAGGTGGAAACCCTACTGGTTAACTAGCTTCTATTTTTAAACTTTTTGCTGGAATAGGTGTTAAACCATGCACTTAAGAGGTATATTAACCTCAGGACATTAACCTTTAAAACTGTTGCCCTTTTACTGGAACAAATGCCAACTTCTGAGGTTCGTTCAGCCCAAATCCCCAGAACCCAGTTAGTAATGCATACTTTGCATTTTATTATCCAACCCATAATCAACACATGATCATCAAGGAACACACAGAGATGAAACACAAGCAGGCGGTGAACCAGATGTACGTCCTGATGTGTTTGCGATTTTTTTATATATAGCACGATTACTTGCATGCTATATCTTTGGGTTGTCCCCTGACAACCGTCCTCTACCCACACGCTCTCCTCTTATAATGCAGCAGAGCTTCTCTCAAAACAGAATTAATATGAATCTTTCCTGCTAACAAGGCAGGGGGAATTATAAAGGCCAAAAGGATTTACCGCAACGTTCCCTGCTAGCTGTACCTAGCTCAGCCTGATAAGGAAGGGAAGCCATGGCTGTGCCATACAGATGTTATTGCAGGAAACACAAGGAAATCTAAAGAAACATGGAGGAAACAGAAAACTGACCTAACCAAATGTTATTTTAGCAGAACCGCAAAAAGCAGATGCATGAAACCTTTGATACCTTTTTCACTGTATGGTTTTCTAGTTACGGAGGTGAGACACTGGAAGTGGCAAAGTATTTTTGAACTCGCAACTTAAATAACAGCAATGAGACTGTATTCAGGTAATTCCTACTATGCAGTGAATTGTACCCATCAAATGTGTCTTTCAAAAATACTTTATTAAACTCACACTATTTAAAGATGAAATCATATTAGTTATTTTTCTTTTATCACAATTAAGTGAACATAGGGGTGAATTATGAATAATAAAACTACTTTGATTAAGCGGATCCATTTTTTCTTTTTTTTCCTTTTTTTTTACCAATTTTTATATGCCTTAACATCTGCAATAAAAAACTAGCAGTTTATTAAGAAACTTTTCAGGTGTGTCAATTTAATTTTGCTACTGGTATGCAAGAATATCTGTGATGTCATTTCCCCTTCAATGTATTCTGATCCATCCGCATGCCGGTGCATATCAGCTCACTTCGAGCACTGGTTCCCTATCTGTCACTCGTTGTGTTGATGTAGTGACACTAGGGGTCACGCATGGGAGCCCGAGACACATCTGGTCTTTGATAAAAGGCAAATGAAAATTGGCGAGTGGTATTTGCATGCCACTCTCCCGGACATACGGGTATAAAAGGAGCTGGTATGCAACCACTCATTCAGATTTTCTCTTTGGAGCCGAACGGTCATGCTCACTTAGCTGAATTCCCACGACTGTTCATTCACCTCTGCTGAATCTGATGGCGCATTTCAGCAGCTTCTCCCTCCTCTGCACTGGTGCACTGCAGAGAATGCCCCTGGGCGCTTCGGCAGAAATAAAAGAGTATATTTCTCTAAAAGAGCGGCACACACGGAACGTCTTTTTAAAGACGCGTCTTTTTAAAGATGCCTTTCCTTTGTGTGTTATTCCTGGTTGCGCTCGTTATCTCTTGCCTTCTGACGGTCACGATCACTGTCTTTCGTGTCTGGGCACTGCTCACACGGAGACAGCGTTCGTGGATGGGTCATGTACTCATTGTGAGAACATGTCCATGGCAACGATGCGGTCGCGGCTTACCTTCGTAAGAAAGCAAGCCACCCCAGAGGCTCCCCGCCTCGGTCCTTCTACCTACGGGTTTGAGGCCAGCGCGGCTAGCACTGGGGGCGATTTGGGGACCCCAGTGTGACCGCCTCCGCCGGGTATCCCCCTGCGGACCTCCCATTCCCTAGCACGCTCGTCTGCCCCGATCGGGCTTCCGGATGAGTCCGCCGGCTCGTCTCACGGCAAGTTCTACCTCTTATTCGGAGCCTGCGAAAGTGATGAGCTCTCGAGCGCAGCATCAGAGAGCGGACTCGTCCAGTCAGACACAGAAGCCTCAGCTGGGCTCCTCCCTTCGGGCGCTGTCGCCCAGTCACAGGCTGACACGGAGATGACGACATGCTTTCCCGGGCAGCCCCGAGCATCGGGCTAGAGTGGAACCCTCCGCTCTCCTCTGAACCCTCGCGGCTAGATGATTGATTCCCGGGCTCGCAGTGCCACTCAAAGCCACGCCCCGCCCCCGTTCCTTTCTTCCCAGAAGTGCATGAAAAGCTGACAAGGTCTGACGGCCAAGGCCTATGGTGCCGCTGGACAAGCCGCCTCCGCCCTGCATGCCATGGCTCTCCTGCAAGTCTGCCAAGATGCTAAAGGTACGGCACGAGGGTAGTTCCATCCCGGGATTGATGCAGGAGCGTCTCCGGGCGACAAAGTTCACGGCGTGGTCTCTCGGGCGGAGAGACATATGCATCAACCCCACTCGGGTTGATGCATATGAGACCGTTTCAGCACTGGCTTCAGACTTGAGTCCCGAGATGGGCATGGCGCCGTGGGACACATCGCGTGGTCATCACGCCGGTCTGTCACCGCCTCTTCAGCCCTTGGACCGACGTCACGTTTCTTTGGGTAGATGTTCCCCTAGAGCAGGTCTCCAGGCATGTCGTGATTACGACAGTCACCCCCAAAATGGGCTGGGGCGCTGTTTGCGATGGGCAAGCAGCCGCCAGCTTATGGATGGGCCCGCGGCTGCGTTGGCACATCAACTGCCTCGAGTTGCTTGCAATTCTGCTCGCCCTGTGGAGGTTCTGGCCGTTGATCCAGGGCAAGTACGTGTTAGTTCGGACAGACAACATGGTAATGGTAGCATATGTCAACTGCCAAGGTGGTCTGCGCTCTCGTTGTATGTCACAACTTGCCCACCGTCTCTTCCTCTGGAGTCAGCAGCACCTCAAGTCGCTGCGAGCCACTCACATCCCGGGCAACCACAACACTGCAGCGGACATACTGTTATGGCAGGTTACCCTCAGGGGAGAGTGGAGACTCCACCCTCAGGTGGTCCAGCTGATCTCGAGTCGATTCAGACAGGCACAGGTAGACCTGTTCACCTCCCAAGAACCCTCCCACTGCCTGCTTTGGTACGCCCTGACCGAGGCACCTCTCGGCATAGTCGTGCTGGCACACAGCTGGCCCCCTGGCCTGTGCAAATATGCGTTTCCCCCAGTGAGCCTACTTGCACAGACTCTGTGCAAGGTCAGGGAAGACGAGGAGCAGGTTGTCCCTACTGGCCCACCCAGACGTGGTTCTCGGACCTCACGCTCCTCGCGACAGCCCTCTGGCGAACTCCCCTGAGGAAGGACCTTCTTTCTCATGGACGGGGCACCATCTGGCACCCGCGACCAGACCTCTGGAATCACCATGTCTGGCTCCTGGATGGGACACGGAAGACCTAAGCGGTCTACCACCCGCGATGGTAGACACGATCACTCAGGCTAGGGCCCCCTCTATGAGGCGCCTGTATGCCTTTAAGTGGCGTCTGTTTGCTAAGTGGTGTTCTTCCTGACGGGAAGACCCCAAGAGATGCGCAGTCAGATCAGTGCTTTCCTTCCTGAAGGTGGGGTTGGAAGGGCGGCTGTCCCCTTCCACCTTGAAGGTGTACATTGCTGCTATAGCAGCACACCACGACACAGTGGACGGTAAGTCCTTAGGGAAGCACGACCTGATCATCAGGTTCCTGAGAGGCGCCAGGAGGCTGAACCCCTCCAGACCATGCCTCGTTCCCTCATGGGACCTCTCTGTAGTTCTTCAGGGTCTACAGAGAGCCCCCTTTGAGCCTTTGCAGTCAGCTGAGCTTAAGGCACTCTCCTTGATGACTGCCCTCCTGACTGCACTCACTTCCATCAAGAGGGTAGGAGACCTGCAAGTGTTCTCTGTCAGCGAAACGTTCTCTGTCAGTCCCAGCCCTGTCGTTGCTGTGTCCGGTGCACACTTTACGCATCTGTTTGGATCGCACGCAGAGCTTTAGGATCTCTGAGCAGCTCTTTGTCTGCTTTGGTGCACAGCGGAAAGGAAGCGCTGTCTCCAAGCAGAGGATCACCCACTGGCTCATTGACGCCATAGCTATGGCATATCACACCCAGGACGTGCCGCCCCAGGTAGGGCTACGAGCCCATTCTACCAGGGTGTAGCGGCCTCCTGGGCCCTGGCCAGGGGTTCCTCTCTAACAAACATTTGCAAAGCAGCAGGCTGGGCAACACCCAACACCTTGCAAGGTTCTACAGCCTCCGGGTGGAACCGGTTTCGTCCCGGGTAGTGGCACGCAATAAAAGCAGATAAGCCCGGGATAGCCGGCCGGGTGTATCGCTTGCACATAGTGCCTTTCACCTCCTCTGAGCTGAAGACGTGCACCATTAACTCCCAGTAGTGTTCACAAACTATGTTCCCTGGTTGACTTCCTCCGAGCCCTGTGGCAGTTGAGTTTTCGGAGAGACTTGCTGCCGGCCCAGTACACACGCTAACTAAGAGCCCTGTTCTGGGGTAGGTGCTCTGCATGTGGCAGTTCCCTTTAAGGTAACACCATGTGATGTATATCTTCTGCTAATTCGTTTCCCTGTTGGCAAACTGCATCTTCCTTGGGCAGAGCCCCCTCTGCCACAGTCTCCATGTTTGTAGTAACTCCTCTCCCATTGGGTAGGATCTACCATGAGACTTCTCCACATGATCGGCAAGACCATGTGACGTATTTTCCACTTAAATATCCCCCCCTCTCTCTGGGCGAGGTGTGGTCTCCACAGTGTCCTCCCCTTGGGAGGGACACCCTCTGACTAGACCTGGTTGGCCCAGTTGGATAATCCCCCTTTTTTTATGGAGTGAAAAAAAAGAAGGGGAAAAGAGGCCACGACTGGGCTAGCCTGTCTCTATCTTTTGGGTAGTCGACTTGTCCTCAAAGGGCCGTTCGACACTCATAACTATGTTGGGGGAGGTTACGTGTCGGCCTGGTGTGCTGGCTATGAGGCACACAGTTGTCTGCCCGTCACACACCGCCAGTTCACGTAACACAGTTCAGCCAGTTGCGGCGTTTTGTATAGGGACCCCTAGTGTCACTATATCGACACAACGTCGAGTGAGTGACAGATAGGGAATGTCATGGTTACTTTCGTAACCTCCGTTCCCTGATGGAGGGAACGAGACGTTGTGTCCCTCCTGCCACAATGCTGAACTACCCTCTGAAATGGCCGGACCTTGTCTCGGCTCCTCAGCATAAAACCGGAATGAGTGGTTGCATACCAGCTCCTTTTATACCCGTATGTCCAGGGGAGTGGCATGCAAATACCACTCGCCAATTTTCATTGGCCTTTTATCAAAGACCAGAGGTGTCTCGGGCTCCCAAGTGTGACCCCTAGTGTCACTACATCGACACAATGTCTCATTCCCTCCATCAGGGAACGGAGGTTACGAAAGTAACCATGACGTTTTATTTCTATATCACTGACCATAAGCCTTTCACTGGCCAGTTGTCCACAGCAATCCATTATGCAATTGAGCTTGTTAGTCTGTACGAGGAAGACTGTTTTCACATGATGAGTTCTTGTGTTCATGGGCCTTTTTTGTTCATGTTTTTTTTGTGTCTAACTCTTTTGGACAATAACACTGTGGTTGCGTTTTACTGCTTTTCAATGTCTCATGTTGAATGTTATGATGCATTTTTAGGACTCTGTGTAAAGTTAAATGCAGTGTGAACTTTTAAAACACTTCTCCAGACTGCTTCATTGTGTTGTGCTCCATCCAGCTGTCGGTTTGTTGCCTGTACAGCTGGATTTGCGCTGACTGCCCCCTGCTTACTGCGACTTGCAAACAATTATGGTGCTACTGGGGGCAAGATTAATTGCATTATATTTTTTTACGTGCAAATTTTTCCATAATTAATCACACTAAATTAACAAGTTAAATCGACAGCTTTAGATTTGAAAAGTTACTTTACTATGTTGCCAACATCTCTCTTGATCTGTCTTTTGTAAAATCCCTTAATTACAAAAGCCAGTTCCTTAATGTTATCATCCTCCTGGAAATTTCTTTAATTTGGAAATTACATCAGTAATAACAGCAATGTATTTTTGTATGTGGTGTTTTGTGGATTAGTTAGTTTGTTTCATTCTAAAACATCCAATCCAGTTTCGTGAAATTCTGGAAATTGGAAAAATATCAACATTATCAATAGAATTTTAATAAAATATAAAATTAACTTCAAGTTAAAATCATGTAAATGCAACCGGTCCTGCTCAACCCGCTCCGAACAGGATTCAAACCGGCGCCAGCCGGCATGGGAGGCGGGCAGTGCTAACGAGGAGGCTAAAGTCTACAGCCTCTAGTGTCAGTCGCTATTGCACATCTTGAGGCCTGGGGAGTGAGGTTTACACATACTGTACGTTCAGAGGAAAAACGGTGAGGCTTGCAAGCTGAAGAACACCATCCTAACTGTGAAGCATTGGGGTGGCAGCATTATGTTGTGGTGGCGCTTTGCTGCAGGAGGGACTGGTGCACTTCACAATATAGATGGCATCATGAGGAAGGAAAATTATGTGGATATATTTAAGCAAAATCTCAAGACATCAGCCAGGAAGTTAAAGCTCGATCGCAAATGGGACTTCCAAATGGACAATGACCCCAAGCATACCGCCAAAGTTGTGGCAAAATGGCTTAAGGACAACAAAGTCAAGGTATTGGAGTGGCCATCACAAAGCCCTGACCTCAATCCGATAGAAAATTTGTGGGCAGAACTGAAAAAGCATGTGCAAGCAAGCAGGTCTACAAACCTGACTCAGTTACAACAGTTCTGTCTGGAGGAATGGGCCAAAATTCCAGCAACTTATTGTGAGAAGCTTGTGGAAGGCTACCCAAAACGTTTGACCCAGGTTAAACAATTTAAAGGCAATGCTACCAAATACTTACAAAGTGTATGTAAACTTCTGACCCACTGAGAATGTGATGAAGAAATAAAAGCTGAAATAATTCTCTCTACTATTAATCTGACATTTCACATTCTTAAAGTAAAGTAGTGATCCTAACTGACCTAAGACAGGGAATGTTTTCTATGACTAATTGTCAGGAATTGTGAAAAACTGAGTTTAAATGTATTTGGCTAAGGTGTATGTAAACTTAATAACTGTATTAAGTTTACATACTTAATTTACTTTGTTGAAGAGTGGTATTCATTGCTAGACTTGTGCTGTTTGTTTACTGTCTTGAACTCGCATCGCTTATATGTAGGTTGGTGTGTGTGTGCTATATTGTTTTGACTTGTCCCAGGTTATTCACTGCTAGATTTAGCGTTGGTTGTCCAGTGTGTGTAAAACTATCATGGTTTTTAGTGTTTATAAACAGTGCTTCAGTTGTTTTAGGGTATTATTTATTGCTAAAGTGCAGCATAATTTATTTGCGGCGCACGGAAGTCGCACTCGCGCGACCCTTAGTTTCTGTTGACCGCATGACTAGCTTTGTTGTGCTAAGTAGCATTAAGGCGTGTCCTGCTTTTTCATTGAACGGCTCATTATCATCGCGTATATATTTGACTTGAATGCTGATGCGGAAGTGGAAGCGGCAGCGGAAGTGGTAGCCCTCGTGTAAAGCCCCCCTCGTGTGAAGACCTA
This sequence comes from Myxocyprinus asiaticus, assembly GCF_019703515.2. Lineage (NCBI taxonomy): Eukaryota > Metazoa > Chordata > Actinopteri > Cypriniformes > Catostomidae > Myxocyprinus > Myxocyprinus asiaticus. The sequence goes on along the minus strand of NC_059390.1, from coordinate 27,671,390 downwards.
CTTGACAAGTCTACCTGTGCGAGTCCACCGAGCAAGGACACCGACAAGGCGCCACTCAACATAGCAATTAAGTATCTTGTTATTGTATCTCTTATTATTTTCGTTCTATATACTAACATGTCTACTTCACGAATAACACATGCCTTCAAGCACATCCCTGTTATCTGTTACAGACCGTTTACACGATATCGATGCAAGACCAAACGCAACCCACACAACCTACGGCCACTTTGCACTTCAGCACCTGCTCCGCTCTCTTTCTCAGTGGGACTCTGGAACTGCCAGTCAGCTGTGAACAAAGCTGACTTCATTCCAGCCTTTGCCACGCAGTCCACCATCAGCATCCTTGCACTGACAGAAACATGGATACATCCAGAGGATACAGCAACACCTGCTGCTCTCTCCAACAACTTCTCCTTCTCTCACACCCCTCGACACACCGGTAGGGGCAGGGGAACAGGTTTGCTCATTCATAACAACTGGACTTTTTCAACACACTCTTCACTATGTAACAATACTAGTTTTAAATTCCATGCTATTACTACAATGCAACCCACAAAAATACATGTTGTTGTCATCTATCGCCCTCCAGGTCAGCTGACAAACTTTCTTGAGGAGTTGGATGTCCTGCTGTCCTCCTTCCCGGAGGATGGTAGGCCACTTGTGGTTCTTGGTGATTTCAAAATACACCAAGACAAGCCCCAGGCCACTGAATTGAATACTCTCCTGGCCTCATTTGACTTGGAACAATTACACACCACAGCAACTCACAGATCGGGCAACCAGCTGGACCTCATCTTTACATGTAACTGTACCAACACAAATATTCTTGTTACTCCTTTACATGTCTCTGATCACTACTTTGTTCAATTCAACATGACCCTCCCATCTACATTCAAACAGACTCCACCATTGGTTTCCTTTCGCCGTAACCTCCGTTCCCTCTCACCCTCTCGCCTTTCCACTGCTGTCTCTACCTCTCTTCCTACACAAAATGTATTTACCACGCTTAATGTAAACACTGCCACAGACACACTAAGCTCTACTTTAACAACCTGTCTAGACAACATCTGTCCTATCTCCTCTAGGCCAGTACGTGCTACACCACCCAGCCCCTGGCTGTCTGACGTCCTTCGTGAACATCGGACTGACCTCAGGGCAGCTGAGAGGAGATGGCAGAAATCTAAAGATCCAGCAGATCTAGGTAAATATCAGTCCCTGCTTGCAACTTTTTCAGATAACGTTAAATCTGCAAAAACCTCCTATTACCAGAACTAGATCAACAGCACCACAGACACTCGCAGCTGGTTTAGAACATTCAACACACTTCTCTGCCCTCCCCCTCCACCACCTGACACATCACTGACAGCACTGACACATCACTGACAGCAGATGTCTTCACCACATTTTTTACTAATAAGGTTACAACCATCAGCAATACATTCTCAGCACCACACCTAGTCAAACACCTGTCTCCTGTATGCAACTCTTCTGTCTCTATGTTCTCTCCTCTGACTGACACTGAGGTCTCTAAACTCCTCCTCTCCAACCACCCCACCACCTGCTCCCTTGACCCCATTCCTTCTCACCTTCTCCGGGCCATTTCTCTGTCCATCCTACCTGCACTCACACACATAATTAACACATCTCTAATTACAGGCACTTTTCCCACTAAATTTAAGCAGGCTCGAGTAACCCCGCTGCTGAAGAAACCCGCACTTAATCCCACACAAATAGAACACTAAAGACCAGTCTCTCTCATCCCATTCATGGCAAAAACACTTGAAAGGGCAGTTTTCAATCAAATCTCTACCTATTTCTCACAGAAAAAGCTGCTGGATGACAATCAGTCAGGCTTTAAAAGTGGACACTCCACCGAGACTGCCCTGCTGTCTTTCACTGAGTCGCTGAGATGGGCGAAAGCTGAATCCAGATCATCAGTCCTGATTCTGCAGCCTTTGACATAGTCAACCATCAGATCTTACTCTCTACCCTCTCCTCGCTGGGCATCACAGGAACTGTGCTTGACTGGTTTAATTCCTATCTCTCAGGTAGGTCCTTCAAGGTCGCCTGGAGAGGTGAGGTATCCAAGCCACATCAATTAATTACTGGGGTACCTCAGGGATCAGTGCTTGGGCCACTTCTCTTCTCTATATACACAACATCACTGGGACCCATCATTCAGGCACATGGTTTCTCTTACCACTGCTATGCTGATGACACGCAACTCTACTTGTCTTTCCAGCCCAACGACACCACAGTGACTGCTCAAATTTCTGCCTGCCTGGCAGACATCTCGGCCTGGATGAAGGAGCACCACCTGCAACTCAACCCAGCCAAGACTGAACTCCTTGTCTTTCCAGCCAACCCTGCTGTTGAACATAACATCACCGTGCAGCTGGGTGCAACTACAGTAACGCCTTCCAAATCGGTCATAAATCTAGGGGTAATCACCGACAACAGACTAAATTTCATAGACCACATCTCAAAGACCGCAAGATCATGTAGATTTACACTCTACAATATCAGGAAGATAAGACCCTTCCTCTCTGAACATGCCACACAACTGCTTGTCCAGTCACTTGTCATAACTAGACTGGACTACTGTAACACTCTCATTGCATGCCTCCCTGCATGTGCAATTAGACCCCTCCAAATGATCCAGAATGCAGCAGCACATCTGGTCTTTAATGAATCAAAGAGAGCACATGTTACACCACTCCTTGTCTCTCTCCACTGGCTACCAGTTGATGCACGTATCAAATTCAAGGCTCTGATGCCGGCATACAGAACAGTCACTGGGTCTGCTCCAGCATACCTAAAATCATTTATGCAGAGCTACGCGCCCACTAGAAGCCTGCGGTCGGCTAAGGAACGTCGCCTTGTTGTACCAACACAAAGAGGCACCAAAACACTTTCCCAGACTTTCAGCTTCATCGTACCACGTTGGTGGAACAACCTTCCCAACTCCATCCGTGAAGCTGACTCACTCTCTGTCTTCAAAAAACAACTAAAAACATATCTTTTCCATGAGCACTTAACCAGTCATTAAAAAAAAATAAAAAATAATTCTGTTGCACTTTATTCTGTTTTGAATACTATTATGATGCTAGTGATACTTTGTAATACAGCACTTTTCGCACCACTGTCTCATAAGATGATTCGCTTATGCTTTCCTCTTTTGTAAGTCGCTTTGGATAAAAGCATCTGCCAAATGAATAAATGTAAATGTAAATGTAAAATGTATATATATATATACAGTTGTGCTCAAAAGTTTGCATACCCTGGCAGAAATTGTGAAATTTTGGCATTGATTTGAAAATATGACTGATCATGCAAAAAACTGTCTTTTATTTAAGGATAGTGATCATATGAAGCCATTTATCATCACATAGTTGTTTGGCTCCTTTTTAAATCATAATGATAACAGAAATCACCCAAATGGCCCTGATCAAAAGTTTACATACTCTTGAATGTTTGGCCTTGTTACAGACACACAAGGCGACACACACAGGTTTAAATTGCAATTAAAGGTTCATTTCCCACACCTGTGGCTTTTTAAATTGCAATTAGTGTCTGTGTATAAATAGTCAATGAGTTTGTTAGCTCTCATGTGGATGCACTGAGCAGGCTAGATACTGAGCAGAAAAGAACTGTCAAAAGACCTGCGTAACAAGGTAATGGAACTTTATAAAGATGGAAAAGGATATAAAAAGATATCCACAGCCTTGAAACTGCCAGTCAGTACTGTTCAATCACTTATTAAGAAGTGGAAAATTCGGGGATCTCTTGATACCAAGCCAAAGTCAGGTAGACCAAGAAAGATTTCAGCCACAACTGCCAGAAGAATTGTTCAGGATACAAAGAAAAACCCACAGGTAACCTCAGGAGAAATACGGTGTGGTTGTTTCAAGGAGCACAATACAATGATACTTGAACAAAAATGAGCTGCATGGTCGAGTTGCCAGAAAGAAGCCTTTACTGCGCCAATGCCACAAAAAAGCCCGGTTACAATATGCCAGATAACACCTTGACATGCCTCACAGCTTCTGGCACACTGTAATTTGGAGTGACGAGACCAAAATAGAGCTGTATGGTCACAACCATAAGCGCTATGCCTATAGTGAAAAGAATACCATCCCCACTGTGAAGCATGGTGGTGGCTTACTGATGTTTTGGGGGGTTGTGAGCTCTAAAGGCACGGGGAATCTTGTGAAAATTGATGGCAAGATGAATGCAGCATGTTATCAGAAAATACTGGCAGACAATTTGCATTCTTCTGCATGAAAGCTGCGCATAGGATGCTCTTGGACTTTCCAGCATGACAATGACCCTAAGCACAAGGCCAAGTTGACCCTCTAGTGGTTACAGCAGAAAAAGGTGAAGGTTCTGGAGTGGCCATCACAGTCTCCTGACCTTAATATCATCGAGCCACTCTGGGGAGATCTCAAACGTGCGGTTCATGCAAGATGACCAAAGACTTTGCATGACCTGGAGGCAGTTTGCCAAGATGAATGGGCAGCTATACCACCTGCAAGAATTTGGGGCCTCATAGACAACTATTACAAAAGACTGCACGCTGTCATTGATGCTAAAGGGGGCAATACACAGTATTAAGAACTAAGGGTATGCAGACTTTTGAACAGGGGTCATTTAATTTTTTTCTTTGTTGCCATGTTTTGTTTTATGATTGTGCTATTCTGTTATAACCTACAGTTTTTCCCAAAAGAAATAAAAGAAATGTGTTTTGCCTGCTCACTCGAGTTTTCTTTAAAAAAGGATACATATATTACCAATTCTCCATATATATATATATATATATATATATATATATATATACTATTTGGAGTCCAAAAGATACTGCATAACAGGAATGACCCATGCGTTATTCATGCCGCTATGGTTCACATTACGCTGTGACGTGAACTGCAATTTTGTCCTGTGTCTCAATCACAGAGCATGTCAGTGCTCAGCGGCCGATCCTGCTGCAGTCTGCTGAGTAACAGATATATGACCAGTGCTGATAGAGGACACGGAGCCCAAGGACAGGAGAGAACGGCCTGTTGAAATTGATTCGGAGCTGGAATGTCAGCATTTGTCTCCGCAAGCTTGTCCTGCTCAATCATTTCTGTGAAAACAATCTTCAGAGGGTATAAATGTTTTTGATGTTGCAGACTCAAAAGCGGTGGCCATTAGAAACCGTAATCTGATGCTCTTTGTCTGGGCATGTCGGAAGGTCAGAATCAAAAGCAAAGCGAGTCCATGCTGCTATAAAAACAAGCACTGGTTTATAACACACCATGCAGTCATTTCCAGTGTTTTTACTGAGATTCAAGCCAAGACCTTATAAACAAAGAATATTATTTCAATGAGAGATTTAACCAAGATTGGTCTACAAGCTAGAAAAGTCAAATTCAATTTTCCATTCATTACAGCGCTTGCAAGACAGTGCTGTTTAAATTTCTCTTTCCTTTTTTTCTACACATTTTTCTGTTGATAATTCAGCCTGTATTGCATACAGAGAGACTCCCTTCAACATTTTCATTGTTAATGGTACCCACTAAATAATTTAAATAAAAAAAATAAAAAAAACAAATGTGGTGATTCATATTCTTTTTTGGCACATTTTGATAACACAGTTCTTCATAAGACATAAAGCTTTGTTTTTGTCTTGACTTTGAACTCTTGTCAATCATCTATAAAGAAAATTTTCAATGACTTCCTCTCTGCAAAGTTTTTTATCTTTTAACAGCATTTACTTACAGACAGAAACTTGGAGGAGAGTTCGAACTTAGTCTATCAGCAGAGGAATAGCATCTCTTTCCCTGAAAAAACGTAGCTGGTTTAATCTTATTTTAGCTGGTATTCTAGTCTGATTAGCTGCCAAGCAGTGTTGGGGAGTAAGAAATACATGTAACGGGATTACGTATTTAAAATATAAAATATAAGTAACTGTATTCCACTACAGTTACAATTTAAATCATTGGTAATTAGAATACAGTTACATTCAAAAAGTATTTTGATTACTGAAGAGATTACTTTGCATTTTATTGTCATTTGTTTCATTTAATATTTAGTCCTTTCAGATGGAAAACATTTATACATATAAATGATGCGATCCAAAGTGCATTTGAACAGCGGTGAAACACTTTCTTATGATGTGTTACATTCATACGAGCACACAGAGAAGTACGTTTGAAGAAAGTTTGGAGCAGAAGAAATAGAAATAAACCTTGTGTAAATTGTCAGATTTATGCTAAGCTAAAATGCTATTTCTAGCCATTTTACATGCACATTACCAGGCACGATCATATTTTTATATCAAGAAAATTCACGTTAGATCAGAATTTCTTTTTTTCTAGTAAAATCTTTGATATTAGAGCAAAAATCATATTCTTGATAATACATTTTTTATTGTTTTCCTGTAAAAATATAAAAAAAATCCTTAAAACAAGATCAATTAGATTGATCTTGTTTTAGAAACAACACTGCATAAGATATTTAGGTTTTTCAGAGAATGTATTTTTAACATGTGTATTTTGTCTTACTGTACTGGCAGAGTTTTTATAGTCAAAACAAGTGAAAAAATCTACCAGTGCTGAAGAAGTAATCCAAAGTATTTAGAATACAGTACTGACCTTGAGTAATCTAACGGAATACATTACAAATTACATTTTACAGCATGTATTCTGTAATCTGTAGTGGAATACATTTAAAAAGTAACCCTCCCAACCCTGCTGCCAAGTGACCAAAACCCCTCTAAAACCAGCCAACTGGCTAGCCTGACCAGGCTGGGAGACCAGCTAAGACCAGTCTTATTTTTCGCTTTTCAGTTAATGAAAGCTGGTAAAGACATCTATGGGTAATTTGTTATAAACCTTTTAATTTTCAAAGTTGTAAAATGGATTGTAGAAGCTGGCTGTCATTGGGTGGTAAGCCACCATTAGTAATCACATTAGCTGGTTTATTTCATGTTTATCTCTGGGCATTTCTATCTAAACAGCTAGAGAAAAATGTTGAGTAGCAAAATGACCTTCAAAGCATAGTTCACAAAAAATGAAAATTCTGTTATCTCACTCTAATGTTTGAAAAATGAATGACTTTTCAGTGGAATACAAAAGGAGAAATTTAGCAGCTTGTCCTGGGTGCGCCTTTTCCCTTGATTATGCAATGGGGCTGTCAAGCTTTCGAAATGACAAAACAGCACCTTAAAATTATCATATAAATCAACATAGTCACACGAAAAGTTCCAGTACTCTGGGATCGGCCACATTATGCTGACTCATGGACAAGCGGCATCTCCTATTAGACAATTTTCCATTGGCTCCAGAGCATTTAACTTCCCTTGTGGTGCAACCAGAAGCGTGTTGCATCAGCAGCTTTGGAGGCCGGGGTTCAAATCCCATGTTGATACCAGGAAGAAAATACGTCCGCATAATCAGTGAAGAGTGTGATTGGGTGGTTGCATTTTATTCATAATTCAACTAGAGAGGTAAAAACAACTTCCCATGTTATCTTGTTGCAATTACTGTTTCACAACATTGTCCTTTGACCTTGAAAACTATTTTTAAAAAAACTCTCTGGGCGCTATCTTAAGAGGGTTGTGTGATCCGTCATATGCACCAAGTCAGTGGGCATGGCCATAAAGTTTGAAAATGTAGGCGCAAGTGGGTTTGCAAAATTGCATGTGCAAAGTGCTAATGGGCTGGGTCAAGTGCAATTTAATTCAGAGTTTTTTTCAGTTATTGCGCCGTCTATGTCCTATTATATATTCCATTCCCTGTCAAGCAGTGTCAGTATAAACGAAAACAGCTTATTTATAAGAATTTGGCAGTGTAATTGTGATGCATTAGAAGAATAAAAATATGGACCATTTCTGTCTTATATTTTTTTGCACAATAATTATATCCTTGCTGTTAACTCTCTCCTGTGATGTGTGCTATTGTTCCTGTGCTATGGTGTTTAGCAGTGAAATACTACAAAAGAAGTTTGTGTTTCCTGCTGCGTCCAGATCTAAATGTATGTTCTCCATCGGCCTGTCTCACCTGCGGTCTTGACGGTGTTTCGAGTTGCTTGGTGCTTTGCTGCTCTCCCATTGTTCATTGTTTTGTAATGTATATTTGTTATTCTGTATGTTTCTCTGTTTAATATTTTACATTTAAATTCTGTACAGCGTCCTTGAGCTTTGGAAAGGCGCTATACAAAATTAACTTTTTATTATCATTATTGATCTACTGACATGGCACATCTAATCATGGCTTTAAAAGTGATTTTTAGCTCTTTAATATCATCTGCTGCAAAATGCAGGAACTGAGTTTAGACTGCGCCGAGATTAAACATGTGTGACAAGGAGGAGTGCGTGGCCTCCGTGCGGCTGCACTGCCGGCGCTGAATCAGCTGATCAGCGGGAGAGCGAGATAAAGGGGAGGTGGAGACACCAGTTCGAGGGAGAGAGATGCACGCGGCCGCACTGCATGTATGTTCGTCTTATGTTTTATGTACTATGTTGTTTTAATTTCATTTATACCATTAAACTTTACATTGACTGTTCAGCTGGTTCCCACCTCCTCCTTGCCCGTCCTTATCTGTTACAACGTGCTTCTCAAAGGTCTTAGCGCAATGACATATTTCTCAGAAAATAGCAAACTGCGCTTTGAGCCACTTCATACAATACACCCATGCACATCAACAGGTTAAAACATCTTGAGAAATCCCTTAGAAAAAACATGTTGTGTATGAATCCCTGAACTAATCACTCAAAGAGAACATGGATCAGATATAGTGTGGTCCTTTAACAGGAAAATACTCTGGCATTTCTTATTGTACTCACAAATGTTTGGTCATTTAATCCTTTATTTTTGTGATGACTTGTGAATTCCTAATTTTAAAGAAATGTTGAAAACTGAACATGGCAGATCTCTAGGGGTTCCACTGACAAATTTTCTAAATTGTAAAATAAAAAAAAATGTGCAGTGACCTTTTAAGCCATTCATAGGTTAAAGGGATAGTTCCCCCAAAAAGAAAAATGCTCTCATGGTTTACTCACCCTCATGCCATCCCAGATGTGCAGAACACAAATTAAAATATTTTGAAGAATATTTTAGCTCTGTTGGTCCATTCAATGCAAGCGAATGGGTGCCAAAATTTTTAAGCTCCAAAATCCACATAAAGGCAGCATAAAAGTAATCCATATGACTCTTGTGGTTAAATCCATGTGTTCAGACACAATATGATGGGTGAGGGTGAGAAACGTAATTTGTCTTAAATTCTCCTCCCTGCCATTAGGAGGCGATATGCAAGAAGGATGTGAATCACCGAAAACAGAAGAAGAAAAATGAGAAAGTGAAAGTAAAGTGGAGATTGAGCAGGGAGGATAATGTATTGTAAAAAATGACTTAAATATTGATCCATTTCTCACCCACACCTATCAAATCATTTCAGAATATATGGATTTAACCACCAGAGTCATCTGGATTACATATATTTTGCCCTTATGATGATTTTGGAGCTTCAACATTTTGGCACCCATTCATTTACATTGTATGGATCTACAGAGCTGAGGAATTCTTCTAAAAATCTTTGATTATGTTCTGCAGAAGAAAGAAGGTCATACACATCTGGGATGGCTTTAGGGTGAGTAAATGATGAGAAAATTTTCATTTTTGGATGAACTATCACTTAAGTCCATCTTGACTATAAATTCTCCTCCCTGCTCAGTCAGGCTGCACTTTAACTTTCACTTCCACATTCTTCTTCTTGTGTTTTTGGTGATTCACATTCTTCATGCATATCGCCCCCTACTGGGCAGGGAGAAGAATTTCAAGCAAAAATTTTAATATTAAATATTTAATATATACTTAAATATTGATCTGTTTCTCACCCACACCTATCATATCACTTCTGAAGATATGGATTTATCAACTGGAGTTTTATGGACCAACAGAGCTGAAATATTCTTCTAAGAATCTTAATTTGTGTTCTGCTGAAGAAAAAAAGTCATACATATCTGGGATGGCAATGATGAGAGCATTTAAATTTTTGGGTGAACTATTCCTTTAACTTCCTAAAAAATATAAACACTGATTTTGTTGGGGGGTGAGGGGGACTATTTTAGAGAGAAAAAAAAAAAAAAACAGTTTGTAAATTACAGTGCTTTTGTGCAATGTTTCTTTCAAGACTAGTTAGTCCACTGGGCGGCCATCTTGGGAACACTCCCGGGAAGCTATTTTCTATGTAAACAAGCTACATAAATGTACAGCTCCTATCTACTTGAATGGAGAAAGACTGAAATCTCCAAAATGATTGATAGAGATTATGATCAAGGAGCACATTTCAAATCAGTAGTAAAATCAGAAAACAATGGAATCATAAATTGTGCTTCTTTAGCTTAGATCAAGCTGAAAGCTCTATTTTGCAGGTTGGTCCAGCTAATGCGCATGCGAGTTCTTGAGTTGACTGACAGGCGATATCTGTATCTAAAAGGTGATTGGCTCTTTTACCTGTAAGGTGGGACTTCCTTTTCTACTTTCTTGCATACTTAATTGTGATTGCTTTGCTACTGCCTTGTAAGCACTGTTATTTCCTACAGTAAATCCATTTCAGTAATTGTTATTTTTGCTGTTCTGTTTGGTGCTGTTAGTGCCGCTGAAATGACACACATCACCTTTAAATAAAACGTCTACACTTTCAAATGTGTTTTTCTACAAAATTTGAACTCTCTCTACATTTTGAAGTTGTCCACATGGGACCCCATGTATCAGTGTGATGGGACACTTGCCATGACCACTGGAGCATTTGCTGTAGCTGACAGACAGCATCGATGATGACACTTAACAGCTGCACTGTTAAAAATAGGAAATTGAATTTATTATTTTGTCTTGTATATCTGTTATGCATCTTCTTTAGGGCAGTAGTAAATAGAAAAACAAAATTCAATTTTTATCATCCCTCATTTTGTAAAACTGCTAAAATTCTTATTGATTCTGGAGATGCTCGGTTACATTCACCCTTGAATGGTAGCATTTCTTAGGTGAAGTATGTGTGGCCGGATGAGAAAAGAACTGCTAATTCCACCGTATAGAGATAAATAGTAAGCAGAAATAGTAAGCAGTATCAACCCAGTCTCATGAGAAGTCATAATAATAGTACAAGATGGCGAAATCGCAAGGGTTAGCTTGTACAAAAATACTTTTACTTCCATAGAGAAAAAATAACAAACCAAATCCTTAGTTAAACCCCTAACCCAAACCTAAACCTATCCCCTTACCCTAAACGTAAACGTGGTTTTAATAGGAAAAAAACGTTTTTGTACCATGGAAGAAAGAACACATCGGGTTACAGGTAGAGGTTGACCGATATCTCGGTTTTGCCGATTAATCAGCACTGATAACAGATTTCTGGAGCTATCAGTTAGCGGCAAAAATCCACACCAATAGTTTTCCTCTGTTGCGTCCAGTGCTGGAGCGGCTGGGAAGGGTCCACTGTCATTATACAGTATGAGAGTGGCACTTCACTGACACCTTGTGGTGTTTGTTTTGACACTTGAGACTACACTCTGCATGGAGCGGAACACTTCAGATGTGGATTTAAAACGTCAACAACGAAAAGGTATTTATATACTACACTACACGTTGTTATATCATTATAAAGTAATTAACTGGTTGACTAGATGCTGCATTAGTAGACAACAGCAGTATGTTTGCCGACAAGGCTGAGAGGACGCTAACATTAAAGATAACCTCAAGCGGTTAGAACAATGTGACAAAAATACACGCAATCCTAACCAAATGTTTAAATGTCACGATTGTTACCATCTATTACCAGCTATTTGCATTAGTTTATATCCAGCTGGTCACATTTATGCATTCGTTAGACATATTTAAAGCTAGTGACATGAGAAAGCAAATTACAATCTTAATGCAGCCGAGAGAAACGTATAAACAAATCAGAAACTAATCTGATTTCAATTCAGTATTTTTATCCTCATTGTAATACGATGACTTCAGATCGATCTGATTCTTGCGCTAATAAAGGCTAGACACAGTGCAACAAATATAGCTGAACAGAAAGCAGGTGTCTCAATATGCTTTTAAAGTTCTTTTTAATTAGACACATCATCTAAAAAACAGTGCTCCTTCACGAGACGCTTAATAAACAAAAACAAAGTGAAACAAAGATGTTCGTCTAGCCCGTGTTTACATAGAAAAACAAATGGATGGTTGCAAAAGCGTTTGGTGTGAACAGCCCCTTACAGTAGGTGGAGGTAGGTCTTTGGCCATTGTGTCTTGCTCTCTTATAAGCGTTTCTCAGATTAAGCAATGAGTTTTTTAAATGCTTTGTCAGGAACGATATTCAACTTGGAAATGTCAGTCTCGAGATCCTTGCGTTCGGTTTCAGTCTGTTGTGTTCCGTCTGTTTGAACAGCCCCTGGCCTGTGCTCATAGTCTGAGCCACTTCACCACCGAGTTCAGCCGAATACCACTGCTATCTGTGAATATTGGGACTCTATATACAATTGTACTGAACAAAAAAACAATGTGGTATTTCGCTGTTATTATGAAGCTTGAGTCTGGAGTAGTAGGAATCAGTGCAAGCCATGTGAACTGTCTATTGAAGCGTTTTCCACCCTCATTTTACTTTTGACTTAACATTTGAGAATATGGACCGACTAAAACGTTTTATTTATTTATTTTATGTGCATTAGTTGAAAATGAAATGCTCTTTTTTAACAGCCAGGATAGGAATGTTCTATGCAATAATATAATTGCAGTTTTAAAATCTATCGGTTGATTAATCGGTTATTGGCAGGTACTGCCCAACTTAGTTATCGGTATTGGTAAAATCCACTATCGGTTGACCTTTAGTTACAGGTTATTTACATACTTCAGTCATTTGTGCTGCATAAACACATTTGGAATGAGTAACCGAATTTGTTGATAGGAGACTAGCTAAAATCTGATGCCTGTATTGTATCGATTTGAAATGGTCTTTTTTGATTAGTTGGTCTCTATGGGAATAAAAGTCATACCTTTCTGTATGAGTCAACTCTATATCTTACGATTTTGCAATCTTGTACGAATTGTTACAAGTTGTCATGAGACCATGTGGGTAGTATGATAATATGCCATTCCAAACTCAAGTCAGTGTGAAACCACCATGTGCTGTGTGCTAGTAACTTGCCATTTGTAATTGATGAGAATTAGCATGCCAAAGTGTATCTAACTTCAACCCCACATGAAATTCATGAGGGGAATTCTTCACCACCGGATGTCCATCAGGCGAAGTTCCTGACTGCGTGGATTTACATTGCGACGGCGGAATTTGCCAAGGTTGAATGTAATCTAGCCTTAAGGGGTATGTAAACTTTTGAGCACAACTGCACATGTCAGTGTTGATAAACTCCATATTCCATCTCTCTCGCAGGTCTCATTTTATGCCATCTTTCACATGCAGGCACCGTGGTGATTTGAATGTGTTTTTAATGCATGTGAACGGCCTGGCAGAGCTGCTGTGAGCCGTTAATTACCTGCCACTGTGAACATCAGTCAGTCTAATGAGAGGAACTCCCGCCCAACATCCAGCGTGCATATTAACACTCTAATCAGCAAACCCGCAGCACACAGCCACCGGCACCTGACTACCTCCTGCCCCACATAAAAACCACAGTATAAATGGTGATTTTGAAAATGTGTTAGAAATGGCGGTAATGAGGGTGAAGTGTAGATCTGAGGGTTTTTAAAGGCTGGCACGAGGTGACATAGGGCTGTTCAGACTATCTGATTGAAGTTCATTTTGTTAAAGGGATAGTTCACCCAAAAATGAAAATACTCTCATGATTTACTTACCCTCATGCCATCCCAGATGTGTATGACTTTCTTTCTTTTGCAGAACACAAATTAAAATATTTCGAAGAATATTTCAGCTCTGTTGGTCCATACAGTGCAAGTGAATGGGTACCAACATTTTTAAACTCCAAATTCCACATAAAGGCAGCATAAAAGTAATCCAAATGACTCCAGTGGTTCAATCCATATCTTCAGAAGTGATATGATAGGTGTGGATGAGAAACAGATCAATATTTAAGTCATTTTTTTGACATGAATTCTCCTCCCTGCCCATTAGTGTGCGATATGCAAGAAGGATGTGAATCACCAAAAACAGAAGAAGAAAAATGAGAAAGTGAAAGTAAACTGGAAATTGACTGGGCATGGAGGGGAGAATTTATAATAAAAAATGACTTAAATATTGATCAGTTTCTCACCCACACCTACAGTATCAAATCACTTCGGAAGATATGAATTTAACCACCAGAGTCATCTGGAGGACTTTTTTTTTTTTTGCCCTTATGATGATTTTGGAGCTTAAAAATTTTAGCACCCATTCATTTGCATTTTATGGACCAAAAGAGCTGAGAAATACTTCTAAAAATCTTCGATTGTGTTCTGCTAAAGAAAGAAAGTCATACACATCTGGGAAGGCATGAGGGTGTGTAAATGATAAGAGAATTTTCAGTTTTGGGTGAATTATACCTGTAAAGCAGATGTGGAATAGCACAAAAGGGTTGTGCTTTAGAATAGAGCAAACACCACACCACTGTGACTTTCCTATTGCAGTCAGAAGTTAATGAATGGTGCCAATTAGTCTACACGCTAACTGCAATACATGGCAAATTAAACTTTGTCGTGTTTTTTAATCTGAGGTATATCCTGTCAGATTTTGTTTAATGTTAACTGAGACATAATTCAGTGCATCTGTTCTAATTGTAGTTGCTTGAAGGAAATAAACCATTTTCTTTTTCTTTCTATATTATTATTTTTTTATTTTTTGTAGCAGATAGTGGACTGACCTGATTTGTTTAAAGGTACTGAATTTCTCTACATTTAAACATATTCTGTTTTTCCCAGTGTCCCTGTTTTATTTTTTCCCCTTGTAATAATTCATGTTATAGTTTTGTATGCATCCATAATTAAAATGGCACAAATTATTAGTCTTCAAAATTAGTCTATTGCTTTTCTCTTGACTTTATTCGCATAATGTGTCCATTAGGAAATCCAAAGTAATAAGAAAGTAATCTAATTACATTACTTTTGTATTGTGGTAATTGGATTTGGTTATTGATAAAAACAATTACGAAGTAATCAGTATTTGTAACAGATTACATTTTTAAAGTTGGTAAAATGCAATCCCTAAGTCCCCTCCCACTCGTGGTGCACGTGTGTGTTTTTGTGCAACTGATTATGTTGTCACTGCATGGGTTACTGTAGGTGTTTTATTTCCTGAACAAGTGCTGACCCTAGTAGAGGTAGTGTTCTCACTCATGCAAACCGTACCACAGATCTATTACAACCAAACTCAGACCTCCTCCAACAGGACAGGTATAGTAGTCTCGGGTTGAGTACCATGGTCCACTCCGCAGTCCGAAGAACAGCTTTGATATTACCACTTTTCTATGTAAACGGTAATCTTCAACCCCACTATCAACATTTTGGGATATTTTCAGCTCAATTTTGCTTAGCGTCCATCGAACGCAGCTCTTTTCTGGCTTCCAAAACAACCCGGAAGTGGCACTGCAGTGCGTTTGTAAACAGTAACTTCATCTATTGGTGCCGCTCTTTCCAGATGAAGTGGTATTATGTGCAACGAATACAACAAGCCTGTCAATGTTCACAACATAATAGTTGTTGTAGCATAGTTATAGCAAAATTAGCCAAAAGATGATAATCATATATATCATATTTATTTACATTTTTTTGTATTTACACATCTTTGAAAACATAATTCTGTACACAGCTATTTAATCAAGAACATTTCAGAACGTTTCACCCACACCTCTTTTAAAATCCATCCAGACATTTCTGTAGGTTGAAGTCAAGAAAACAAGCCATAAAGTTTGGTATTCAAAAAATTCACCAGTACTGCATGGCATGTACTGTAGCGCCCATGTGTATAGGCACTGAGCGTCAGTTAGAGTACAGTTTATACCATCCATCAAACAGCCAATGGTGACCAGAAGAGCTGCAGAATTCACTCCATGTTAAAACATAATGGGAGTGACTGCAAATGCTCCTAAATTATCATCAAAGTAAAATAAATATCTGTGATGTCATTAATCTGTAGAGTTAGGCACAACTTGACAGGCTCATGTAAACAGTAAATAAAAGAGAAAAAAAAAAGTAGGATTAAAAAAAAAACTGATTCATAGAATATATCTTCTACAAAAAGGAGGAAATAGACTCTTATTAAGTGCAGTTTCACTTACATTTAGTTGTAAGAACTGGCACACACATTTAGAAGCTTGATGACATGATTGAAGCAGCGCACAGATCAAATACTGACAAATGTCAAAAATCTGAAGCTGATATCCCCAAACACGCCTATTAATGACAGCATCATACAGTCAGAATGGATTATTACATCAATATCAAAACTGGACATCAAACTGACAGTCCCATGGGCAACTGAGAAAGCAGAAATTTAATCAGCTCTTCAGTTTGCATTCTCCTCACCAAAGTAAGGCTGATACTATTGACTCCCAAAGTATCATGGACATTGTTCTAATACAGAGACAAAATCATCACCTTATGACTCCTGGCAGCTTCCTGAGGTAGACCAAGGTTAAAATAAGTGTTTATAGACGTTGTTTAAGCCGAAAGGTCTTACTGCGAGTGTTTATAAACCATCTTGTCTCAGTAATGTTTGTTTATTGCCTTGAATCAATTGGGCCATCCGGTCGTTGCTGTGGCGACCAATCAGTGTTGATGGGTCAGCTGTCTGTATAAATGAACTTTTCCACGAATTCACTGCGTGAAACTCTTTCTTGAAAACATTTTTAGAAGAGGGCTGTAATGAAATTGAAGAAGAAAACCTCATGGCGTTTGGAGTGTTGCAGAAAAATTCCAGGAACAGTTGCCGACCACTGTACACATTCCTATCCCCTTAAAAAATCTCATGGTATTAGTTTAATATCATCATGCAGCCAGTGGCACCACCATGGCTGGCTGGGGTAGATGCATTTAGTAGTTGTGCAAGGCGGAGCCTCATCTCTTGTAATGGTTGGGTGCATCGGCAAAGGCAAACTTCAGCCTATACGCTTCAGCCAGGAGAACGCTCACTTCCTCATTTCCCCAGTGCATTGTGGGTAGGTTCTGGAGCAAAATCATCAGACCCTGTGAAGAAAAGAGAAGATTTGTTAAAAAGGAATGAATATTCACAATTAGGGATATGTATTCTAAAATCGATTAGTTAGTGGGTTATCTGAATGACAATTCCAGTATTGGGTGTTAAGAAAGCCCAGTATAATTAGTGTGGTCTAGTGCCATGTTCACCAATCAGATGATTTTCTTTGCGATATATGGACACTAAACACCAACATCTTATGCTTGCGGTGTAGACACAAATGTCGAGTATAATCTAGTTTTGCTGTCTTGCGATGTGCCGCTAGCTCCCAATTTTGATTCTGCCTACTCTATTTTTCAATTGTAGGTAGAGGTCTGCTACCTGACCAGAGCCTTACAGGACCCCGGGTTTGGGTCCTATATATTAGAGCTGTCAAAATAAACGTGCTCATTTTTCTTCATCATATTTAACTCATTTACTGATTTGAAATTAGATTCTGACATTTCATTCAGCTCCGTGTGAGTTCTGAACACTGGTTGGAATAGGGCGGAACCTTTGCAATGTATCCAGCCCTCCAGGGTCATTACACTGATGCACACAGCACAAACACACGCAACAGTGATTCCATGTCAATGATCAAGTGAAGGTGAAAGCTTTTAATCATAGTTTTTTGTACAAAAAAAACCCAGATGGGACTTGTGAAAAGCTGCATTCACATGACTTGCTGGTGTGAAGCATCAGCATTTCTCAGGCACTGTGTTTCGTTTTCATCTTACTGGACAATTCGGATGAAGTATCATGAACGTGTGCAGTGCCAGTGCTAAAAGCAAGACGATGTGATGTTCCATCTGCATTAGACACCTGATGAAACCTACTTCAAAAAGTGGTGGGGACAAACTTGAAAAAAGCAAAAAATGGTAGGTACATGAAGACTTGTCATGATATCATAATTTTCACACCGGTGTGGTGTTCATGTTCAAACCGACTAACACCGGTATTACCGTTGGTTGGACGTTAAGTGGTACTATAGGGTAATTTTCGTTAGCCTACAAAATAACGCAAGGCAGCTTGATATCAAACTTCGAACTTTATTTTTAATTTATTTTAACTAAACATTTCAAAAGAAACTGAAAAAATCAAGTGCAATTAAAATTTGCGTTGTTTAACTTTTTGAAAGATGACTTTTCAACAGTTGTGAAGGGCAACATCTCTTTGGCAACGATCCTACTTCATCCGTGCATTCTCTCCATCATGGGCGACCGGTCGGGTATTTCGTTGTTCAAGTAAGTACATCACTTATTGTGGGTCGTTGCGGGTTTAATGTTGGTGTTTTATTACTTTTCATCCCAGGACCCAGTTTAGCTTCTTCACAAGGGTAATGACTTTGAATGTGTGTGAATAAATTCATTTTGTTCCCTCCTAGGGCTGGGCGATATGCAAGAAATTTGTTCACAATATTTTTATTTAAAACAAATATATATCACAATATTCAAATACATCGTCAACCCCCCCACCAAGGGATCGGCCAATATTCTCGCTTTAGTGATTTTGCATTGAAAATTGAATTCATTTATTTAAAAAAAGAAAAACTTAAACCAAAGACATTTCTAAATTCATATTGCACTTCAAACTAAATGAAAAAGCAATTAAAATAACGAAGTGGCCAAAAACATTAATGAAAAAAAAATCATATTTAACAACCTTTCCATTTACCGTCATGCAAGTATCCATCTATGACAACAGGTGGACAATTACTAATAAAAATTAGGATCTAAAAACAATTATAAATGTAAACATAATAATTATACTGATGATAACAATCAATTAAATATAAATTCAGGTTTGAGGTGAACTTGATTTTGTATTATTTTATGATTTAATCACAGATGTATAGGCTGCAGAGTTGCTCTCACAACGAACTGCTCTGTGGAAATAAAGCAAACTGAACTCAGAACACCTTCTGAGCTGAGATGTCTGAGGTCATTTACAGCATTCTCATAGATGATACTGTTCTTGCAAAAAAAATTCAGAAGACTGAAACAAAGAAAGAGTGAGAACCCTTTACATACGTGTGTTCCACGAGACTGCACGCCTCCGAACAAACAGTGTGTCAGACATGCGCATAGACGGCTTTTCTGTCATCTGTTCTTAAAAATATAATAAAGTGTGTTTCTTCAAGCATGTGTCTGTGTGTCTAACAGCATTTATTGTGTCATTCCGAATCAGAGACGTCTTACAGTTACCCACCATGTACATTATATTCGCTACCTGCAATTAAACGTCTTCTGTCAGTGCGTGTACTTTGCTGCCTGTTTGATCTGATACGCTGGTAAAGAACATCTGGCTTTCCATGCGTTATTTAGGTTCATTTATCATGGGTCGCAAACTCTTCATTAGGCAACTATTCTTTATTTAAGGCTATTCTATTCATTAGGCTATTGTATTGATATTGGAAGTTCCATTCATAATGTTTCCCCCTTTTACACAGTCTAATTTCACACCAGTATTGGCTCTTGTACAGAGTAAAACTGGTAACACTGTGCACCGTGGCTATAAATGACACCTTTGCCACTGATGCTCTTGTGTCTGAATAGGTGGAAAATTCCCCAAGCCATGTCTGAACATCTAGTGGAAAATTTTTCCCAGAATAGTGGATATAGGCTATATTTATTAAATATATAATACTATTTTTAAAAAATTATCGGAACTTGTTTCGCACTCTCACTCAGAGATGAATTGGTGGCTGTTCACACCAAATGTGTTTGTGTGCATCTGCACTGTTTTTCAATTGTTTTTCTATGTAAACATCTTGTATGGATGACTTTCACTGTTGTGCCGTGTCTCACCTCACTGTTTTTTGTCTTGTGCAGGACAACTGAACTTTTTAGACAATAAATTAAAAAGAACTTACATTTTTTAAAACGCATCACGATACCTGTTCTGTTTCATTCATTGCACTGCATCAAGCTTTTTTTATCTGCAGGTATTGATTCGATGTTTTAATGAAGTTCACGTTGTAAAGAGGATTCATGTGACTAACACTGTTACACATGATTCCAGATTGTTCTTCATCACGCAAAGTTTCAGCACTTGATAAATGGTAAGCTAATGTTTTTTCCCTTTTGCACTGTTGTACTTTACTGTTTACTGTAATGAATGTTGCCAACATTGCTTAAAAAAAAAATACAGCCTATTCCAGACAAATTTAGAAGAAATATAAAGAGAGTGAGTAATTTTGGGTTCAGGTTCAATCTGAAAATTTCACAGTACCATTCGGGTCGAGTCACACGGTCTTGGATATGGGCCAGGTTTAGGCTTCCACCTGATGCCTGTGCAGACCTCTACTAGTAGGTCTATGTACACATACATCAGAAAGACCTTGGCCATTGCATCGCCTTTCACTGTTTTTTTTCAGTGTTTTGCAACATGTTTGTAGACAACATGTCAGGTTAAATGTAGCACTAGTAGTGGTTACTTTTAAGGGGTCATGCATGAGGAATCCAATTTTTCTTGATCTTTTGACATATAAGAGCTATAAATACATACTGTAAGTTTCAGAACTGAAAACTTCCTCAATAGAAAAATAATTTCTATTTAATTATTTGCATTTATTTAAACCAGGCTGTAGAAACAGGCCATTTGGAATTTGTGGAACTTGTGACATCACAAGGAAACTGGCCCCGCCCACTGGTGTTCACAGTCAGTCAGGTCAGTCAGGTGAAGAGGAGAGAAGGCTGGTCATGGGAGATTCATCTACACCAAAGGGGACTTACACAGGACACCTTCATGTGCCTATCTGGATTTAAATGTTTTTCTACACAAGATGAACGGCTTTGACCGTTACCATGCATCTTGTGCCGCTTTTAATAGACATGATAAAGTTCAAACCTCCATTGTGTTTCATCCAGCTGCGCTGTTTCTTGTTGTTTTGAAGTCGTCCTGGACTGTTTTTGCACCCATCTGTGCTATATTTAATTGCTGGTCTTTTGTAAGCATGCACTATATGGACGTCTTTGATTGTTTTGATATGTTTTCGGTGATGTGCGCCACGTTTAAGAACTGTACAAGCGCAACTTTTAAAAACGCGTCTCATTCAGCTGCAGCCACTGACTGGGAGAAACACATGCAGTTCTGTGTGTAAACAAACACGGAAGATGTGAGATGTCCCCTTCCTATGAAGACCAGCATCTCTGCTTTGGCCTGTTGAAGCACTCAATAACACCATGGACTGTATTACATTTGCATATTCAGAACGTTTCAGCGTGGATTGTATGTTTTTGGCTCATTTCAGAGTGGATTGCTTGTGAACCAGTCACAATATGATTCAAGCTTTGCAAAGGAACTGAAAGATGTGGCAGTTAAACACTACCAGACCCGTGAGTAAACAGTTTCATTCACAAATGTTTCAAATGTCATGACTGTTTGATAGTTGCTGTGCTTGAGGGAACATTTTGATACACTCAGATTAAATACTGTATGTTGGGTGTACGTTATGTGTTAACCCTGAAAAGTAGTTTTAGGAGTGATTGTAAATGAGATGGCTGGTGGAGTTCAGGGCGCCCACTTGTCTGTGTGGGCGCCTCGTGCTGCCACCGGCAAGATGCCGCCCTAAGAGGCTGCCAATGTTGCCCATGCCTAAATCTGCCACTGAAGCTTTTGTTAATATCCATTATGTTACACTCCATCTAGTTGCTTTTGAATACAAGAACGCATCCAGTGCCAATGTCCCCTAACATTTATTGTCAGCAATCTAAAGCACAGCAGGTTAAAACCCTCATTGAGAAGGTGCATCTCTAAATTCATCCCCTTTAAAGACCACTGCTAAAAATATCAAAGCTAAAAAAAAAATCTGTATAAACTCACTAGTCGACCTCACTAATAGCAAGTTGGTTCTTGGACAACTAGTCGATCATCCTGACCCATCCCTAGTACACATACACTCTGTGCAAACGGCCCCTAACAGTTGTTGTCAGCAATCTAAAGTACAGCAGGTTAAAACCCCCTTTGAGAGGGTGCATCTCTAAATTAATCCCCTTTAAAAACCTCTGCTAAATATATTGACGCTAAAAAAAGTATGGTATAAACTCACTAGTTGACTCACTAATCAGTTAGTTGGTTCTTGGACAACTAGTCGACCATCCTGACTCATCCCTAGTACACAAGGAGAAAGTGTTGCCCATGGAAACCACATGCCTTCAACTTGACAAGAAGGAGATTTACTTTTCGTTTAGCAGACAAGGTAAGGCATTGCTGCATGCCACTGTTTATTCCTTTTTTTCCATCACCAGGTTCAAGCTGTGCAAACACAAAGCACCGGCACATTTCTACAAATTATTATAACTTTCAATCACAGTGTCTTTGGTTTCTCAATCTTAAGCGTAGGGTGGAGAGTGCGATCTGCCAGTCAAGCTCAGAGTTTCTTAGTGCGATCAGGACCCCGACAGTGGAAGCCCATTTCTCTTAGGTATAGAAGGCCAAGTCTAATTCACTCAAGGTGGCGTCGGGCGGCTCCAGCAGGCCTCAGAGTCAATGACTGCATTAGGGCGGCTTAGAGTGGATACACAGCCTCAATCTCCCAGCCTAATTCACCTATCCTGCCTGCCCTGATGAAGGAGAATGAGAGAGCTTAATACTCCATCAAAGCGGAGGGACGAATGGGGTGAAAGAGATAGAGAAGGAAAAATACAAGGAGAAAGTGATGTATCTTATAACAAAGAGGATGTCAAAGTTCATCAGATGTATGGCAGTTAATAAATTATAGTTGTATCTGATTATTCATTCAAGAAGTGAATAAATATGAACTCAATTTACAGGAACCAAACAATAATAGCATTGTTTTGTACTTTAAAAGTGCTCATTAGATTTCTGCGAACAGCACATTTCTCTTACCGAACGTGGTGTCATTCCCATGTGATTTAGGTATTGTAGTAATATTTTGATAATACTTCATTTTAGGGGTGCACAATAACACACTAGTTAAGCATGAATATTACAGTAGTGAATAATTAACTGAATGCACAGCAAGGCTATCATAGCCATAATTTACAACTTATTAATCATTTTATTAATGTAATGAATGCTCTATTTCAGTGGTCATTCAAAAATATTTATTAAGTTAATTATGGCTAAATATAGCCTTACTCTACATTCAGTTAATCATTAATTACTGTATTATTCACACTTAACTAGTGCATTATTAACCCCTAAAATTAGCATTAGTCAAGGGAAAGTGCAAAAAAGCATAAAGGGTAAGGTGTTGTTATGCACTCAGCTATATTCATACTATAGCTTCAAGTGCTTTACAGCTTTTATAAAAAAAGCTACTGCATAATAATACTATTAAAACATTTTTAAACATCAAGCAAATTAATTCAATGGCATATTTACTTTACACAAGACGTAGTCCCTGACATGTAAAACTATGGTTAAACATTTGGCATCTATGCATGCTCAAGTCACATACACAGTGTCTAGGTGAACAGGTCTTTCACATCATAGCTGTTACGATCTCATTTTAGCATGGCTGGCATTTGCTATCCAGGATGGGAACAATCCATTTTATAAAATAACAATTTGGGGTGATTCTCACAAAACCTTTCAACAAAATGTCGAGCATAAAGAAAATAAAGCCTACATTTAAAAGCATTAAGATTTTGGGGATTGTAGTGCTATTTTCAGGACACTTAAGCACATTTTACATCCCAATTCCAAATGATCTAAATGAAGTATTTTTGGCGCAATAAATCACTTAATTTTTTTTGTTCCTTTCAGCAGATAGCCTGTTTAAACCGATCTAAAAATCACTTCTCAATTTCATAGCACAGTATTTTATATTAATTTGTTTTGCGTGTAACCGTCTCTCTATTATAACTTCCAAAGAAACCATTAAACATTTACTACTGTTATTGTTATACTGCATATTTCTGCATATTATTTTCATGTTCAATAATATATATTTTATCATTATTAAATCCTTGTTTTTAAATTTATATTAATACATCTTTTATATTATAATCTAACTGTTTGCAGTGAATAGGCCTACTATTGTAGTAATATAGCTTACTTGCATTGTCCACTTAGGCTGTAGATTGTAATATAAAAATTGAACTCATATCAGCCAATTCACAAGTTTCACCTCTTAAATTGATACGTGCAGTACAACACAACCATTAATGTTTATGTAGTGGATAAAATGCTTGAATAATCATATTAAAACATAATTAAGAATGTTGTTTATCATCATCAAAGTAACATCTCAGTTTAAACAAATAAAATATCAACATGAAAATAGCACGTCATGTCTCCTGCTCTGCAGATAAATAGTGAGTGATTAGTAGTCAGCTTTAAATCAGCAGAAATGAAAGGCAGTACCAAAGGAGTACTACAGTGATGTATAAATAATTGACAAATTAAATAATAAATGTTTTTCACAGGTAAAATGTGCAAAACTGAAAATATGAAAACAATGTCACAGTGTAAAAAATCTTAATGACCCTAAACACAGGCTTCATTTTCTGTATGTAGAATATAATTTCTTAGTTATTTCTTTTGGAGTGAAATAGGACCAGGTCATTTTATTGACCGGTTCATGAGAATCGCCCATTAAATACCTCTTCAGTGGCAAGAAAATGAAACTAAACATAGTAGTTCAGTCTACAAAAAGAATAAACAACAAGTTTATAGCCTATCTCAGATGACAGCTTACATTACAGTTCCATTAGACAGGAGTAGACTTATAATTATAATATTATTGCTTGGATCTAAACATTTTAAATATGATTGAATACTTGTGTTATTTGAAGTAAGTCACATATATAATTAAAGACTATTTATGTGTCAGAGCAATAAGACACCAATAAGTCATGTTTTGCACACATATTAAACATCTTACACATACACAACAAGGTGTTGAACCAAGTTCAAAGTCTTTTCACTGACAGGTCTAATTATACTCACACAAACACCTTCATATGTGTGTGTCTGTATGCATGTGTATCGGCACATTAAATTAAAATTAGATTAGAAAATTAAAATTAGACATTCACACTGACACTGGTTTGCAGCAACAAAGTGACCAAAACTAATTCACTTTCAAAGCTTACGATTTGCAACGATAAAGATAATTGATGATGCAACAGTTTTGCTTTATGCCAATGTTCAGCAAAGTTCAGCTTCAAGCCAATGTGCACTGACGCAATGTGACAACTACCAATGGCAGTGGAGCACACGTGATACGGTTGAATACTGCATTCGAGAAGGAATGCCTACTAGAAACCAACAGTACAGCGACTTCGAACATCCATTAAGATGTCATATACACAGACATAATGACTCAAATATATTACTGGAATATATCATCTTTTCCAGTGCCTGAGGTTCTTGTTATCTCAGAATGAGAAGTAGTCAACACAAGGTTCCAAAAAATTTTATTCCAGGAGCATACACCCACACCAGTATGTAGGGTACAACAGGGCTAAAGGCACACCTTAGGGAAATTTTGCTTTTTTTCTGGTCACAAAATGTATCAAGGTCAAAAAAGATTAGTTATTTTTATTGAATATTGATAGAGCAACATAATTTGTCTGAAAAGAAAAAAAATGGAATGTTGTTTCGATTAAAATTCTGATTAAAAAAAAAAAAAAAGGTGGTGAGGGAGCCTTTTACTCCACACTTGGGGTAATAGGCTCCCTCACTTGGGGTAGAAGTCCCCTCTGGGTTTAAAGTGATATCGTGTAGATAGTTATAGTGCACAATTTGTATTATTGCAGATCATTTTGAGACACGAAGATTTGCTTTCTCAAAATAACCACTTCAGAAAAAAGTCAGCCATTTCCTGTTAATTTCAAACACATTTGGCATTTTATTACATCTCAAGTATTCTATAAACAAACTAATCTCTGCTATGATTGGACGAGTCAATGTGAGCCCACTTTGAACATTTTTCATAACAAATGTATTCCCCTTACAAAAAACAATGTGTTTTATAGGGGCCTTTAGACCCTGCAACAGGGAGGGCTTTTTACCCCAAAAACTATTCTTTCACTTATTGGACAGTGTAACAATTAAGGAAAGGAGGAAGCTGGGTCCGGCTTGACAAAACACGTAGACATTTATTGTTGCACTTTTCAGTCGCACACAATGACACACTGCTTCACACTACGTTATGCTTTTCAGCTTCACTACACAAACTCCATTGGCTTTTCAGCTCAACAGTACACACAATCAGCTTTGTGTGTCTCTCTCTCTCTCTCATCTGCCGCTGTCTCCTCTCCTTAAATACTCCCGTGAACCTCATTCACCACTTATCTTCCTGGCCTTGCTCTGCCCAGACGCAGCTCGACCCCACCCTGCTCGCCACAGACAGTTAAACAAAACTGAAAATGATAAATTAGTATTTTGTCCCAAAATAAATGTGCTCAGGGATTTTCATTAGCTACATAAATTTGCAACATTTTGAAAAACATAAAAAATGAGATCAAATTGCCTCAAAATCAACCTTTATACACCACACGCAAAGATATCATGGATCAGGAACGTTTTGCAGTGTATAGTGACAAACAGGTGTTTAGGAAAGTACTATGGTCGTTTTTGTTGCTATTTAGTGTGTTGGAAGAAAATAAAATCAATGGAGCCTTTTACCACATGGAGCCTTTAGCCCCGTTGTACCCTATTCAAAACAGTTGAAGAGTCAGAGATTTTGAGCTGTTGTCACAGTCCGAATATTTCCTTATTCAAGCCTTCTTTTGACCCGTTACATAATGCTCAATTTTGCACTCTGACAGGTAACAACAGTTGAAATCTTTCGATTAATGTTAACTTACACTTTATATGCTAAGATTTGTCTCCAAAGTTGATCAGTCAAAACAACGGTTTTCAAAGGACAAGATTTCCTTTCCTCATATTTTTTATTTTTTATTTTTTTTGTGAAGTACCCCTGTTCTCCTTGAATCCAAGTAGACTGTTTAATGAAGACGAGTGAGGGTATGTAAAACTCTGATGGTGAATAATATCCCCGAAGAACATAAGATGGTGTAGGTCTTAATCTGTCTTTGAAGAGTAATCTACCCTTTCCCTAACCACAAAATAGGTTTTTCTGAACACTCTGAACATTTATTTTTAAGTGGTAGACCTCTCTAAAGATATCACCAGAGGATTGACAATTCAAAAAATGTGCATACCTAACTAAATCAAGGATACGATGGCAAAACAGTCAACAAGTATACCTAAAACGAAGCCATCCATGTAATAAGCAGATCAGATCATCTAATCAACAGTCATCATAGCTTAGTTTTCATCAAATAACTAGATTATGGCACTAATTACTCATAATGAGCCATGCCAATAATTGGAAATAAATAAATAATCTAATGATCTACACAGCCAACCAACATCACTGATCTGAGACTGTTAATTTTCCTTGCACTTAGGGACTTCATCACTGGAATCTAAAGTTTAGAGTATACTTATTTTTATTTATTTATGTAATAAGATAGCAATGTGTGAGGAACAAGGCAAAAAGTACATGTTTCCTAACCAACAACCTGCCATTTTACAAGTCATTGCGTATAATGAGCCACGTGAAAATCATTTTGCAAACATGGCCAAAATACATGTACAATTTTGGCATGAATTCTGAGAATCACTTCACAGTCAAAGGAGGATTTATTTGAAAATAGAGTGACTGTGAGTTAAGCATTTGTTAGTCATGCAGCAGATGCTACCTCATCAAAAGTGACTTTCCATCAGGAACAGTCCCTCTAGAGTTCCCTAAGGTTAAATGCCTCGCTCCAGGGCTCAGCAGAAATGGCAGATCCCAGTAATGCTCCAGGTTCATAAATCGTCCCTTCCGATTACCAGCCCATATATTTAAATGCTAAGCAACCACCAACAGCGTATGACACCATTCCCAAGTTGCTGCAAATGTTGCACCTGCATTACATAGCAGTTTAACAGCGACAAAAAAGGAAAGACTTCAATCAAGTCACCCTATAAAACTGGACATCAATAATAAATATCGTGCTGCTGGGTGTACAGTAATGCAGTTTTAAATGGCTGGCTTAATTACGCACAAAAAGCCTGGTTAACTTCTGCAAGGTAAAACGATGCAGAAAAGGCGCAAGAGCCTTAGATAGATAATTTGGCTTAAGGAGGATTTTCTTCAAAAGCACCATTTATCTTGTCACTCCCCATAGCATTTTGATTGTTCTTTTCTGTTGGGTCTTATCTTAACTGGTGATTGGATTGTGTTTGCAAACTGAAATCAACGAGCTACTACGATTGCTCCCTTCCATAGCAGACCTCAAGCCGAATAGATAATCGCAGGGAAAGCAGCTCAATTATGTGCATTTTGATGCAGCGAGTAGGCAGAAAGACATTTGGACTGATAAACGCCACAGTGATGACAACTCGCTAATGATTACTGCTGGCAAACAAGTTTATGCCACTGCTTACTCCACTGGCACAGCAGAGAGTGAATACTACATTCTCTGCGCCGGTGAAAGAATGTTTGCCACCAAGGATTTAGAGGAACGGAGACTTTTAGCCCCTCATCTTCTTGCCGAGCCCTCCTGAATTTGTAAGAATCGATCAGGGGCTCAAGAACAGCGGCGTAGTCACTCCATCAAATGGCAAAGTCGCAGCTCGGCGGATCCAGAGCGTTTGATCCCTGTTTTAAACACTCGTGAGACTTACTGGTGGAGAGGTGATGATTGATTGCCAGGAACTTTATAAACAGCTTTGTTTATCAAGGCTTCTGCAAGACGGAGATGCGATAGGTCTAGCCGCAGCGTTCGGGTGCACAGGGGAAGGAGCAGAGCTGTAATTACTTCTAGGATATTAAGTCCTCCATGCTTTTCCTTGTCTTTTTTTTTCTTATAAATTGTTCCTGCCTCTCGTTGAGTGCACTTCCTGCGACAACAGTGACACTCTATCATTAAACTGTATTAAAGCACATTTACAGGCAGGAGGGTTGCTCTTCATTTGAGACCCGCACGTATGACGATTAATCATTACGGGCGGTCTCCGCCAGGAGCTCTGGTGTGGACAAAATTACAAGTTCTCTGATGAATGTGTTGGGCTTTCGATTAATCAGGAAGAGTTCATTTCACCTAATCCTTCAATGCAACCGTTCTAATAGAGTCAACACTATAACTTAGTAACAAGATGGCAGGAAAAATACCTGCACTACTATTCATCTCTAGAGTTGCGTTTCATAAAATTGCACGCAAATTCACCCCCACTGACTAACTGTAATCTTACACTCTCCAAAAGACACACACAAACAACCAAACAAATTATGAACTATTGTGGAGGCACCCTGGAGGGATCAAACATTCCATTGTTGATTTCAATTAATAGAAAATCAGACCAGGCCCTAATAAATATAACTTTCGGCTCTCAGATAATTAGATACAGAACCACTGCTGAGAACTGTTTGAAACCCAATATGCATTTAAAATGGAAAGTTAATTGAAACAAAGTGCTTGACATTTGCACTTTTAAGTAGCAACAGACAGACAAACAGATTTACATGTTTTAATGTGTCAAAATAAGAATTTCCCCAAGAAATATGCAAGAATGAACCTGGCATTCACCATGTTTCCTATTCTTTCCTATAACAAAGAACTTGTATATATCATATTCATAATTATGACTTCGGAAGTGGGAAGTATGATTATTCCGATAGCACATCAAGGTAGCATTAAAGTCATATCAGAAAAGTGGATTAAAAATTGGTCTTAAAAAGGATTTTTCTTGCTCCTTTGAAATAAAAGAGTTTGTAATATATTCACATACTGTAACATTCACAAAACTCCCCCCAGTCCAGCATCTCTTGGAAGATATCAGCAAAAACGGGTCATTCAGAAATACTCACGT
This sequence comes from Myxocyprinus asiaticus, assembly GCF_019703515.2. Lineage (NCBI taxonomy): Eukaryota > Metazoa > Chordata > Actinopteri > Cypriniformes > Catostomidae > Myxocyprinus > Myxocyprinus asiaticus. Next base: position 27,641,399 of record NC_059390.1, on the reverse strand, counting down.
TATTGACTTGACAACTGTGATTACATTAACATACAACTGCTACATTTACATATCAATGTTTATTCCGTAACTGTACAGCTACATATAAGTAACTTGCCCAGTCATAAAACAAGTAATAATGGGGAAGCTGATTATATCCTATTATATCTCAAATCCAGAAAACTAACAAGTACAATTTCATAAAGTCTGTCAAATCTTGTGCTGTTCCTGGCTCCATTTACTCACCTTCATGAAGTCATTAACTTACCAAGTTTGAGTATGCACATGCACAAATTAAATTTGAGAGGTTAGCCAATAAAAACAGAGGGAATTTACATTCAGAAGTCTTAAATTCTCATTCTGAATACAAAAACCTAGAGATGTAACTGGTACTTGGCTTGAAGTACTAACAAAATGATATGATAGTTTACCAAAACCAGCTTTGCCCATTGGACAAAAACATCAATTGTTCTTTCACTATAGCACTTGATGAAATAAAGGATCTCAGAGACGTACACACTTGAGAACACAAGTTTAAGAGCCGCATTAGCGCAGAGGTTCGAGCAGTAAGCCAATCAGCCACACACCCCTAAGAGCCCGTGCAACAAATTAAGAGTTTGCCTGCTCGCAGTTATTCACGCAGACAGCGAATCTATTTAGTTTCGGCTGTTTGAACCACCTGAGGTGGAACGAGACAAAACATTAGGAGCTGATAGTTGCTGCTTTTTAATTTAGCAGCATAATGAACGTAACAAGCGTGAACCACCCTGTTTCCCCCTGTGTTCTTTGCCATTTCACTTTTTTATTTATTCAGTCATTTTTATGAGAGACAAGAGGGAGGCGAAAATGAAATATTCTTTGCATTTGTTCTGTTCATTCTGCAAGTTTAATATTTCCAGGGCAAATTAAAGTTAAAGGGTTGCATACAGAACAGATTTTATATTTTCTAAAGAAAGTGTGAGTGGTGCTTGACAGTGGAAAAAATAAAATAAAATAAAATTGCCGACACAACATCGGGGGATGTTAGGGAGTTATGAGCGGTCTTTAGCATGTTGCTTTGTGGTTGCTAGAGTGTTCTGGGTGGTTGCTAGGACATTGCTGGGTGTTCTGGTTGGTTGTCAGGGTTGTTCTGTGTCTACGATGTTCTGTGTTTTCTTTTGCATGCTGCTAGGTAGTTTCTAGAGTGTTCTGGTTGGTTATCCAGGGTGTTGCTATGTGGTTGCTAGGTTGTTTTGGGTGGTGTCAGAGCATTGCTGATGTTGCTAAGGTGTTCTGAGTAGTATTTAACATGTTTCCACGTGGTTTGCTAGGGTGATTTGAGTGGTCTTTAGCATGTTGCTATGTGGTTACTAATGTGTTCTGACTGGTATACACTCAGTGACCACTTTATTAGGTACACCAGTACACCTACTAATTCAATTATCTAATCAGCTAATCGTGTGGCAGCAGTGCAATGCATAAAATCATGCAGATACGAGCTTCAGTTAATATTCACATCAACCATCAGAATGGGGAAAAATGTGATCTCAGTGATTTCGACCGTGGCATGATTGTTGGTGCCAAACGGGCTGGTTTGAGTATTTCTGTAACTGCTGATCTCCTGGGATTTTCACGCACAACAGTCTCTAGAGTGTATAGCGAAAAACAAAACACATCTAGTGTGCAGCAGTTCTGCGGACGGAAATGCCTTGTTGATGAGAGAGGTCAATGGAGAATGGTCACACTGGTTCGAGCTGACAGAAAGGCTACGGTAACTCGGATAACCCCTTTGTACAACTGTAGTGAGCAGAATAGAATCCCAGAATGCATAACATGGATGGCGGATGGGCTACAACAGCAAATCATCACACTGGGTTCCACTTCTTTCAGCTAAGAACAGAAAACTGAGGCTGCAGTGGCCACAGGCTGACCAAAACTGGAAAGTTAAAGACTGAAAAAAACATAGCCTAGTCTGATGAATCTCTATTTCTGCTGAGGTTCACAGATGGTAGGCCCACTGCAACCTCAGCTTTCTATTCTTGGCTGACAGAAGTGGGATCCAACGTGGTCTTCTACTGTTGTAGCCCACACGTCTCAAGGTTCGAAGTGTTGTGCAATCTGAGATGATATTCTTCTCACTACAATTGTACAGAGTGGTTATAAGAGTTACTGTAGCCTTTCTGTCAACTCTCTCATCAACAAGGCATTTCCATCCACAGAACTGCCGCTCAGTGGATGTTTTTTGTTTTTGGCAACATTCTGAGTAAACTTTAGAGACTGTTACAGAAATACTCAAACCAGCCCGTCTGGCACCAACAATCATGCCATGGTCCAAATCACTGAGATCACATTTTTCCCCCATTCTGATGGTTAATGTGAACATTAACTGAAGCTCCTGACCTGCATGATTTGAAGCATTACACAGCTGCCAAACAATTGGCTGATTAGATAATCGCATGAATAAGTAGGTGTACCTAATAAAGTGGTCACTGAGTGTATATTACGTTGCTATGTGGTTGCTAGGTAGTTTCTAGAGTGTTCTGGATGTTTGCCCAGGGCATTGCTTTATGGTTACTAGAGAGTTCTGGTGGTTTCTATGTGGTTGGTATGATATATATATATATATTTTTGTACATGTTGGTAGGAGGTTGCACACTTGCCCAAATCAAAATGTAAAAATCAGAAGCCTACTGACAAACTTTATAAATTGAGGTTTTATTCATATCTGTAGCACAACTGTACAGGCATCAAATTTAAATAAGTTTAGAAGTTCAAATCCCTAACCATCCCTGTGAGCAATAGAGCTAGTGATGCTTTCCTTAGCAAACACCACTAACTATTCTCTCAGGAGATACTGTTATGAACAAGGCACTTTCAGTGAAGGAAAAAAAGAATACTACAGGAAGAAAAGTAGAAACTAAACAAAACAAACTGAGCTGGTTGAAATGCTATTTTGAGGAAGCATATAGAACTTGCATTCATGTCCAACTAGCAAGAACTGCAAGCTATTAATGTGCACAACTAATGAAGCCAAAATTAAAGTGTACATCATATAGCGAACACGCTTATTTCATGGACTGTGTAATATATAGTCCTATTTTAATTAAGGCTCATATTTGCATATACCGTACTTAATAATTGCACAAGACTCCACGTTTTCAGCTTCACATGTTGTAGAGATAGCAGTGGTCTGCCCTGGAGTCTTGCGCCAGGGCTTTATAGGTCACTTGTGAAGTCACTGTCATTCAGAAGTTAACCGGTTTGCGCGCACACATTAAAGCACTGCTTTGTGATTCTACTAGCTCCCATTATGCCGTAAACTCCATTTAAATCAAGCCATTAAAACTCCAAAGTGGAAGATTGATTTCTCAGATTCCTACTTTCATGCACGCATAAATGTGTTAACCGAGCTCACACCCGACTGCATCTCTGTGGTTAAGAGTGGCCTCTATGATGTGTCACCACACTGAAGCTCTGAGACTCAACTGGGACGATAAATCTTAATAGTAATAGAATAAGCTCAAGGTGTGTGTGTGAGCAAGTGTGAATGTGTATTGAATGTTAACTGCTATGAAGGTTACGACTGTCCAGGTTGGCCATATATAGTCTCAGTCCCGAATGAATGAGTCTAATGAGTTGTTTCTTTTAAATCAACAGGGTAAACGTACAGGGTGACCAGTGTAGTCCTATTCCCAAATCACAGGAACCATTAAGGATCTGGAATCAAGAGGAAATTGGAATCAGAACCGGAATCGTTAAATTCCTTATGTTTCTTTTTCTAAATCACAATCACTATGTGGTCAACGCCCTTTGCGCTGTAACTCCATAGAATGGTACTTACAAATACAAAAACATAAATTTTTGTATTCTAGGAGGCGTTTGAGACAACAGGGGACAAATACTGAAATTAAATCCCATCGATAAAGAAAGTAAATTGGTAATCACGGGCAAAAGAGGGAAGAAGTTCCCGGTCCGTTAGCTGCACCAAAGGCTTTCTCATTACGTGATAAACAAACCCCTAATGAGAACTCATTTGCTGCATATTGCACTCGCTAAATGCCATCAGGGGTTGACATTTGGCTGTCTGTAACCCGCTGTGGCACTACGCAGGGAGGACGACGGGCAGCTCATAGCCAACGCTCAACGGTACGTGGCCTTGATCTATCTGCTTCGCTCCGACGTAAGCTTCAGAACGAGAAAAAAGCCAAGTCATTAGTATCAGCAGCACAATGCAGTGAATAAGAAGAGCTCAGAAGCACAGAGAGCAGCAACCATTATCTCTCCACGCTCACTTACCCAAGCATTGAGCTGCTCGCCAAAACACACCAGCCTCCAATTTATTTTCTTTCAGCGTTGTTCCTCCCCCCACCTCCACCCCCCCTCCACCCCCTCTGTTTTTGATTCGAAAGGATTGTCTCATTCACTGTAGAGTTTAAAATAGAGCTGCTCATTTAATTATAAAGTGAAGAATTGGTGCAGTGGTCACTGATACCGCAGAGAACACTCTACAATTATATTTATGCATTTGGCAAGTGCTGTTATCGAAGCAATATACAAATCGACAAGTTGCTTCTAAAGTTCATGTATGCCCTTCAGCATTACTGACAAGCACAATCCCCATCACACATTTGTGCATCAATTCAAGCATGAAGATATTTCCCTCTAGTGCTACTGACAGCATGTTGCACAAACAACCTGCTAGTCTCGAGTTCTTGTCCCATAGGAACCAGGAAGTAATCACAGTCAAATGAACAATGATGAGGAAGTTGCATTTTCATTCTAAAATGATCAGTCTTTACTCAATTCAGGGTTAGGTTTAGGGTTGTGGATTGGGTAAGAGCTGTTTTCTCCAAGCGTGGGGCAAGCCCCCTGAGGGGGTTTGGAGCTATTGTAAGGGGGGCGCAGAAGACTGCCAGGTTCTCAAATCTCGATCACTTTCATACACTCTACAAAAATAGTGACAACACACGCAGGAACCAATGTGCACAATTTCCTTTCCTCCTTAAGCCTTGTTTAAACTTTTGCCTGGCACCACAGATAGTTTTGCACACGCGGCTCTTTTGTGGTGTCAGGTGCTCTCACAGCTGCGCATATTAAAACAAAGACGTTCTTGCGTGCGTGCCAGTTTCAAATGGGTGTAGAGGTGAATTAACACTCACATTTTGCTCTGTTCCTTAAACAACACTATCGTATGGCTTCACAAGAATTGCAAACAAGGCACGAATGTTATGGATGACTTTTATGATGCTTTTGAAGTTTGGACAGCCACAATCACGATCCTCTCATTCCTCAATCTTGTGTTTCACGGATGAAAAAAGGCATACTGGTTTTGAACGACAAGGGTGAGTAAATGATGACAGAAATGTTCATTTTTAGGTGAGCTATTATGTGTTAACATTGCTCCTGCACAGGGCTGGATTACTCACATCCAGGGGGGCACAATGTGACGTCATAGGCCCATTTTTATTTAAGTGGATATTAAAGTTTTTCAGTATCACCAATCAAGTGTTAATTATTGTCCAGAGGTCCGAACAACTACCAAGACCGCTACTGTCACATGGCACCTGTTACTTTTCTCAGTGCTAGCCAGTGTGGGCCAAACACAATAATTTACTATTACTGGATGGGGATTAATATATATATATATATATATATATATATATATATATATATATATATATATATATATATATATATATATATTTACATACATACATACACAGTACTGTGCAAAAGTTTTAGGCACTTTCAAAGTGAGGATTTCTTAAAAAAATAATGACATAAATAGTTTTCATTAATCAAGTAACATCATACAAAGTCCAGTAAACAGAAAAAGAGCTAAATCAATATTTGGTGTGAACACTTTTGCCTTCAAAACAGCATCAATTCTCCTACTTACACCTGGACACAGTTTTTCTTGGTTGTTGGCAGATAGGATGTCCCAAGCTTCTTGGAGAATTCGTCACAGTTCTATTATTTATTTAGGCTGTCTCAATTGCTTCTGTCTCTTCGTGTAATCCCAGACTGACCCGATGTTCTGTGGGGGGCTCTGTGAGGGCCATGCCATCTGTTGCAGGGCTCCCTGTTATTCTATTCTATTCTATTTGCAAAAGGAATGTTTGGGGTATAAAATGTATATTTTCTATTGACACACTAAAGCAGCAGATATAAATAACCATCTTAAGACAAATGTTTTTGTGAAACATCTTATGTGTCTAAGACTTTTGCACAGTATTGTATATATATTGCTGAGAAGGATTTCCATTCACAGGTATAAATTAGGGCTGTGAATCGATATTTTCATATTTGATATGCCCTTCAATTTGCTTATCGAGCAAACAGGTCTGTGGATGATGCAGTCAACATGGGACTGCATCATATCCTGCAACATCTGGACAGACCAGGGACATATGCAAGGATCCTTTTTGTGGACTTCAGTTCGGCTTTCAACACCATCATCTCAGCTATTCTCCGGACTAAACTAAACCAGCTCTCTGTTCCCACATCTATCGGTCAGTGGATCACCAGCTTTCTGAAGGACAGGCAGCAGCTAGTTAAACAGGAGAAATTCACTTACAGCACATGTATGATCAGCACTGGTGCCCCCCAGAGATGTGTGCGCTACCCACTACTCTTCTCCCTGTATAACAATGACTGCACCACCAAGGACCCCTCTGTCAAGCTCCTGAAGTTTGCACACGACACTACTGTCATCGGCCTCATCCAAGATGACGATGAGTCTGCATACAGAAGGGAGGTTGAACAGCTAGCTGTCTGGTGCTATCAAAACAACCTGGAGCTGAACACGCTCAAAACGGTGGAGATGATTGCGGACTTTAGGAGGAACACCCCAACATTGACCCCGCTCACCATTCTAAACAGTACTGTGGCAGCAGTGGAGTCATTCAGGTTTCTGGGCTCTACCATCTCACTGGACCTGAAGTGGGAGACCCACATTGACTCAACTGTGAAAAAGGCCCAGCAGAGGTTGTACTTCCTTTGCCAGTTGAGGAAGTTCAACCTGCCACAGGCGCTGCTGATACAGTTCTACTCAGCAGTAATTTAGTCTGTCCTCTGCACTTCAATAATTGTCTGGTTTGGCTCAGCAATGAAATCAGACATCAGAAGACTACAAAGGACAGTTTGGACTGCTGAGAGGATTATTGGTGGCCCCCTGCCCTCCCTTCAAGAACTGTACACTTGGAGAGTCACGTGATGCCATGCAAGGTTTGGACATGTGAATGGCGAGCTCTGCGCACTTTGCTAGCTTTAACACTATTAATTACATAAACCGGTGAGATTCTATACACTCTGTTCCATAACTATTCTAGGAGGACAATCTCAAAGAATTCAAAATCCTCGGGCTCTGGAGACATTAAAAGACACTTACGTGCTCAAACTAACACCCCTGAGCAGGCCCTGAGCCCTGGAGTCGATTTGGTCGAAGAAATGAGGGAAATTCGGTGAGAAATGTTGAACATATCGGCAATGCTGATGAAGACCATTGCTGACTTGGAGGATCTTGCTGTAATACATCGATCGATCACTGCCATGGAGACAAAATTCACCGAGGTGGTTACAAGAGAGGGGGATGTCATGAAATGGATCGATTATCTGGAGTCATCGGAGAGGGAATTATCTGCTAATCCACTAGTGACCAAGGTAGATTTGGAGCATGTCTGGGAGAAGTTGGAGGACATGGAGAACCGTAGCCGGCAGAATAACATCTGAATCGTCGGACTTCCTGAGGCCGAAGAGGGTCAGTTTGACATAACAGGGTCACAGGGTTCCGGCTTTAAGATCCGCTGAAGGAGACAGGCCTCGATCAATTCTGGAAAAATTTCTGAGATCATCCGATAAAGAACTTGTGTTGTGTGAGTCGAGGAGTAAAGGCTTTTTTGGAAGAACCACAATATTTTCTTGTTCCCAGACTTTGCGAATTCGACAAGAGAGAAACATGATGGATTCAAGGAATGCAATAAACTCTTACATCAACAGAAGGTCATTTTTGCACTTATGTTCCTGGCCAAATTGAGAATAGATGCTAAGGATGATCGTAAAACATTCACATGTCCCCAGCAAGCGATGTCCTTCATAAAGTCAGTGGAGTAAGTTATTTTGTGGTACTCACATTGCAGCCGAATGGACCGACTCACTGAACATTCACTTGACTGTTTGAGGAAACTGAGTGCCTTTTTTGTTTCTTTTTGTGCTGGTTCTGCCTAGTGGCTGGAGTTTGTTTTGTGGAGTACCACTCCTTTGGGACAGTTTTGTTGATGAATCTGCACGTTCTTTGTGCTTATGCCTCCTATTGGCTGGAGTTTGTTTTGTGGAATATTTGTTGCAAGACATTGGAGTGATTAGGTCATTTGTTGCACTCATGTAGCAGCTGAATGGGCCGGCTCACTGAACATTCGTTTGACTGTCCGAGGAAACTGAGCGCCTTTTTTTTGTGTTGGTTCCACCTAGTGGCTGGAGTTTGTTTTGTGGAGTAACACACCTTCGGGACAGTTATGTGGTTGAATCTACACGTTCTTTGCGTTTATTCCGCCTATTGGCTGGAGTTTGTTTTATAGATTATCTTTTAATGTGTAATTCTGTCACACACAATTTGTATAGAAACACCGGACTTGAGCAATCCGACGGCAAAGTTGTCGTGGCGGCTCTCGTAGGCATACATGGACTGTTTGAGTTTAGAGGGATGGACGCCATTTGGCGCTGTCGTGCGCGGGGTTAATGCGCACATTTTTCTTTTTCCTGTTTGTTTGGTTCTGGGGGAAGTTCGGGGTTTGACTCTTGCACTAATGTTGGAATGTGGTTTTCATAATTTTTTTTTGACACATCTATTTTTTTCTAATATGTCAAAATGTCAAATGTTAATGAGTGGATTGTCTCTTTCCACGTGGAATGTGAATGGTTTGGGGCACCCCATAAAAAGAAGGAAGGTTATTTCTCTTATTAAGCATATGAAATATGATATAGTGTTTCTTCAAGAAACGCATCTTTCCCCGCAGGAAGCTGAAATATTTGGGAAGATTTGGGGTGGACATGTTTTCTTTAGTGCTGGCTCAAGTGAGTCATTACACTGATAAGTAAGCATCTACAATTCAAATGTCTCAAACAGATTAAAGATAAATTAGGAAGAGTCATTGTTGTTTTAACAGAAATTCAGTGGCAAAGTCTTATTTTGGCTAATATTTACACACCTAACGTTGATGATTAGGGCTTTTTTATAGATCTTGAAGGGATGTTGCAAGCCGATGACACCCCTCATGATATAATATTGGGAGGAGAATTTAATCTTTTGATGGACTCAGTCCTTGATCAAAGTGAAGCAAAAGTGTGTAAGCCCCTTAGAGCAACATTGATGCTTCACAAGATGTGGAAAAATCTTGGTCTTACAGATATTTGGAGACTTTTGAACCCATCTGGTAGGGACTATAATTTTGTTTTTCATTAGTCCATAAGATTTATTCTAGAATAGATACATTTTTTTATATCCAAGTCCCTCATTTCATCTGTTGTTGATTGCTCAATTGGAAACATTTTAGTCTCAGATCATGCCCTGGTGTGTTTAGAGGTGTTGCCACATATGGAGAAAAGGAAATCATATAGTTGGCACTTTAATGTTTCCCTTTTGCAAAATCCTGAATTCTAACAAATGTTAAAGGCTGAAATCAATGTCTATATGGAGACCAACTGGTCCACAGTACCCTCTGTGGGCATTGCTTGGGAGGCACTTAAGGTGGTTCTTAGGGGCCGAATCGTACAGTATGCTTCATTCACCAAAAACTAAAGCACGAGAACTCGTGGAGTTGGAAGGGAAACTTATGGCTAGATATATAAAACAGATAGAGTCTTTTTCTACCTTTCCCTCAGTGAAATCTGCTGGTGGTGAAATATTTACCTCTGACATTAATAATGCTTTTAAAGAATTCTATCTTGATCTCTAAACTTTGTGGAACCATTAGAACTTCCTAAACTGATGGCTAAAATTAAAAGCAAAAAAATTATCTTGATTCTGAGATAACCTTGGAGGAGCTTGGCGAGGTAATTAAGGCCTTGCCTACAGGCAAGGCTCCAGGGCCAGATGGCTTTGCCGTTGAGTTTTTTAGATCTTACGCTACGGAATTGGTTCCACTTTTGCTAGAAGTTTATACGGAATCATTAAAGAATGGAAAGCTTCTGCCAACCATGATGCAAGCACGGATCAGTCTGATTCTTAAAAAGGAAAAAGATCCAAGCGAGTGTAAGTTACTGTCCAATTTTCCTGATCCAGCTAGACATTAAAATATTGTCAAAAAGTTTGGCTAACCGATTAATTAAAGTTATGACATCTCTTATACATACAGATCAGGTGGGGTTTATTCGGGGCCATATCTCTTCTGATAATATTAGGCATTTTATCAATATCATGTGGTCAGTGGCAAATGATTAGACTCCGGTTGCTGCCATCTCACTTGACACCGAAAAGGCATTTGATATGGTAGAATGGGATTTTCTTTTTAAGATTTTGGAAATGTATGGGTTCGAGAATACTTTTATTGGTTGGATTAAGTTACTTTATATATTATACTTTTATATTTCAAATTATTTTACTCTGGATAGGGGCACCCGGCAGGGTTGCCCTTTTTCCCCATTATTGTTCTGTCTTGCCCTGGAACCATCAGCAGCCACGATAAGAAGGATGATTTTCCAGGGGTGGTGGCAGGAGGTGTGGCGCATAAGCTTTTGCTTTATGCAGATGATATTTTATTATTCGTCTCTGACCCTACTAGATCTATGCTTTGCCTCCACAGAATTATTAATTCCTTTTCTAAGTTCTTATTATACAGAGTTAATTGGTCTAAACCCGAAGTTTTGGCTCTGACAGCGCACTGCCCAGTAACGGCTTTTCAGCCGGGCACCTTCCAGTTGCCCAAACAGGGCATTAAGTATTTGGTTATTTTACTCCAAGCAAATTTGTGTGATTTAGTTAGAGTTAATTTTGACCCTATTTCACCATTGCAAAGCCTTTCTATCAAACTAATTGGAGAAGTTAAGTTATCTCACATTTGCACTCGGGAGTGTTTAATTCGGACATTTATTTAAATGTTGCCTCGAGCATATGGCTGAACCCAAAATTATGTATTAATAAGTCCCCTTTCTGCTGGTCAGAGTGGATTGTGAGGGAGGTTAATACACTTGGTGACCTATATGAGAGTGGAGGGTTGAGATCCTTTAAAAATTTGGTTCAACATTTTGGGATTCCCAGATCTCCATTCTTTAGGTATTTACAGCTGTGCCACCTGCTGTATACTATTTTTGGGAGTAGCATACACCCCCCTAAAGCGGCAGATACTCTGGGAGTGGTGATTACTGCTTTTGGAAAAGGTCATGAGGCATCAGTGTATTACTCCCTGCTAATTCAGAGTCTGGGGTACGGAGCTTTAACTTCTATCAAGAGATTATGGGAGAAAGATTTAAATTTGGTATTGGAGGAGGGAATGTGGGCTAGGATTCTAAAAAACGTCAAGTCTGCATCTAGAGATGCAAGGGTGCACCTGGACCCCCTCTAGATTGTATAGGCTTGGTCTTAAAGACACACCCACCTGCTGTTGATGCCAATCATAAGATGGAGACACAACCCATGTTTTTTGGTGGTGTGTTAAGATCCAAGAATTTTGGTTGAAGGTTCAGTTTTATGTGTGACATATTGGGCACTCACATTTCATTTTGCCCCAGACTCTGTATTTTAGGTGATGGGGCGGTCATCAATATAGGGAATAAACACATAAAAAATTAGGTCCTAACCAGTGTTATGATCACCAGAGAAATTGTTTTAAGGGGATGGAAGTTGGCTGGAGCGCTCCCATTTCAGGAGTGGTGCACTGAGATGGGGAGGGTGACGGCTTTCGAGGAAGTGTCATCTAGAAGACTGGTGAACTTGGATTCGTTTGTTGGGAAATGGGGAGGTATAGTTATAAATGTGTATGACTTTATATATACATATATATATATATATATATATATATATATATATATATATATATATATATACACACACACACATATATATATATATATATATATATATATATATATATATATATATATATATGTGAATTTTTGTTTTTTTTGTTTTGGTGTGTGTGTGTGTGTGTATATATACACTCATGTGTGACCACAGGAATGTTTGTTGAGAGTCAGGTTGGGGATTGGGAGGGGTAATAGTGGGTGTTAAACGTTTATTCTGTGTATATATATTTTGCTTTTCTTTGTTTACTGTATGAATCAATTAAAAAAAAAAATGGATCACAAAATAACTGTACAATTACAAAATGAGGAAAAGGGCTGGAAAAATCACTCTGGACCCCACTCACCCAGCCCACTACCTTTTTGAACTGTTGCCTTCTGGTCGACGCTACAGAGCATTGAGCACCAGAACCGTCAGGCACAGGAACAGTTTTTTTCCCTCAGGCTATCCATCTCATGAACAGGTAAAAGTGCCCCATTGAACAATAATTATGTGCAATAAACAGCTTAGTCTATTTATATTTATCCAACATACCCTACCTCTTCTGCCATACATTCCCTTGCATCTGTATATAACAGATTGCATTTGTATTTGTACATACGTGTGTGTATATACACTATATTCCCAAAAGTATTCGCTCACCCATCCAAATAATTGAATTCAGGTGTTCCAATCACTTCCATGGCCACAGGTGTATAAAATGAAGCACCTAGGCATGCAGACTGCTTCTACAAACATTTGTAAAAGAATGGGTCACTCTCAGGAGCTCAGTGAATTCCAGCGTGGTACTGTGATAGGATGCCACCTGTGCAACAAGTCCAGTCGTGAAATTTCCTCGCTACTAAATATTCCACAGTCAACTGTCAGTGGTATTATAACAAAGTGGAAGCGATTGGGAATGACAGCAACTCAGCCACGAAGTGGTAGGCCACGTAAATGACAGAGCGGGGTCAGCGGATGCTGAGGCGCATAGTGCGCAGAGGTCGCCAACTTTCTGTAGAGTCAATCGCTACAGACCTCCAAAGTTCATGTGGCCTTCAGATTAGCTCAAGAACAGTGCGTAGAGAGCATCATGGAATGGGTTTCCATGGCCGAGCAGCTGCATCCAAGCCATACATCACCAAGTGCAATGCAAAGCGTCGGATGCAGTGGTGTAAAGCACGCCGCCACTGGACTCTAGAGCAGTGGAGACGCGTTCTCTGGAGTGACGAATCACGCTTCTCCATCTGGCAATCTGATGGACGAGTCTGGGTTTGGCGGTTGCCAGGAGAACGGTACTTGTCTGACTGCATTGTGCCAACTGTGAAGTTTGGTGGAGGAGGGATTATGGTGTGGGGTTGTTTTTCAGGAGCTGGGCTTGGCCCCTTAGTTCCAGTGAAAGGAACTCTGAATGCTTCAGCATACCAAGAGATTTTGGACAATTCCATGCTCCCAACTTTGTGGGAACAGTTTGGGGATGGCCCCTTCCTGTTCCAACATGACTGCACACCAATGCACAAAGCAAGGTCCATAAAGACATGGATGAGTGAGTTTGGTGTGGAAGAACTTGACTGGCCTGCACAGAGTCCTGACCTCAACCCGATAGAGCACTTTTGGGATGAATTAGAGCGAAGACTGCGAGCCAGGCCTTCTCGTCCAACATCAGTGTCTGACCTCGCAAATGCGCTTCTGGAAGAATGGTCAAAAATTCCCATAAACACACTCCTAAACCTTGTGGAAAGCCTTCCCAGAATAGTTGAAGCTGTTATAGCTGCAAAGGGTGGGCTGATGTCATATTAAACCCTATGGATTAAGAATGGGATGTCACTTAAATTCATACGCGTCTAAAGGCAGGTGAGCGAATACTTTTGGCAATATAGTGTGTATATATATATATATTAGTGTATTTCTACTGTATATATACTTATAGGATCAACTGGGCAGACTCAGTTCAAATCAAGCCTTACTGGCAAGATAAAACTTAAATGTACATTGCCAATGCATTTTAAGACACAATACATAAAGCTATAAAACTTGAATGCTGAAGTTAAATTTGCTGAATTTTAAAATCTAAATATTAATATTTTCTCTGGGGACCGTTCAGTCTCTATCGCGCACACTCTTGGTCTCTCTTGCATGGATTCGTTTTTGAAAGGTTTGACAAAAAAATTTAAAGTGGCATCTGCTAACAAATAATACAAGTCTAAGACCTAACTTGACTTTTTTTCTCATGCAATGGTATTCGCACATTCTTAAGCTTGAGTTATGTGTCCAAACGTGTTCAAATCTTTTTCAGGGCTACTGTATCTATTGTTTTATCATTTTATATCTACAAATCTGTGATTTATAAAAAGAAAAAAAAAGTCAAGTGTTCTTGTGCTATCTTTCAAATAAATGTGATTATCTAATCAGCTAATTGTGGCAGCAGTGCAATGCATAAAATCAAGCAGATACGGGTCAGGAGCATCAGTTAACATTCACATCAACCATCAGAATGGAGAAAAAAAATTGATCTCAGTGATTTTGACCGTGGCATGATTGTTGGTGCCAGATGGGCTGGTTTGAGTATTTCTGTAACTGCTGATCTCCTGGGATTTTCACACACAACAGTCTCTAGAGTTTACTCAGAATGGTGCAAAAAACATAAAAAATATCCAGTTGGGGGCCTGGGTAGCTCAGTGGTAAACACGCTGGCTACCACTCCTGGAGTTCGCTAGTTCGCTAGTTCACTAGTTCGAATCCCAGGGCATGCTGTGTGACTCCAGCCAGGTCTCCTAAGCAACCAAATTGGCCCAGTTGCTAGGGAGGGTAGAGTCACATGGGTTAACTTCCTCGTGATCGCTATAATGTGGTTCGTTCTCAGTGGGGCGCGTGGTGAGTTGAGCGTGGTTGCCGCTGTGGATGGCATGAAGCCTCCACACACGCTATGTCTCCGTGGCAATGCGCTCAACAAGCCACGTGGTAAGATGCGCGGGTTGACGATCTCAGATGCGGAGGCAACTGGGATTCGTCCTCCGCCACCCGGACTGAGGCGAATCACTACGTGACCACGAGGACTTAAAAAAAAAAAAAAAAAAAAAAAAAGCACATTGGGAATTGGGCATTCCAAATTGGGAGAAAAAGGGGAAAAATCCCCCCCACCCAAAACAATAAAAAATTAAAATATTCAGTGAGAGACAGTTCTGCAGAAGGAAATGCATTGTTTTTTGTTTTGTTTTGTTTTCCCCTTTTTTTCCCAGTTTGGAATGCCCAATTCCCACTACTCACCTCAATCCGAATGCACAATACGTTGAACCTTGAGGCGGATTGGCTACAACAGCAGAAGACCACGTCAGGTTCCACTTCTGTCAGCCAAAAACAGAAAGCTGAGGCTGTAGTGGGCACAGGCTCACCAAAACTGGACAGTAAAGACTGGAAAAGCATAGCCTGGTCTGATAAATCTCGATTTCTGCTGAGGTACACAGATGGTAGGGTCAGAATTTGGCACCAACAACATAAATCCATGGACCCAACCTGCTTTGTGTCAATAGTCCAGGCTGGTGGTGGTGGTGTAATGGTGTGGGGAATGTTTTCTTGGCACACATGGACCAGAATCTCAAAGGAATGTTACCAACATCTTGTGGAATCCATGCCACGAAGAAATTAGGCTAATTTGAGAGCAAAGGAAAGCCCTACCCTGTATTAGAATAGTGTTCCTAATAAATTGCTCATTGAGTGTATACTCTAATGCAATGCCATTAAATGTTTTTTAAGTGTGGCTCAAATGTCAAAACACTTCTGGGGACACTCTACATCTTTATTTACATTATACAAGAGGGGTAAAAGCAAGTCAGACCGGTCCATACAGCACATGCACATGAGGGTGTGACAGTTTAGTTCCCATAACCTTCTCTCTACTCAAGCAAAAAACGTCCCCCTGCTCGAATACTCATTAATTGCCCTCCTGCCAAGAATAGAAGCCATTACAGAGCCCAGAAGTACCAGGGGGTCAGACAAAAGTCAGGAGTGAAACACAGGACAATACTATGTCTTTGACACATACATAAACCTGCATGGATGTCTGCATGATTTAGACTATCATGTTATGCTTTAAGGACTACCCAATAATGCAAATTCAGTCATCATTTACTCTCCCTCATGTCCTTCAACTACTGTATGACTTTCTTTCTTCTGTGGAACAAAAAGAGGTGATACTTTGCAGAGTATCTGGACTATTTGGGTTCATCCAATGAAAGTGAACGAGGACTGGGTCTGTCAATCTCCAAAATGTTTAAAAAGTGCCGGAGGACTAAAAAAACGTATCATATATTTAAGTCTTCTGATGCCATTCAATAGATTGCTTTCTGTCGTGGCACTCATGTAAATTGCGGTAACATATATTCAAACCTGGCACTTCAATACGAATAGCACTAGGTCAATGACACCACACAGAATTGGTTCTTGTGTGTCTCAAAAAGCAATCACAACATGAAAAAAAAGATATAATATTTACATTGTAAAGTATTTATCCATCAAAGTAATACTCCATTGGCATTGCCTTTAATTTTTGCTGGGTTTAATATTATATATATATATATTTAATACATTTATATTTATTTATCCTGGGTATTTTCTTAGCAGGTTTCATGACAATCATCTCATTAACTCAGCGGCCAGTGCATTCTTTCTGACATCTCCCTTTGTGTTCCATGGATAAAACATGAAATGGCAGCAAAAATTAATATTTTAACTAATTTACACAATTTCCTGATTTTCAAGAGCCATTAACCGTTTTGTTCATTAAGAAAGCCTTCATTAGAAACCAACAATTATTCAGTCTTCATCACAGTCCACTCCATTCAGTCTCACTGTGTGCAAACAGTACTGGTTTGCTGCTTCACTGTTGTTTGCTCACTGATATTTTTTTAAAATCACCAAAACCTGAGACTCTACCCGCCCACCAATTCATCTCTCTCCAAGTTGTTCTAGTTAGCATTCTCCTCAAGACCTGCAAGTGTACAACAGCTGAGAAATGATGTGGCTTTAAGTATTTAAGCATTTCTTGGAAGCCAGTCCTAATCAGGACAAATAGAGAAATAAAAATGCATTCTTTTTACAAGAAAGAAAGATGAAATGAAGGGCTAACAGAGGGAGAGATGGATAGATCTGAAGCCAGAGGCCATCTTTAAGACGCATACCTCACTCCTGCAATCTACTGCTATAAAAGACCAGCGTCCCTGAAGACAAGACTAATTTTCACAGTTTGATATGCTGGTATAGATCCATAACTCACTCTCCTTCGACTGGAGAATTAATTCATTCTTCATGTCAGGTCTTTCCTTCAATCTCAATCTCTCCAGTTGGATCAAAATTATCCTCATTAGAAGAATCAAATCCACAGGCATTATCACACTTAACCTCCAGTGGAATTCAGATGAAAAAACACTTTAAATTATCCATCACTTGATTCTATGAGACTAGGCTCTTCTTTCAAAAAAAAAAAAAAAAAAAAAACTGATTGATTCTTTTTGGCCGAATCCCAATTTACATACCATTTATAAAAAAAAAAAATTAAAAAAAAAAGTGTGCTGAATTCGGATTAGTGTGTCCAAAATCATAGCACGTTGAACCCAGTATGCCAAAGGTGCCTAGATGCCAAAATATTTTTGGTGGGTTTTCAAAGTGTGCATTTGTGCCTTTTGGGTTATATTGTGTACCACAACTTGCACTACAGATAGACAGCTTTTCGTATCGATCATTTGGAACCAAGAGTTGTATGATGTGATAGCATGCCCTAATACTGCTGGACAATCTTACTACAATATTTTCCGGGTGGGCTACTTTAAAACTGTAGTTCGACAAGCTGCAAGCCACAAATAGTAGTAGTAGGTGCTACACCGCTACCTGTTGCAAAAATGTAAACTATTAAAACTATAAAACTATAAAACAGCTGAAAAACAGATGCTCAGAAACTTATACTTTCCATCTCCAACTGCAATTGGTGGTCTTGAAGGGTCCTTTCCAATGGAGGGCCATGACAGGCAAGTGTTTATCAATGATATTGTGTGTGCTGACAACAAATCAGTGAAGAAAGTAGGGAGGAACAAAAGGATAAGGAGATTGAATGGGAGAAATCATCTCTCTGCTGACATGCATGGCACAGGAGGGTAAAGACGCTGCCTGAGGCTGTTGTCTGAATGCCAAACAGCGGCTGTGTGCTGCAGCGCTGGTGCAGGGGATAATCCTGAATCACTGGGCACTGTAAACACAATAAATCACACTGCCCCACAACACAGCACTGATACACACCACTGACTCCCTGCATATCCAAACACACACACAAACACCGCCTATTCACTCTGCAGAGCTGCATGTTTAAAGGTAAAGAAAAGATTTAAAAAACCAAAACAAAATTGGAACAATGAAGATGTAGGAAAAGATTAAAATAATCACAATATGAAATCAAAATTGACCCTGTTCACTTAATAAATAAATGTTCTGGGTCTTATTGCGCATGAATCATTAGTGTATGTCATGCTAAACCAAAATGTATTTTTC
Organism: Myxocyprinus asiaticus; assembly: GCF_019703515.2. Taxonomy (NCBI): domain Eukaryota; kingdom Metazoa; phylum Chordata; class Actinopteri; order Cypriniformes; family Catostomidae; genus Myxocyprinus; species Myxocyprinus asiaticus. Next base: position 27,622,909 of record NC_059390.1, on the reverse strand, counting down.
TTTCTATAATATCATACAAAAGTCGCAGTTGGTGCCTGGACAATCGCAGTTCTATTTGGTGTTTTGACATATTTACCACTAAAACAGGAATTAGGGGTGGGACATGTCAAACGGCTCATCCCTTTTATAATAAATAGTCAATAGGCTTTAGTTTACATCACAGCACACAAGCACACACCAACACAAACATACCCTTTTCCTCCGTGCTGCTCATGCCAGAGCCGGTTCCCGGGGAACTGAGAAATGATCTCCATTCTGGCCTGCTTTTCCGCTGACTTAAGAACTGAACTGTGATCTAACTGACAACATTAATACATAACCAGCTCACAAATGCACAAAGCATATCACAGTCTTTGCTTGCCACAAGGATGAAGAAGACTAAGAAACAAGCGAGTAAAAGCTCACAATGTTCTGAAACACAGTACACTAAATATAAAGAATAGAACACTTAGTCACCCTGTAAATCCCAATATACCTCAGAAATGCCTGCATTAAGACATATTAATAAACTCCAGCCACTTTTTCCACATTCCAACTTGCGTTTTATTCAAAAGTAATCACCCCTAGAAATATTCAGCCGTGAAATGCCTCGAACACAACTGCAATTTCCCCGTTATTCGCCCGTTATTCAAACCAGCGGGCCGGAAACCAAGGTAGTTTGGAGTAGGGAACAGGGGTTTGGGAGGAAAACAGCCGGACATATACCTCTTCACCATCTCTGTGTTTGCTGCTTCGACCAACGCAAAGTTTGTGTACATGATATGTACTGGTTCCACTTAATTACACTTACTTATCATCGTCATTGTAAGAATGTAACATTTTTGGAAAAGCAATGGAGCGCAACAGCGCTGGCCCACTTTTTTAGCCATTTTGGTTTCTGAAGTATTTTTACAATAATGTACTTCATAAAAGAGTTCAAAGCCATGAACCAAACCAACCAGTTCTGAGTTGAATCACATCACAAACTTTGATTTGAAGCAAAACAGTATTTGAAAATTGTACAAAAAGACAAATGTGCAAGACTGTGAACTGAAATCCCATTAGGCATATGATGAAATCGACAAAGAAATATATAACTGTAACTACTGATTTAAAGTTGTTGATTATAAGTCTATTCACACTATATACATTTTTAATTTTTTTTTTGCAAAATATTCAAACATATACAAAAGTAGTTTGAGAGTTTGGAGAGACTCAAGTGTTGCATCATTCACCATGTGTCATTGAAATGTCCGGTCGGTGTAAAGTTACTTTGGCGCACTTTGTTCGCTGCAGTTTTGACTGGTGGATTATTTCCCTTCAGGACTCATGGGTAGTGTTCTTTGCCAGCAACTCCACTATTAAACATGTTTTTTTTTCTTCAAAATGAAGTTAAAATATCATGGACTGATGGCTTCAACAGATGCATATGCCATCGATAAACAACCTCGGAGCTCGTGGTAGGTCTGTCTTTAAAGGTTTATAAGTTATTGCCAAAGATCTATTCCCCTATGAGGAAAATAATGGGATTTTTTCCCAGAACCAGACTGTTGCGCTCCATTCTTGCAAAAAAATAAACAAATAAATTAAAAAATAATACAAAATAATAAAATAAATAAAAATAAAAATAAAAACCTTGGCCATCCTTATCTTTGACTGCAAGGCATGTCATGTGCCATGTGTGCAAAAGGAAATCTAAAGCCATCTTTCCACTGTAAACGCTGCACAGATGGTGCATTTATTCTTTCAGTTTTCAATCGTGGAAGCCAACATAGCGAATTATTTTGCACAGCCAATCAATCACAATTGGCAAAGTTTAAGTTGGCTTTGATGTGTATATTGCATATTACTATGGTATGTTTTCAGTATTGGCAGAAGAATGCAGAACCAGTTCTTGATTCCCAAACCAACTCATACAGAAATTAAATCAATTGCAAATACTGTTTCATGTCTTTAAGGTCAGGTTGATATACAGGAAGAGGAAGAGAAAGAGAGAGAGAGAGAGAGAGAGAGAGAGAGAGAGAGAGAGAGAGAAGTCCAGTAACAGCAAAAAAATCTATATTATACTTCTAATGACATAACACTATTGGCCCCCTCCCAGCCCAAACCCTTTATCTCTCAATCGCATGGAAAGACAGTGTGTAAGAGAGGACAGGAAATAGAGGAGCCTCAAAGGGACAGCACAATGTCACCTTACAGCAGCTGCTGTTGTCATCACACTAATGCAGGCGCACTGACCTCTCGACCCCATGAGTTAATGAGGGAGGAGCGGTCTCGCACAAGGACGACACTTGCTGTGGCTTGGGTATCATACAAAACGACACACAAACCATCTTACCTGGAAATCCTTCTCCTCCAATATCTCTTTCTGCCATCGGACCAGGAAGGCGGCACACACATATAGATGGAAATGAGAGAATCCTTCCGGCTCCGCCTGTGAATGCAAATGACAGTACAATTATAGACATGTCACATTAATTTTTCCAATGATTTTAAAGGAATACAAGTTAAGCTCAATCAACAGCATTTGCGGCTTAATGTTCATTACCACAAAAAAAAATTTCGACTCTTTAAAAAAGCAAAAATGAAGGTTACAGTGAGGCACTTACAATGGGAGTGAATGTGGCCAATTTTTGGAGGGTTTCAAGGCAGACATTTTAAGATTATAATTTTATAAAAGCACATCACTTACATTAATTCTTCTGTTACAACTGTATTATTTGAGCTGTAAGTCGTTTAAATTTGTTGACATTGAATCGTCATTGCAACAATGTTGTCAAATTGGCTGTAATTTTACACAGAAAAGGTTAGTAAGCGATTTTATCACACTAAAATCAGAATCAGAATGAGCTTTATTAAAATTATGCTTACACATACAAGGAATTTGTCTTTGTAACAGAAGCGTCCAGTGCACAAACAATACAACAACAAGACAGAGATAATAAAAATACAGAAAAACAAACAAACAAAAAAGCGAATATAAAATATAAGTATATATAGAAATACACAATCAGACAAAAAATAAATAAATACACTGGTGGCCAACAGTTTGGAATGATGTACAGATTTTGATATTACTGAAAGAAATTGGTACTTTTATTCCCAAAGTGGCATTCAACTGATCACAATGTATAGTCAGGACATTGATAATGTGAAAAATTACTATTACAATGTTCAGAACTTCTTAAACTACTTCAAAGAGTTCGCATCAAAAAATCCTCCACGTGTAGCAATGACAGCTTTGCAGATCCTTGGCATTCTAGCTGTCAGTTTGTCCAGATACTCAGGTGACATTTCACCCCACACTTCCTGTAGCACTTGCCATAGATGTGGCTGTCTTGTCGGGCACTTCTCACGCACCTTACAGTCTAGCTGATCCCACAAAAGCTCAATGGGGTTAAGATCCATAACACTCTTTTCCAATTATCTGTTGTCCAATGTCTGTGTTTCTTTGCCCACTCTAACCTTTTCTTTTTGTTTTTCTGTTTCAAAAGTGGCTTTTTCTTTGCAATTCTTCCCATAAGGCCTGCACCCCTGAGTCTTCTCTTTACTGTTGTACATGAAACTGGTGTCGAGCGGGTAGAATTCAATGAAGCTGTCAGCTGAGGACATGTGAAGCATCTATTTCTCAAACTAGAGACTCTGATGTACTTATACTTGTTTAGTTCCTTCCACATTTCTTTCGGTCCTTGTTAGAGCCAGTTGTCTTTGAAGACTGTAGTGTACATCTTTATATGAAATCTTCAGTTTCTTGGCAAATTCAAGCATTGTACAGCCTTCATTCCTCAAAACAATGATTGACTGATACGTTTCTAGAGAAAGCCGTTTCTTTTTTGCCATTTTTGACCTAATATTTACCTTAAGACATGCCAGTCTATTGCATACTGTGGCAACTCAAAAACAAACACAAAGACAATGTTAAGCTTCATTTAACCAACCAAATAGCTTTCAACTGTGTTTGATATAATGGAAAGTGATTTTCGAGTACCAAATCAGCAATTTAGCATGATTATTCAAGGATAAGGTGTTGGAGTGATGGCTGCTGGAAATGGCGCCTGTCTAGATTTGATCAAAAATTAATTTTTTCAAATAGTGACGGTGATTCACTGACAGATAGAGGTGGGAAACCGAGAGCTTTAGTCCAGAGAATATCTGGGATGATGGTGCTGAAAGCCGAACTGAAGTCCACAAAAAGGATCCTTGCATATGTCCCTGGTCTGTCCAGATGTTGCAGGATATGATGCAAACCCATGTTGACTGCATCATCCACAGACCTGTTTGCTCAATAAGCAAATTGAAGGGGATCTAGAATGGGTCCAGTGATGTCCTTCAGGTGGGCCAACACCAGTCTCTCAATTGACTTAATGACCACAGACGTCAGAGCAATGTGTCTGTAGTCATTAAGTCCTGTGATTTTGGGTTTCTTTGGGACAGGGATGATGGTGGAGCGTTTGAAGCAGCAGGAAACTTAATACTGTTCCAGTGATCTGTTGAAGATATGTGTGAAGATGGGGGCCAGCTGGTCAGCACATGATTTTAGACAAGTGGGTGAAACACCGTCTGGGCCCTGTGCTTTCCTTGTCTTTTGCTTCCGGAAGACTCGGCACACAATCTTCTTCACAGATATCAAGTGCAGGTTGAGTAGCAGGAGGGGGGAGGAGGGTGGTTTCAGGAGTTGTTGATGTTTGTGTGAAGTGAAGGTCAGAGCAGGAGTGGGGTGTGAGCCTGGGCTTTTTCAAATCTACAGTAAAACACATTCAGGTCGTCAGCCAGTTGCTGATTCCCTACAGTGTTGGGAGATGGTGTCTTGTAGTTAGTAATGTCTTTCAGGCCTCTACACACTAATGCAGGGTCGTTAGCTGAAAACTTGTTTTTCAGCTTCTCCGAGTAGCTTCTTTTAGCCACTCAAATCTCTTGTGTTTCTGGCCTGATTGCACAAGATTTTATCCCCAATTCTGTAAGCATCCCCTTTGGCCTGACGAAGCTGTCATTGTTGAATGCTAAATAAGTAATAAATCCTAAATACGTAGGAACGCACATATCCTCACAGAATCTGATATATGATGTTACAGTATCTGTGAGCTCATCCAGATTGGTGTCTGCAGCTTCAAAAACACTTTAATCAGTCCAGTCAAAGCAGGCTTGTAGTTCCAGCTCTGCTTCATTGGTCCATCTTTTTACAGTCTTTCCTACAGCTTTAGCTTATTTAAGTTTGTGCCTGTAGGTCAGAAGAAGATGAACCAGGCAGTAATCAGAGAGTCCGAAAGTTGCTCTAGGGACAGAGCGATATGCATCCATTACTGTTGTGTAGCAGTGATCCAGTATATTTCTGTCTCTGGTGGGGCATGTTATGTGCTGTCTGTATTTTGGCAGTTCACGGGTGAGGTTAGCTCTGTTAAAATCGCAGAGAATAATAATAAGTGAGCCCAGGTATTGTTGTTCCGTGTCTGTAATCTGATCAGCCAGCTGTTGCAGCGCTGCGCTCACACGCGCTTGTGCAGGAATATAAACACTCACCAGAATAAACGAGGAAAACTCCTGTGGCGAGTAGAAAGGCTTACAGTTGATAAAGAGCGCTTCCAAATTAGGACAGCACATCTTCTTTAACGTTGTTACATCTGTACACCAACTTTCATCTATGTAAAAGCATGTTCTACCGCCTCTCATTTTCCCCGTTAACTCCGCAATGCGATCCAGATGTAATGCGCTGTCCAGAATGGCTTCACTCAGCCAGGATTTCTGTGAAGCACAAGGCAGCAGAATTTGGAAAGTCCTTGTTTGTATGGGTGAGGAGATGTAGTTCGTCCATTTTGTTAGGAAGAGAGCAGAGATTTGCTAGATTAATACTCGGCAGCGCTGTCGGAGCTCGACCAGCACGCCGGCTCGTTTCCCTCACTTGCATCTCATAGCGCACTTGAACAGCACACAGCTGCGCCTCTGAGTAAAATGTCCAGCAAAACACCTGAATAATCAAAAAACGGGAAAAGATTGTCTGGTATGTGCTGCTGAATGTTCAGCAGTTCGTCCCTGTTAAAACTGGTGGAAAAATAACTAAACACAAGAAAAACAAACAAAACCAACAAAAGAATTGGAGAGCTCCACACCGAGGCTGCCATCCATGGTGCCATCTTGTATCCAAGAGTGTGTTAAAATCATGTTAATACACATATCGTTTATATCTTGTGGCTATACTTTTGAAAAAATGAGTATTTTAACTTTCAAAAATTGGCCCCCATTCACTTTCAAAATAAGTGCTTCACTGTAACCCAGATTTTTGCTGTTTTTAAAGCAGGGGCAAGTCAAAATTATTTTTTTGCGGTAATCAACATTATGCCACAAATGCTGTTGATTGAGCTTAACTTGTATTGAACCTGAAATATTCCTTTAAAATCATTGGAAATATACTGTAAGTACACCAGTGTGTATCTGTAAATTTCTTCATTTTCATCAATCCTGCTGGAAAAAATAAAATAAAATCTCCATTAGTTTGACCTTTTGTATCACTCATTTTTATTTTTTCACCACTTATTTCATCTGTTCATTTAGTTTCTTGACTCATTTTCTGACGGCGCCGATATAAAACAATGAAATTAAAGGGCAGGCTGGAACAAGATGAGCCTTTGTGCGAAGGCCTCACGGGATAATAATAGTAAACCTTTAACAAGGCCTCGTGTCTGCTAAACGAGAAACATGTTGGAGAAGTGCATGTAATTCTCCTTATCATACACCTTTTACTGTTATAAACCCTGAACCAATGCAATCTTCATATGAATATGAACATATCGTCACAGAAAATAGCTGCAGTAAAACCATGTTACGTTAGTCACTCACTCACACTAGGGAGTTTACTGATGACTAGTCTCAGCCACAGACAGCAACATCCATGGACTGTTCATGGATAGCCTGATGCATATTGCACACAACATTGGCAGAAGCTTCCTCAAAAAGACAAGCTCCAATCTGAATTGGACTGGATTGGATTGGAATGAGCTTCCAGCCTCCTTAAGATCTGCCATTACCTTCTCAACATTCAAGAACCAGCTGAAAACACATCTGTTCTGCGAGCACTTAACCAACCCACACTAATTGTACTTACCACTGCACTCAAAATGCACTTAATGTACCAAAAAAACAAAACAAAAAAAAAATCCTTCTTTGTCTCTTTCTTCTGTGCTAGCATCTTTACTACTCCAGCCACTTTGAGAAATTGGCAGTCCTATACTGCAGATGTTGTTAAACTTTGTATGACAAATTGTTTGCTATGTGTCTCATTTGTAAGTCGCTTTGGATAAAAGTGTCTGCTAAATGACTAAAATGTAAATTTGAAATATATTTCTGTTTGAAACAACATTTTGTTAGAGCCATTGTGTTCTGGAGTGTTACACCTGCTATGAACATGTGTAAATAACTAGTCACTAAATTTACCAGTTTGTGGGGCTGGTGGCCAGTCCAGTCTACACCGGACACGAGTGGCACAATGCGTTGTGTCATAAGCAAATCTTTCCCATTTTAATCAATGATGCTGTGACACTGGATGCGACCGTCGCGTCACGGCAACTGTTTCACTCTACAGCTCAGAGCTGATTGCCCATACAAATTTTTTTTTAGAAACACTTGGTTCTACATGTCCAGTGTGAACAGACTCAAGATGTGCACCATCTTTCTAGTCCGGTGTAGACAGGGTGTTAGGCCACATCCTCACTAATTAATGTTCAGTTTCTTAACGTATCAGATACTAAAGAATGTGGTAATGGATGGAGAATTTTCGGTGGAGAAAAACGCTATTTTAGTGTGGATGAGGGGCATACATGTAGCAAAATGTATGAGTTTTCAAACTAAAATGTATTAGTGTGGACGTGGCCTTAAATGTTCAGAGTTCTGTTGAAACAGCAAGTACCAAGTAAAGTATTTTCTGCTTTTGAGTTATGTCTGTGAAATAATCTGTAATTACTAATTTTGAAATTCTGGTCACAAAGCATACAAACACTTCTGCAAAAGTTTGCTGTACCTGTCTGTGAAGAATACAGTGGCATATTTCTTTTTTTTTTTCCACACTAGATTATTACAGTGACATTTAACCGACCCTAAACATCACATAAAAAAGCGAACTGTGGTTGGTTGTTTTACATGTCAACCAGAAGGCCTGTCTAAGTGGGTGGTTCATGGCTATAAAAAAGCTGCAAAGAGGACCAGACTGTGTCATTAGCCAAAAGTCTGGCTAAGCAAGTTGCCACTGAGGAGATGTGGCATAGTTGCTCCAGATGGAGGTGCAATGAGTTCCACATGTGGAGGAGGGGAGATTATCTGCCATGCCAGCCACGGACAGAGGGTCCTAATGAAAATAAATGGACATGTTTCTTCCAGAAATAAACAGGAAGGACAGGTCTCCCCTTCAAGGGTAAATGCGGGCAATGGAAATCTTCCCAACTGTACCGTGTTTGAGCCACACTCAAACAGTGGTACACACACCCAAGGTCTCAGGAAGTAGTTTCAAGACTGCGCATGTTACATCTAGTCCAATTACCCCGCAGTCATTCTCAGTCACCTCCTCATCAAAGTGACCACACAAGCGTGAAATCCACTTAATTAGACGCTCAATAGACAGGGCTGGGCAGCAAGGGCATCTGCATATGTTCAGCGGTGTGGGGATGAACTTCCGTCTCTATAATGCTGAGAGCTGGCTGCCTTCCATCTATTTATAGAAGGAAGCGTGTTGTCAGAATCCCTGTTAATGTCATGCACTGCTAATTTTATTTTGATAATTAAAAGAATTTATCTCTTGAAATAAATATTATTATTAAATAAATAAATAAATAATTAGTCTTTAGATGCCATTTGTGCTTTTTTATTTTTCTTTGGAGCATTTTACAGAAAAAAGTTCACCCCAAAATGGCAAATTTCATATAACTACAAACAAGATAAATTTTGATGTTGGCTTGATGAAGCCTTGTCTGAAAGTTTAAACTATTTTGTTTAGTTTTTTTTTTTCCCTCGGTTGAAGCTACCTCTATAACCTCTATATGCCAAAATTTACCCACAATTTTAACAGAAATTATCACAATGGGATGAAGTTGTCATCAATGGGATGAAGGTGTCACCAACAATCATGCCACGGTCCAAATCACTGAGATCACATTTTTTCTCCATTCTGATAACTGATGTGAACTTTAACTGAAGCTCCTGACCCATATCTGCATGATTTTATGCACTGCAGCCACACGATTGGCTGATTAGATAATCGCATGGATGATTGTTGGTGCCAGATGGGCTGGTTTGAGTATTTCTGTAACTGCTGATCTCCTGGGATTTTCACACATAACAATCTTGTTTATGAGAGAGGTCAACAGAGAATGGCCAGAATGGTTTGAACTGACAAAGTCTACGGTAACTCAGATAACCGCTCTGTACAATTGTGGTGAGATGAATAGGATTCTGAGAAGCGAGTTGGTGCTGTTTTGGTGGCACGAGAGGGGCCTACACAATATTAGGCAAGTGGTTTTAATGTTGTGGCTGATCGGTGTATTATCCTGCTGAAAGAGGCCACTGCCATCAGAGAATACCATTGCCATGAAGGGGTGTACCTGGTCTGCAATGATGTTTAGGTAGGTAGCACATGTCAAATTGTTGTCCACATGAATGGCTGGACCCAGGGTTTCCCAGCAGAAAATTTCTCAGAGCATCACACTCCCTCCACCAGCTTGTCGTCTTCCCACAGTGCATCCTGGCGCCATCACTTCCCCAGGTAAACGGCGCACACATCCATGGTCGTCCACATGATATAAAAGAAAACGGGGCTCATCGGACCTGCCGACCTTCTTCCACTGCTCCAAGGTCCAGTTCTGAAGCTCACGTGCCCATTTCGATGGTGGACAGGGGTCATCATGGGCAGTCTACTGGTCTGCAGCTATGCAGCCCCATACGCAGCAAGGTGTACTGTGTACTGTGAAACATTCCTCTCGTAACAATCATTACAATTTTCTGTAACTTGTGCCACAGTAGACTTTCTGTCAGTTCAGACCAGACGGGATAGCCTTTGTTGCCCTCACGCATTGATGAGCCTTAGGTGCCCAACACCCTGTCGCCGGTTTGTGGTTTGTCCCTCCTCGGACCACTGTCGGTAGGTACTCACCACTGCTGAATGGGAGCACCCTACAAGCCTTGCCGTTTCTGCATCTCTGACCCAGTTGTCTGGCCATAACAATTGGGCCTCAGATCTTGCTCAGGTCTTTACTCCTGCCCATTTCTCCTGCATCCAAAACGCTGACTACAAGAATTGAATGTTCACTTACCATCTAATCTACCCAGACCTTGACATGTGGACTTTTTAGGAGATGATCAAAGTTATTCACTTCACCTGTATAATGTGTGTGTGTGTGTGTGTGTGTGTGTGTATATATATATATATATATATACACACACACACACACACACACACTAACACACACACTAACACACACACTGGCATGAACAAGTATGTGAACCCTTTGAAATTATCTGGTTTTCTGCATTAATTGGTCATAAAATGTGAACTCTTCTTCATCAAAGTCACAAGTATAGACAAACACTACTTAAGCTAACAACACACAATTATAACATTTAATATCTTTATTGAACACATACCATTAAACATTCACAGTGCTGTGGAAAAAGTCAGTGAACCCTTGGATTTAATAACTGGTCAGCCCTTCTTTGGCAGCAATAACCTCAACCAAGTGTCTCCAGTAGCTGCGGATTAGACCTGCACAATGTTCAGAAGGAATTTTGGACCATTCTTCTTTACAGAACTGCTGCAGCTCAGCCATATTCTTAAGATGTCTGGAGTGAATGTCTCTTTTGAGGTCATTCCACAGCATCTCTATTGGGTTATGGTCTGGGCTCTGACTGAGCCACTCCAAAAGATTTTTTCTTTTCTTTTTTGAGGCCATTCTGTGGTGGATTTACATCAAAATTTAGGGTCATTGTCCTCCTGCATCACCCAAATTCATACTTATTTTTTTATTATTAAATCTAAATGACCTTCATATCATTTCTTGTGATACATATATACTAGGTCTAGAATTGAAAAAGAAATATATCAGACATTACAAATAATAAATAGAAATCAAAAGTGGCAATTAATTGTTTTTTTCCCCCACATTTTTATTTCTGGGGTCAATTTCAGTGTCATTTTTGTCACCTTCAATGGCATTTTTACCCAGAGACCTTGTTCATTTCTAACAATGGTTTAGACCAAACGCGTTCCTGTGCTAAAAAAAAAAGAAGCAGTGCAATGAGTCAGGCAGAACGCAGATGTCTTGAGGCACGTTTATAAAAGTTGAAGTTTGTTTACAGTGTCTAAAAACAGCAAAACATGGCAAAAAAACTTTAATCTAGCCCATGTTTTTATGAAAAACAACTGAAATGAGGACAGAGCAAGCTTTATGAGGATCTTAAGTGAGGATGCACAGGTGGATTCCATGTGGAAATCTTTTGTGGCGAAGCACCTGACGCACGCATAAATTCACATCTGACACAATAGTTCTAATTCATGTTTCACCGCTGTTTTCACAAACTGTAATTGTCACATACTTTGATGGTGCATCTTGAATTATTAGGATTTATTAACATATCACTTAATGAAATTTGAAAAACATAACAGCAAGAGCTCAGAGGAAATGCAGCCGCGCAAAGGCGTCGCTCTGAAATGACTTTAATTAGGCTTTAATTAGACAATGGGACATTTCATTTTACAAATACACTTCACTTGGATTCCTCCATCCTCGTTTCCTTTCCTTGCATCTTTTCATCGTATCCTAAGAGGGAGATTTTTTTGATAGAAAAGGGACAGTTTTAGAAATGAGAAGCCATAGATGAGAGAGTCGCTGCACTGTTTCTTTGCCGGTTCTGCGTTATATACAGCATGTGATTGATATAACAATCACATGGATGATCAACAACTGACAGTAAAAAATAGAAGAGATATTCAAATAGACATCATAATGCAAGTTCATGCATTACTAATAGCCAAACACTGTGGCCATTTCACAACATTTTAAAGTCATGTTCAGTATTAAAGAATTATGTGGAGTACATAAAGATAGAATAAAATCAGTTTAGAAATCAGTTTTATGCCATAAACTGCAACAGTAAAGGTATCTTAACCCTGGTCTGGAATGTTCGCCCTTTAGAGAAACGTGCCGCGTCTGTTAAGCACACACACACAAACAAACAAAAAATCTGATTTGCGCAAATCTGCGAATCATGTAAATGACCTATTTTGGATTCAAAACGCCAAATTTTGCCAGAAGGCAACTAGTTTGCAGGTATGTTCAAGGCTCGCCCTAACTGCTTTTGTGTCTCTAACCTCGGACTGATCGAGCGTGCAGATGCGCTGGTGTTAAAAGCCCTTATATGGAGATGGTTTGGGCATGTTTTATGCAAATTACTTCGGACACACGCTGCTTCATTTAGAATAATCCAGATTCATCAACATTAGAATGAGGGTAAGAACAAATTCATGTGTGTGTGGACCTGTTGTAAAGCAGGCGGAAATTTTCGTGAAAGCGATTCCTGTGCGTATAAGAACGGAAAATCCACGCAATTATTAGTGAATGAGGCATGTTAGCTGAAAAACGTTTTGAAAAACTTGGTTCTGCGTATTCCAACTTGGCACATCACGGTTACAAGACACAGAAGAACCAATACCATTTCGTGTCAATAATGTCAAGCCGGGTGCACCACATCTTAACACTCTTTTTGAAACACAAGTTTGAAAATGCACATGTAAAGGACATTTGAGAGCTACAGTGGAGAACATGATTTAGAGAAGGATTTAAATTTTGGTCCGTTGCTTACAGAAAGCTATCGTATGGCTTCAAAAGACTTCGAAAATATGGACTTTTAGAGTCATATGGACTATTTTAATGGTGGTTTTTTTTTTTTATCCTTTTTGAGCCATTGGTCACCATACGCTTTCATTTTATGGAAAAGAGCAACATCAAAAAAATCTGCATTGGTGCTCCACCGAGAAAAGAAAGTCATATGGGTTTAAAAAGACGTAAGGGCTTTTCATTTTTGGGCGAACTATTAATGTAAATGTCATTTTTACTCAAGTAGGAAGAACTATTTGACGTCCAAACTGAAATGTAATCTTAAAAATGGCTCTGGGTTCTTAGAGGGTGTCCGTGTTGTTGGCAGTTTTTCTTTCAAGAGCTGTGGTCTAGTTCTATGTGAAAGTAAAGGCTTGGTTCACCTTTAGATGGGCCATAGTTTCTATTCATTGATCATTTTAATTATTTTGTCTTTGTCTCCCTTAGGGGCAAGGAATGGTTGATGATAGGTCTTAATTAATGGGGAGAGTGGGGGAACAGATATAGTGGTCCTTTCTCGAAAGTTATGATACAAAACCTGGTGACACACTTCAGGTTGGATATGTTAGAAACAAGGACAAACCCAACGCACAAAGTCTACACTGACCCATTCCGAGATTCTGACATTTATTTGTGCCAGATGTCATGCTATTGCAGATAAATTATGATAACACAACCTTCATGCATGTTCAAGAAATGTTTCTATGTCATCATGATGATACAAAATAGATATTTACATTTTTGTTAGGTTGCCATGGTTTGCCAGGGCCATATGGTTGCTAAGGTGTTCTGAGTAATCATTAAGACATTGCTATGCATTTGTTCAGGTGTTTTGGGTGGTTACTTACTAGCCAGAGTAATTTTTTCCACCTGTTTTACAGAGCACAGCAGGCTAATTCTAGAAGTAAATATACCACCATTCATTTCATCCCATAGAAAAGTTATAGCACACCTCTCCTCAAAAAGCCGCATAATTTGCTGCATCATTCATGGTCGAACCACAATAGCTTAGAGATGAGTTATGTGCTAAAGTATAATACTTTGGGTAAGAGGTTTGTTCCAATCCTTAGCAAGTACCACTAATTACATTACGGGAGCAAATTAAATCTAAGCAAACAGCTCTTGACAAGCCAGCTCAGAGGCATACATTCAAAGCAGAGCCTCGTAACGTCTTGAAGGATTTTCTTGTAGATACAAAGTGTTAGCTTGCAGCCATAACAAACTCCGCTGGAGCACAGATCTACAGTACAGCATCATGGTAAACAGGGATGTGGCAGTCAGAACACTTTGGCAGATGTCTGATGATATGCATTGGAGATCATTTGATGGCGAAAAGTCAGCATTCAGTTCATCGTTCCATCAAGAGTCCTGGGAGTGATTTACCAACAAGTCTGAAGAGACGTAGTAGATCTGACATCAAACAGCACACAGCATTCATATCTACCCATCCTTCAGCTTCAAGCAAGACGAGTGAGCACAAAAAAGAGAGGAAGCAGATGAAACGGAGTCAGCCGCTCTGAGTTATGTCCCAGGTGATGATTGCCTATTGGTGTAACCTACCGGCCTTCATCAGAGCAGCAGGGAAGATGACCGTCTGAGGGTATCAAGCTGTGACACGCTCCATGCTACTGTGCTTTATTACTTTATTAAACCTCTCTACCTGGGAGATGTAAGACTCCTGCTATCAGTGGGGGAAAAAAATGTTGCCTACTGTCTGGGTGAATGTGTGCACTCAAACGTCAAAGTGAGAATTCACTCTATACATTTGAAAGAGGTGTATATCTTTCAGTGGATGGTGATAAAACATACATGACAAAAAACATGACAAACATAAGATGACAAGCCATGACCTTGTGTTGAGTTAGAGTTACTGCAGTTTAAATGTAAGGAAAAGTTCACTAACTTTGTGTGATGTTACAGAGAGATTGACCGAACGTTTTCAAACTGTGTATATGTGTGTGAATGTTTGTCTTTACCATGCCAAGTCCAAGCCACCAGTTGTGTCTAGATGGTAAACCTATTTCTGTGAAACTCTTTGTGAGATCCACATTAGCTGCTACCAAGGGTAGGGGTTGCTACGTGAATGAGTCACGTGAGTGTTTATGAATGTCACATATAAATCTCGAAAGAGTTTTCGCATAATGGTTACCAACAAAACATGACACAAATTCTACCCTCTTGGACCCTAAGTTGTAGCTGTTTGTAATGCATTATTAAAGCTTTTTAATAATGAAGAATTCACGTTATCCAATTTCAGCTGATCATAACTACATTCATACTAGTTCAATCCTGATATACAATATTTGATATAGTTTGTCTGTGTATTTTTAGTAGTAATATATTTGTGTTGTGATGCCTAAAATAATATAAAAATGTGTACAGTGCTCTGAAAAAGTATTTTCCCCCATCCTGATTTCTTCTGTTTTTGTGTATATCTCATACTAAATTGTTTAAAAATTCAAACAAAATCTAACATAAAATAAAGGTAGTAAAGAGTAAACACAAAATACATTTTTTAAAGTATAATGTTATTTACTGAAGCAAAAAAGTTATCCAATACCTGTGTGAAAATGTATTCACCCCCTAAGTTACTAAATCCCCAAATCTATGAAACTGCATTCATAATGGGGTTCAGCTGGACTAGACACACCCAGGCCTGATTACTGCCAGCCCTGTTCAATCAAATCTCACCTAGTAGCACACTATGCCAAGATCGAAAGAAATTCCAGAAATGATGAGGAAAAAGGTGATTGAAATACATCAGTCTGGGAAGGGTTACAAAGCTATTTCAGAGGTTCTGGGTCTCCAAAGAACCACAGTGAGAGCTATTATCTCCAAATGAAGAAAACTTGGCACAGTAGTGAACCTTTCCAGAAGTGACCGACCTTCCAAAATTCCTCCAAGAGCACAGCTACGACTGTGTCTCCACTATCAGATAGATTTGGCCAAACCACACCTTGATGATCCTCAAACCTTTTGGGAGAATGTTCTGTGGGCTGATGTGCCGAAAGTGGAACTGTTTGGAAGACAGGGGTCCCGTTACATCTGGCGTAAATCAAACAAAGAATTCCACAAAAAGAACCTATGGTCAAGCACGGTGGTGGTAGTGTGATGGTGTGGGGATGCTTTGCTGCTTCAGGGCTAGGGCAACTTGCAATAATTGAGGGAAACATGAATTCTGCTTTCTACCAGAAAATCCTAAATGAGAACGTCCGGTCCGCAGTCTGTGAGTTGAAGCTCATGCGCAACTGGATTATGCAGCAAGACAATGATCCATAGCATAGGAGTAAATCCACCTCTGAATAGCTCAAAAGAAGCAAAATTAAAGTTTTGGAGTGGCCTAGTCAAAGTTCTGACTTGGACCCGATTGAGATGCTGTGGCAGGACCTTAAACGGGCAGTTCATGCTCGAAAACCCTCCAATGGGGCTGAACTAAAGCAGTTCTGCAAAGAAGAGAGGGCCACTGCGTTGTGAAAGACTGATCTCCAGTTATCGGAAGCGTTTGGTTGCAGTTGTTGCTGCTAAAGGTGGCACAACCAGCTATTAAGTTTAAGAGGGCAGTTAGTTTTTCACATGGGTGATACAGGTGTTCGATAACTTTTTTGCCTCAATAAAAATATATATATTTGGAAACTATATGTTGTGTTTACTCAGGTTGCCTTTGTTTTATGTTATATCTCGTTTGAAGATCTAAAACAATTTAGCATGAAAAAAAATAGAAGAAATCAGGAAGGTGCAAATACTTTTTCACATCACTGTACCTAGGGCAGCACAATTAATAAAAAAGTAAACTATATTACGATTAAGGCTGCCACATTTAACTAATCATAAAAACTAACGATTAGTGAATTCCATTTACTGTAGGTCTACTCCTGTTGCTTAAAAGTTTTCTATTTACGTTTTTTTGGAGTAGTTAAGTATTCTAACCAATCCCAGACATGTCCGTTGAGCAATGAAATGGCAATGGCGAGTCAGATATGCTTAAATTAGTCTATGGTCCTTTTAGTTATGAAAAACCAATTCTATTTATGTGTACAATATATTTAAAAACTAAATGATAGTTTAGTTTTGTCATGCAACTAAGTGGACCAACATGAAGTTGATTTACTGATGTATAAAACAGCAATAACGTAAATCAGCTCGACAGTTCTCAGCTCGTTTTGAATGTGCTGCCAACATAAAGACTATAGAATGAAGTTGAACAAATTAGTATTTAATCTCTATTAATCAACATTAATAATCGTGATTACAATATCAGTGGAAATAATCAGAAATTAAGATTTCTGTCATAATTGTGCAGCCCTTTGTACACCCTTTGACAACTGAACATCATTAGGCTTTACAATGCAGTTTTTATAATTTAAGTAAATGGAGTTTAACAAATTTTAACACTGGGTCCACAAATTTCTACGAAGGTTTGCTATGATTATGAGTAGTATTTTGTATAAGGCTTTCTAGCTTACCAGGCTAATCAGTTAGCTTTCCAACTGTCAGTTTACTGATAACAATGAAAGACAAATGCTCGAGTCTGTAAATCTGTTTGTGAACAGGGTTTAACAAAATTTAATACAGAGTCCAAAAATTCTATGAAGGTTTTCCTATGATTACGATTAGTGTTTGGTGTAAGGTTTGCTAGCTTAGCATGCTAATCAGTTAGCTGGAGAACTGTCAGCTAACCTAAAAAAAGAAAAACAAATGTTTGTGTCTGCAAATCTGTTGTGAATGATTATGTGTAATATTATAAAGGGCAGGGGTTGGCAACCTGTGCATATCTTTTCTGCAGAGTTCTTCCAGAACAGATATATACAGGAAGTGGATACCCTGATATCAACCCCATTCTGACGAGTTAATACACGCGCCATTTCCCATTAGACATTTTACATTTTTCAGATAGATTTACCTTTTCCTTTGGCGCTACTGATTGTGCATTGTGTCAGCAGCCTGGGAAACATGGGTTTGGATGCTGCATGGTAAACAGGAAGTAATCGCTTTGACATAAGCAATTGTGAGCGCGACTCGAAGATTCCATTTTTACCCCACTGACGGTTAGATTTAGGGTTGGGGTCTGGGTGTGGAGTTGGGGGCAGTGGCTCGTGTTTAGGTAAGCACAGACCAGTTTATGAGAAATAACTTTCAACCTACTATCACCGAATTCAAAGTGAGATCAGTATGGATATCATATTGGCCTGCATAAAAATGTGGAATTACATAGTTTTATAGAATTAGAATGTGTTATTTCCAAACAATATTTGTGTGTTCGGCGTATTTTTGTACTGAAATTAAATAAGGAAATCAAACATATTTTTCTTTTCCAACTCTGCCGCTGTTCATGCGTCAGCCTTGGCTGTACCTGTGTAATGTCAATACTTGCACCAAGCTATAGTTCCATCCTTTTTTCTCCTTATCCGTGCTGTATCCTGATCTAAAGCTTCACCGCAAGGCACAGAGGAAAGAAGCTTCCCACTGGGGATTTAGACCTGCGACCTGAATCTCTTTACCCATCAAGTGGGGTTTCCCTAATGATTGGCCTCTGTTTTCTGACACAGAAAAGCCTGTACCCAGAAGGCAAGGTCCAGGTCAGCAGCACAGACCTTGGAACATCAATATTTCATCACTTCTTGCTTGAAATCACCACTTGCCAGGACTGCTCCACCATAGTTCCTCAACACAGCAAAATCACTTATTAAGCAACAGCAAAAGTGTGCCCCTGGACTCAATACTTTACAATAAAAATGGGATTTAGCCAGCATTGCATGTCTGGAGTTCAAGCTGACTTTTATAAATGGCAATTGAAAAATGCACAAAATAATCATATGAGACTAATGTTACATTTAATTCAATGGAATGGAATTTACAGCTTCCTACTTGGAAAACTGCAATAAAATGGTACTTGGAATCTCATGCGGAAATCTACAACTCTTTTGAGAGATGTAAACACATAATGATAAATATAACATTTTATGCTACAGCCCACAAGACATAATAATAAGAGATGGACCAATAATTGGTTTGACCAATATTTTTACAGATATTCACAATTTTCCACTTCAAGTTCTAAAATAACGGGTTTAACCGATAGGGTGCCATTTGGTAGGTCTCTTAAAATAGCACTCAACAACAGCATTACACCACTGTGCATTCAACAGCAAACAAAGGTGTTCACAGGTAAAGAAGCTGAACATTTTAATGGTGTGCTTGCATAAATTATTAATTTTTATTCAATTTATAGTATCTTTAGCACACTATTATATCCACTCTCTTTCTCTTTGGTTACTCAAACAAAACAACAGGGCACCACATGTTTAAGGATTAATTATGTGTTCTGCATATCGGTGATCGGACTTCTTTGTTGACAATCAAAGAACTGGCAAAGCTAATGGTAGCATTGCTATAATGTTACATTATGTATCATCGTCCAAGCATCAACCGAGCTCCATCCTGGACGGGAGTAGGATATATCAAGTAGGAATATCCGACATCTGACTGAGTGGAACACAGCACTAGTGGCTCTTAGACAAAAGACTGCTTTCAGAGAGCTTGCTATGCCTCATTCTATTCTCATGTCTCTGAATGATGTGATACATGTTAAGGCAAGTATAAAACCTTGCAGACAGTGGTCAGATGATGTAGTTCTTTGTCCTCAAGAGGTTTCCTGTCCACTGTCTTTCTCAAACTCTCCTTTACTCTCTGCGATTCAGAGTAAAATCTCTGCTCTTCCTGGCAATGGAAAGTCTTGTTATCCTCGGTTTCTGTGGAAGTTGGTCTGGTAGCAAAGGCCAGACCTCTGTATTAATTAAGTTTGAAGCGCCTTTTTTATTGCCTAGAACTGAGGGCTGCTGGAGCGAAGGGTGGCTCATCATCTTGAAAAGTGATCAGTCTCTCATTCTTATGAGTTATTCTGTTGGTTAGTATTGCTATGGGACTATGTGTCAAACCTTCATTGGACTCCTAAATGACAGTAAAGAATTAAGGGGATATTTGGTGCCTAATTAGAATCAAAAAAGTTTAGAAAACAATTTCGGCTATGTAGGTCAATACAATGCAAGTGTGCTCCAAAAAGCACATAAACCCAGCATAAAAATAATCCATTTGACTCCAGTGGTTAAATCTATATCTTCAGAAGCAATATAATAGGGGCAGGTAAGAAAAAGAACAATACTTAAGTCCTTTTTTCTCTAAATCTCCATTTTAAGTTTCACTTTCAGATGTGAAAGGGAAAAGAAAACAGGCACTACATGTGA
The DNA here is from genome assembly GCF_019703515.2 of Myxocyprinus asiaticus. Lineage (NCBI taxonomy): Eukaryota > Metazoa > Chordata > Actinopteri > Cypriniformes > Catostomidae > Myxocyprinus > Myxocyprinus asiaticus. Next base: position 27,602,841 of record NC_059390.1, on the reverse strand, counting down.
CTTTTAGATGTAAAAGTGGAAGTTTAAAAGTAAAAGTGGAGATTTAGAGTGGACAAAAAAAAGGACTTTTTCTCACCCACACCTATTATACTGTATCGCTTCTGAAAACACTCATTTAACCACTGGAGTCTTATGGATTACTTCTATGTTTCCTGTGATTTTTGGAGCTACAAATGTCTGATCACCATTCACTTGCATTGTATGGACCTACAGCTGAAATACTCTTATAAAAATCTTCAAGTTCAGCAGAAGACTGCTGATGACTGCTGAATCTGGGATGGCATGAGGGTGAGAAAATGATGAGAGAATTTTCATTCTTGGGTGAACTATCCCTTTAAATAACCATAACCACAAACAGATTTGCAGACATAAAAAATGCCTTTCATTGTTTTCAGTTAGCTGATAGTTAGCTAGTTTACTTTTTAGCCCGCTAAACTAGCAAACCTTACACAAAATATTACTCGTAATACTAGCAAATCTTCATAAAAATTCACAAACATATCAAGGATTGATAGCAGTGTCTTCTTATTTAGATCATGTGTTGTTCCGAAAGCAAAAAGCTACAAATCAAACACAAAAATGTAGGTTGTCATCCGCTTAACCGTGCATGGCTTGCGAATGGCTTGCTAGTCTGTTGACTATACCACAGTCTAGACACACTTTAATAGTGTTTAGCTTCTCATTTAGCTCATAAAAACACACTGCGTGATCACAAGGAAGAATTTACTACAAGAGGTAGATTGGCATGCATGTGCGAGGGACTTCATATAAATAAAATAGTCTACTCCTCTCTTGGTGTTGCTCGCGTGCCAACGATTTACTCCTCTCCATGCCAACGATGACCCCGGTTTATTTTGCCAGTCTTCAGCGCATTTAACTCTCGCAGCTCAAGTGGGGAAATCCCAATTAACTGGATTATTGGAACTGATGAACCCATATCTAATGTCTTCTTCTATAAACAGATGTTTCTCTAGATGTTTCTTCTTCTGATTATATCTTGAACTTTTATTCTTTTTTCTCATGATATTTTCATCAACAGTATGCTTTGATAAAATCATTTAATTATCATCATAATGCGTCTTTTTCAACTTGAATTCGTTATCATGGATAAAAATAAAAAAATAAAAACCTTCGTCAACTAACATTTTCATTAGTGATTTTTTTGACGAGATTAACACAGGAGTCTGGTAGTCTCAAGTCTGTTTAATCCATTTTACAATATTTAAGCCCATTCCCCAGAATTCTGCAGACTTTCCCCCCAAATTAGCACAAAAAAAGTGGACAAAAGTCTGCAGGTTCATGACTAGGTCTGGTTTTAGTTCAGAGCAAAATTACATTTGCATTTAAAACTGACATTTCCTTTGGCTTCGTCAGACAATTAAATGAACTAGCTTCCAATTCAACACATGCTAGCATTGCCTCTTCCATGAAGGTTTCATGCACCTGCCCAGAATTTGGAAGCATGTCTATGACACCCAAAAATGCTGTCTACTGTGTGGGCAGTTGACTAGGTTCTTGTTTCATTGGTATTAAAAGGCCTTAAGAATATGTAGAAGAGTACAACTGTGTTTGTTTCTTTGGGGAGATGGTTTTGCAGATAAGCTTGTCCTAGCAGAAGCAATCTTCTACATCATTACGGAGGCACAAGACTCAAGCCAGGGGAGTTTTGTTAAAGCGTACAGAGCTAACAAGCACCCATGAACAGCAGGAACACATCAACCATTGCGAGTGTTCAGCTGAATCCGCTAATTCACAGCACGGCAACAAACCATTATGAAGTCCCCGTGGCTCATTACCACAGAGAAGTCTGCAACAGCCAGTGCATGACCAGCAGTCTCTCAGCTCAATCACCAACCAGAGGGCCAGGGAGCACCAGACTCCTTAACATTGACGCTAACATGCTTCACACTTAGCCGAACATGATAATTCCATGCGTTCTGCTCTGCAAATGGTTCGAAGAATCCTCAGAGAAAAATGAAGTCAGTTGGGGCGAAAGGAAAGAAATGAGAAAAATCCCAGAGCTCCCCCTAAAGGCAGACAGTTTGTCTGTGACAGTGTTGAGGAGTTTCTAACTGAAAGTAGCTCAGGTGTTTGTTTCCATTAACATGCTACTTGTTCTAACAAGAAGCAGTGTAGTGCAACCAAACGCTCATATGTAGCGTTAGAAAGTCTGATAATTCTAGTTAATCGGTTAATTTGGACAGTTCATGTCAAACACATAAAAAAAAAAACAAAAAAAAAACAATTGACCAATTCAATTCCCCGGTGGCATTTTAAGAAAAAAATATTTGTGCTTTAATAAATTATATTTTTATGATTATTCCATATCTATATACTGTACATTTACTGTCACAGGTTATCTATTGCTTTATTACATAACAAATGAGTGCCATGTTTACACAAATAACAATTATAACCTCGTGCAACGATGAATCATCAGTATCCCAAATTCGTACAGACACACACATATTATACATGCCTTTTGATCCTCAAGGTGGTGCTGTTGTTTCAGTGACTGACTTGGTGTAAATCTGACATTGCTATTTACTAACGTAGTAAACGAACAATTATGAAAGATCAACATGATAGGGCATTATGATATGCTTTGATAAAATAATTTGGGTGTGCAATTGAAACTCTATTTGTAAGCTGTAAGTCTATTCAAACTCAAAGACTAAAAACAGTGTTACAGTGAACAGTATATAATAATAGGTTTATTCCTTGAGCTCATTTTGAAAAAGTTTTATTTGCTGCAATAATGGTGAATTTATAATGGCATATAAAATATCACATTAATAACAATAATTCACTTCTATTTTATTATTACTGTCACTAAAATGGCTTGACCGTAGCTTTGATGTTTTATTTGCTGTAACTATTGGCAGCCATTTATTGATCCATGTTCCATTATACAATTGCTTAATGTACAAATAAATGTGTTTGACAGCCAGTTGTGTCTCAAAAAATAAACGTGGAAGTAATGAATCCCGTTCTATCATTTGTTTCACCGTCTTTTTTAAAAATGAAAATAAAACAAAAATATCTTAAATTCTAAAATTTTCTAATTGTCTTGAAAATGCTTTGAAATGTTACAGTTTTTGGTATTTGTAGATCCATTTGTGACAGATACACATACTGGGTCTTTAAAGATCTGAGGTATGTAATAATGATTGGTGAAAAACCCACCAATAAGGGTTAAATTATATATACACTATATTGCCAAAAGTATTCACTCACCCATCCAAATAATTGAATTCAGGTGTTCCAATCACTTCCATGGCCACAGGTGTATAAAATGAAGCACCTAGGCATGCAGACTGCTTCTACAAACATTTGTGAAAGAATGGGCTGCTCTCAGGAGCTCAGTGAATTCCAGTGTGGTATTGTGATAGGATGCCACCTGTGCAACAAGTCCAGTCGTGAAATTTCCTCACTACTAAATATTCCACAGTCAACTGTCAGTGGTATTATAACAAAGTGGAAGCGATTGGGAATGACAGCAACTCAGCCATGAAGTGGTAGGCCACGTAAAATGACAGAGCGGGGTCAGCGGATAGTGCGCAGAGGTCACCAACTTTCTGCAGAGTCAATCGCTACAAACCTCCAAATTTCATGTGGCCTTCAGATTAGCTCAAGAACAGTGCGTAGAGAGCTTCATGGAATGGGTTTCCATGGCCGAGCAGCTGCATCCAAGCCATACATCACCAAGTGCAATGCAAAGCGTCGGATGCAGTGGTGTAAAGCACGCCGCCACTATACTGTTGAAGTCAGAAGTTTACATACACCTTAGCCAAATACATTAACTCAGTTTTCCACAATTCCTGACATTTAATCGTAGAAAACATTCCCTGTCTTAGGTCAGTTAGGATCACTATTTTAAGAAAGTGAAATGTCAGAATAATAGTAGAGAGAATGATTTATTTCAGCTTTTATTTCTTTCATCACATTCTCAGTGGGTCAGAAGTTTACATACACTTTGTTAGTATTTGGTAGCATTGCCTTTAAATTGTTTAACTTGGGTCAAACGTTTGCTTCTCAAAATAAGTTGCTGGAATTTTGGCCCATTGGTTTGTTGGCCTCCTTGCTCGCACACGCCTTTTCAGTTCTGCCCACAAATTTTCTATCAGACTGATGTCAGGGCTTTGCGATGGCCACTCCAATACCTTGACTTTGCTGTCCTTAAGACATTTTGCCACAACCTTGGAGGTATGCTTGGGGTCATTGTCCATTTGGAAGACCCGTCTGTGACAGAGCTTTAACCTCCTGGCTGATGTCTTGAGATGTTGCTTCAATATATCCACATAATTTGTCTTCCTCATGATGACATCTATATTGTGAAGTGCACCAGTCCCTCCTGCAACAAAGCACCCCCACAACATGATGCTGCCACCCCAATGTTTCATGGTTAGGATGGTGTTCTTTGGCTTGCAAGCCTCAACTTTTTCCTCCAAACATAACTATGGTCATTATGGCCAAACAGTTAAAAAACAAAATTTCATCAGACCAGAGGACATTTCTCCAAAAAGTAAGATCTTTGTCCCCATGTAAACTGTAGTCTGGCATTTTTATGGCAATTTTGGAGCAGTGGCTTCTTCCTAGCTGAGCAGCCTTTCAGGCCATGTCGATATAGGACTCCTTTTATTGTGGATGTAGATACTTGTCTGCCTGTTTCCTCCAGCATCCTCACAAGATCCTTTGCAGTTGTTCTGGGATTGATTTGCACTTTTCGCACCAAATACGTTCATCTCAAGGAGACAGAATGTGTCTCCTTCCTGAGCGGTATGATGGCTGCGTGGTCCCATGGGGTTTATACTTGCATACTATTGTTTGTACAGATGAACGTGGTACATTCATACATTTGGAAATTGCCCCCAAGGATGAATCAAATTTATGAGGTCTTGGCTGATTTCTTTTGATTTTCCCATGATGTCAAGCAAAGAGGCACTGAGTTTGAAGGTAGGCCTTAAAATACATCCACAGGTACACCTCCAATTCAGTACACCTCCTATCAGAAGCTAATTGGCTAATTGTCTAAAGGCTTGACATCATTTTCTGGAATTTTCCAAGCTGCTTAAAGGCACAGTTAACTTGCATGTAAGTTAAGTGTATGTAAACTTCTGACCCACTGGAATTGTGATATAGTCAATTAAAAGTGAAACAATATGTCTGTAAACAACTGCTGGAATAATTACTCATGTCATATGTTGTTTCGGAAGGAAATTGGTACTTTAATTCACCAAAGTGGCATTCAACTGATCACAAAGTACAGTCAAGACATTACTGATGTAAAAAAACAGCACCATCACTATTTGAAAAAAGTCATTTTGATCAAATCTAGACAGGCCCCATTTCCAGCAGCCATCACTCCAACACCTTATCCTTAAATAATCATGCTAAATTGCTAATTTGGTACTAGAAAACCACTTGCCATTATATCAAATACAGTTGAAAGCTATTTGGTTTAGTAAATGAAGCTTAATATTGTGTTTGTTTTTGAGTTGCCACAGTATGCAATAGACTGGCATGTCTTAAGGTCAATATTAGGTCAAAAATGGCAAAAAAGAAACAGCTTTCTCTAGAAACTCGTCAATCATTTTTTTGAAGAAATAAGGCTATACAATGCTTGAAATTGCCAAAAAAAACTGAAGATTTCAAACAAAGGTGTACACTACAGTCTTCAAAGACAAAGGACAACTGGCTCTAACAAGGACAGAAAGAGATGTGGAAGGTCAGATGTACAACTAAACAAGAAGATAAGTACATCAGAGTCTCTAGTTTGAGAAATAGATGCTTCACATGTCCTCAGCTGACAGCTTCATTGAATTTTACCGGCTCAACACCAGTTTCATGTACAACAGTAAAGAGAAGACTCAGGGGTGCAGGCCTTATGGAAAGAATTGCAAAGAAAAAGCCACTTTTGAAACACAAAAACAAAAAGAAAAGGTTAGAGTGGGCAAAGAAACACAGACATTGGACAACAGATAATTGGAAAAGAGTGTTATGGATCTTAACCCCATTGAGCTTTTGTGGGATCAGCTAGACTGTAAGGTGCGTGAAGTGTCCGACAAGACAGTCAGATCTATGGCAAGTGCTACAGGAAGTGTGGGGTGAAATGTCACCAGAGTACCTGGACAAACTGACAGCTAGAATGCCAAGGATCTGCAAAGCTGTCATTGCTGCACGTGGAGGATTTTTTGATAAGAACTCTTTGAAGTAGTTTAATAAGTTCTGAACATTTTTCACATTAATAATGTCCTGACTGTACATTGTGATCAGTTGAATGCCACTTTGGTGAATAAAAGTACCAATTTCTTTCCATAAGAGCAAAATCTGTACATTATTCCAAACTTTTGGCTGCCAGTGTGTGTGTGTGTGTGTGTGTGTGTGTGTGTGTGTGTGTGTGTGTGTATATATATATATATATATATATATATATATATATATATATACATACAGGTGCATCTCAATAAATTAGAATGTCGTGGAAAAGTTCATTTATTTTAGTAATTCAACTCAAATTGTGAAACTCATGTATTAAATAAATTCAATGCACACAGACTGAAGTAGTTTAAGTCTTTGGTTCTTCTAATTGTGATGATTTTGGCTCACATTTAACAAAAACCCACCAATTCACTATCTCAAAAAATTAGAATACATCATAAGACCAATAAAAAAAACATTTTTAGTGAATTGTTGGCCTTCTGGAAAGTATGTTCATTTACTGTATATGTACTCAATACTTGGTAGGGGCTCCTTTTGCTTTAATTACTGCCTCAATTCGGCGTGGCATGGAGGTGATCAGTTTGTGGCACTGCTGAGGTGGTATGGAAGCCCAGGTTTCTTTGACAGTGGCCTTCAGCTCATCTGCATTTTTTGGTCTCTTGTTTCTCATTTTCCTCTTGACAATACCCCATAGATTCTCTATGGGGTTCAGGTCTGGTGAGTTTGCTGGCCAGTCAAGCACACCAACACCATGGTCATTTAACCAACTTTTGGTGCTTTTGGCAGTGTGGGCAGGTGCCAAATCCTGCTGGAAAATGAAATCAGCATCTTTAAAAAGCTGGTCAGCAGAAGGAAGCATGAAGTGCTCCAAAATTTCTTGGTAAACGGGTGCAGTGACTTTGGTTTTCAAAAAACACAATGGACCAACACCAGCAGATGACATTGCACCCCAAATCATCAGAGACTGTGGAAACTTAACACTGGACTTCAAGCTACTTGGGCTATGAGCTTCTCCACCCTTCCTCCAGACTCTAGGACCTTGGTTTCCAAATGAAATACAAAACTTGCTCTCATCTGAAAAGAGGACTTTGGACCACTGGGCAACAGTCCAGTTCTTCTTCTCCTTAGCCCAGGTAAGACGCCTCTGACATTGTCTGTGGTTCAGGAGTGGCTTAACAAGAGGAATACGACAACTGTAGCCAAATTCCTTGACACGTCTCTTGATGACGTGTCAAAGCTCTTGATGCTTTGACCCCAGCCTCAGTCCATTCCTTGTGAAGTTCACCCAAATTCTTGAATCGATTTTGCTTGACAATCCTCATAAGGCTGCGGTTCTCTCGGTTCTTTTTCCTTCCACTCAACTTTCTGTTAACATGCTTGGATACAGCACTCTGTGAACAGCCAGCTTCTTTGGCAATGAATGTTTGTGGCTTACCCTCCTTGTGAAGGGTGTCAATGATTGTCTTCTGGACAACTGTCAGATCAGCAGTCTTCCTCATGATTGTGTAGCCTAGTGAACCAAACTGAGAGACCATTTTGAAGGCTCAGGAAACCTTTGCAGGTGTTTTGAGTTGATTAGCTGATTGGCATGTCACCATATTCTAATTTTTTGAGATAGTGAATTGGTGGGTTTTTGTTAAACGTGAGCTAAAATCATCACAATTAAAAGAACCAAAGACTTAAACTACTTCAGTCTGTGTGCATTGAATTTATTTAATACACGAGTTTCACAATTTGAGTTGAATTACTGAAATAAATGAACTTTTCCATGACATTCTAATTTATTGAGATGCACCTGTATATGTATGTATACAGGGTTGGGAGGTTTACTTTTGAAATGTATTCCAATACAGATTACAGAATACATGTTGTAAAATGTAATTTGTAATGTATTCTGTTAGATTACTTAAGGTCAGTAATATATTCTAAATACTTTGGATTCCTTCTTAAGCACTAGTAAATTTTTTCACTTGTTTTGACTATAAAAACTCTGGCAGTATAGTAAGACAAAATACACGTTATAAATACATTCTCTGAAAAACCTAAATACTGTATCTTATGCAGTGTTTTTTAGCAAAATTCTGGCCTGTTAATAGTTCCTACAATATCAAAACCCACAAAAGGAGGTAGATCCTTTCTTTATTTGGCTCCTAAACTATGGAATAGTCTCCCTAACACTGTTCGAGATGCAGACACACTCAGTTTAAGTCTAGACTAAAGACTCATCTATTTAGCCAGGCATACACCTAATTTATCCTTCAACTCACAATTAGGCTGCTTTAGTTAGGTCTGTCAGAACCAGAAACCAGAAACATTGATCGTGATCTATAACTCTGCAATAAATTGAATGGCATCTATGCTAATATTATTCTATTTGTTTCCTTGTCTCAGCCTCAGGACTCCTATCCTGTGGTCACCTGAACCGGCTGGATCCAGCTCCATTCCTGCTTCGTGTTGAACTCAACTGCTACGTGTCGCTGAGTTATGATGACTAATAGCAGCCGGTGCCACCCAAACATCACTTCAGTCTATTACAATGGACTTCACTGGATGAACTGATGCCAACTCCAACAATAAGACATGGGATACTTCATATGCCATTGCCTGAACCTTGGATTTAGGATAGATATCACTGAAATTACCGGCCAAGTTGAACTACGATGCACCTAACTGATCTCTGCCTGCATCACCTCGGTCTAATGATGGACTACACTCTTGAAATGGAATACATAGACTATCAATTAATTGCCAGCAAAACCCTTCACCAGCCAACTAACAAAGGACAACGTATCAATGTGAACTTCTGCAGTTAATCCAGGATGGACTTCAAAGACATTAGTCATTAATCTTAAAGTTAAACAAATTATAATAATAATTTAAAAAAAATTACTTTTTTTTTAAAACACTGTACCTTAACTCTTACTTAATTTACAAATTTAAAACCATGACTCGCACTGCACACAAATAACTAATATTGGCATTATATTCATGATGTTAGCCAGAGGGGAACTGGACCCCACAGTGAGCCTGGTTTCTCCCAAGGTTATTTTTCTCCATTAACCAACATCTTATGGAGTTTTGTGTTCCTTGCCACAGTCGCCTTCGGCTTGCTCACTGGGGTTACAAATACAATTATTATTTAATTACTTATTGTTAAACACAATTCACAATCGTATTTTATCAAACTACACAATGATCACTCTAAGACATTATAGATATTACAGTTTCATTTTCTGTTAATGTATGATTTTCTGTAAAGCTGCTTTGAAACGATTTGTGTTGTTAAAGCCGTTATACAAATAAAAATGACCTGACTTTCTAAAACAAGGTAAATCAAATCAGAATCAGCTTTATTGCCAGGTATGCTTACACATACAAGGAATTTGTCTTGGTGACAGGAGCTTCCAGTGCACAACAATACAAAACAGCATCAAGACATAGACAATAATAAAAAATAATTACAAATTTAATAAAAAAAAATAAAATAAAAATTGAATAGAAAAGAAAGTATATATAGACTACACAATAAGACAGTATACATACATACATATACACATACATATACACATACACATATATATATATATATATATGTGTGTGTGTGTGTGTGTGTATATATATACTGTATATATATATGTGTGTGTGTATATATATATATATATATATATATATATATATATATATATATACACACACACACACACACACACACACACACACACACACACATACACATACATATATATATACACATACACAGACACAAACATACATACATTCACACATACACAAACGTAGTGCAAAACTAAATCAAATCTGTTATATACAGTGTAAGGGAATGTAATGGCAGAAGAAGTTGGCCAGAAGGCAACAGTTCAAAAAGGTAGTGGTTAGGGTGAGTGGGGTTCAGAGTGATTTTTCCAGCCTTTTTCCTCACTCTGGAAGTGTATAGTTCTTGAAGAGAGGGCAGGGGGCAACTAATAATCCTCTGAGCAGTCCGAACTGTCCTTTGTCGTCTTCTGATATCCAGTTTCATAGCTGAACCAAACCAGACATTTATTGAAGTGCAGAGGACAGACTCAATGACTGCTGAGTAGAACTGGATCATCAGCGCCTGTGGCGGGTTGAACTTCCTCAACTGGCAAAGGAAGTACAACCTCTGCTGGGCCTTTTCCACAATGGAGTCAATGTGGGTCTCCCACTTAAGGTCCTGTGAGATGGTAGAGCCCAGGAACCTGAATGACTCCACTGCTGCCAAAGTACTGTTTAGAATGGTGAGGGGGGTCAGTGTTGGGGTGTTCCTCCTAAAGTCCACAATCATCTCCACAGTTTTGAGCGTGTCTGCACCAGACAGCCAGCTGTTTAACCTCCCTTCTGTATGCAGACTCATCATGATCTCGGATGAGGTCAATGACAGTGGTGTCGTCTGCAAACTTCAGGAGCTTGACAGAGGGGTCCTTGGCGATGCAGTCATTGGTGTAGAGAGAGAAGAGTAGTGGGGAGAGCACACATCCCTGTGGGGCACCAGTGTTGATTGTACAGGTGCTGGAAGTGAATTTCCCCATCTCACAAGCTGCTGCCTGTCCATCAGAAAGCTGGTAATCCACTGACAGATAGATGTGGGAACAGAGAGCTGGTGTAGTTTAGTCTGGTGTATAGCTGGGATGATAGTGTTGAAAGCTGAACTGAAGTCCACATAAAGGATCCTTGCATATGTCCCTGGTCTGTCCAGATGTTGCATGATATGATGCAATCCCATGTTGACTGCATCCTCCACAGACCTGTTAGCTCGATAAGCAAATTGAAGGGGATCTAGAAAGGGTCCAGTGATGTCCTTCAGGTGGGCCAACACCAGTCTCTCAAACGATTTCATGACCACAGACGTCAGGGCGACAGGTCTGTAGTCATTAAGTCCTGTGATTTTTGGTATCTTTGGGACAGGAATGATGATTGAGTGTTTGAAGCAGGGACTTCACACTGCTTCGGTGATCTATTGAAGATCTGTGTGAAGATGGGGGCCAGCTGGTTAGCACAGGATCTAAGACACGTGGTTGAAACACCATCTGGGCCTGAAGCTTTCCTAGTCTTTTGTTTCCGAAAGACATGGCACACCTCCTCTTCACAGATATCAAGTGCATGTTGAGTAGCAGGAGGGGGGAGGAGGGGGGTTGCAGGAGGCGTTGGTGTTTCAAATCTACAGTAGAACTCATTCAGGTTGTCAGCCAGTTATTGGTCCACCACAGGGTTGGGGGTAGGAGTCCTGTAATTCGTAAGTTGTTTCATGCCACTCCACACTGATGCAGGGTCATTAGCTGAAAACTTGTTTTTCAGCTTCTCAGAGTATCTTCTTTTAGCCACTCTGATTTCTTTGTTCAGTGTGTTCCTGGCCTGATTGTACAAGACTTTATCCCCACCTCTCTAAGTATCCTCTTTGGCCTGACGAAGCTGCCTGAGTTCTGCTGTAAACCATGGTTTGTCATTGTTGAACGTTAAATAAGTCCAAGTAGGAATGCATATATCCTCACAGAAACTGATATATGATGTCTGTGAGCTCATCCCGGTTGGTGTCTGCAGCCTCAGAAACACTCCAATCAGTGCAATCAAAGCAGGCTTGTAGTTCCAGCTCTGCTTCATTGGTCCATCTCTTTACAGTTCTTACTACAGGCTTAGCAGATTTTAGTTTCTGTCTGTAGAATGGAAGAAAGCTGCTCAAGGGACAGAGCGATATGCATCCTTTATTGTTGTGTAGCAGTGATCCAGTATATTTCTGACTCTGGTGGGGCATGTAATGTGCTGTTTGTATTTGGGCAGTTCACGGGTGAGGTTTGCTTTGTTAAAATCCCCAATAATAATAATAACTGAGTCCGGGTATTGTTGTTCCGTGTCTGTGATTTGATCAGCCAGCTGTTGCAGCACTGCATTCACACGCGTTTGGCGTGATATACACACCCACCAGAATAAACGAAGAAAACTCCCGCGGTAAACAGAACGGCTTACAGTTAATAAAGAGCGCTTCCAAATTAGGACAGTACATCTTCTTTAACGTTGTTACATCTGTACACCAACATTTATTGATGTAAAAGCATGTTCCACCGCCTCTCGTTTTCCCCGTTAACTCCGCATTGCGATCCGCTCTGAACAGCTGAAAGCCCGTCAGATGTAACGCGCTGTCTGGAATGGCTTCACTCAGCCAACTTTCTGTGAAGCACAAGGCAGCAGAGTTTGAAAAGTCCTTGTTTGTATGGGTGAGGAGATGTAGTTCATCCATTTTATTAGGAAGAGAGCGGAGATTCGCTAGATGAATGCTCGGCAGCGCTGTTCGAAAGCCGCACCAAAGAAGCTTGACCAGCGTGCCGGTTCGTCTTCCTCGCCTGCGTCTCTTGAACAGCACAGCTGTGCCTCTGACTAAAATGTCCAGCAAAGCATCCGAATACTCAAAAACCGGGAAAAGATTGTCTGGTATATGCTGCTGAATGTTCACCAGTTCGTCCCTGGTAAAACTGACTGGAAAAAGATTATTAAACACAGGACAAACAAACAAAAATAACAAAAGAATAGGAGCGCTCCACACCGAGGCGGCCATCCGTGGTGCCATCATGATGAGTAACAAGAAACTGATCTTGTTTTAAGGATTTTTTGATATTTTTTTATAGGAAAACAATACAAAAAATATCATCAAGAATAAGATTTTTGCCCTAATATCAAAGGTCTTACTAGAAAAAAAGAAATTATGATCCAACGTTAATTTTCTTGATAAAAAAATATGATCGTGTCTGGTAACGTGCATGTAAAATGGCTAGAAATAGCATTTTAGCTTAGCATAAATCTGACAATTTACACAAGGTTTATTTCTATTTCTTCTGCTCCAAACTTACTTCAAACTTCTCTGTCTGCTCGTATGAATGTAACACATCATAAGAAAGTGTTTCACCGCTGTTCAAATGCACTTTGGATCACATCATTTATATGTATAAATGTTTTCCATCTGAAAGGACTAAATATTAAATGAAACAAATGACAATAAAATGCAAAGTAATCTCATCAGTAATCAAAATACATATTCCTGTTACATGTATTTCATTACTCCCCAACCCTGTGTGTGTGTGTGTGTGTGTGTGTGTGTGTGTGTGTGTGTGTGTGTATATATATATATATATATATATGAGTATTTATTTATTTATATATTAAAATTATACTGTAAATTATGAGATTCAAAGTAGCTTCCCGACACTGCTCGGTTATATCTGACATTCATGCTGGGGGGGATCTCACCACAGACAGTCCCCATATCGGTGACATACAGTGAAAGGACACAGCATCAAAAGAGACTCTGTGCTTGCCTTGGGCTTCTATTAAGTAAATACACCCTGCTGAGAAAAGCCAAAAAACACACTGAGAGGCCTTATGTGAGAAATGCATTGGTCATACAGTAACGGGTGTAAGACCTTGCTGTGGGCAACACAGACAGATGCACACACTTTTATTCTTAGTCCACTGACTCCTATTGGCTGTGATGGGACAAACAACATCTTTGTTCACTTTCAGCAGAGCATAGTAGCTCAATAATTCAAGGCCACAATATTGATGCGTTAGGACAGAAGAAAACTACAAAACCACCAGCTGGGTTCAAAGCTGTATAATGACAAAGCAAGGTTTCATATATTAAATCAGCATATACTGTATATTTATTGTTGGTGAAGGGCGGTGCCTTAGGAGACACTACAGGCAAGTAAAATACATTTTTAGGTGAACTATCGATTTTACACAGAACTGACTAAACAAAATGCCCATATTTTGCATTATGACACACATAGACACACAACAAGGGTAATTGTGCGAGGGACATCAAGGCCACAAACGCTTTTGCTATACACACACTAATATACACACGGCAGATGGCTGTACTGCACATACACTGCGTCGAAGGACCACAGAGGGACTATTACTGTTTTCTGGTTCAAGTAGACTAAGACATACTGAATGTGTAATTGGACTGAGGGGAGGACACCTCAGGCATGGCACAAATACTGCATCTTTGCCTAAGAGCGGAAACAGTATCAGTGCACAGTAAAACGGCTCTCGCTTGTTATACAAATCTCTGTATAATAAAACACTATACAAAATTTCTAAAAACCTAGTGTGCTGACTCACTGTCTAATGCCTACATGGACAGATGTCTACATAAGCTACCTAAGCAATGCCATAAACACCACAGTTATCGAGGTGGACACTTTCACCCTTAAATGCATGGGTGTTTCGCCAAACATCATTACATACCTTGGGTCTTCAGAGACTCAGCATGTTTATCACAAATGGATCAACAAAACTATCTAGCCAGATAGGGTAAAAATGTCAAAGTGTTATTGAGACAACAAGAAAATAATAGGATAGAATATATTCTGTTATATTCTTTATGTTTTATTTTTCAAATATTAAAGAGATGATGCAACCATTAATAGAAAATGATTTCTTACTTTCCAAGCTGAAATTTTAAAGACGCAACTGGCTGTCAATCACATACTGAGCTACTGTACACTACATATAAGCTACACAAATGCATTTTCACAGGCACTTCTTGAGTTTACATAGACTTACAATGTACAGAAATGCAGTATTTAACCCAAATGGCAATAGCCATATCATTGTGTTCATGTGTTGTACTAGATATAGTTTACTTCCATGTAGCTTCTTCATCAAATAGCAATGTGCAAATGTAAATCAAGTCAATCACTGAACAAAAGACGCACCTTGAGTAACAACTAGCATTTATGTGTATGTGTACTTGCATATAAGATACTGATAATTCATTGTTGCACAGAAAATCGACATGACATTGTTGTCATTTCAATGAATATAACTCTCATTTTTCTTGTAATAAACAAAGTAACGGATATCTTGTGATTGTAAATTTTTATAGATTTGAAATAATCACAAAAATATGATTTATGAAAGCGCAAATATATATTGGGACAATATTACATATCTCTGGCCACTAAAACCCAATAAACTTTTGGTAATTTAAGGTGCATTCAGAAACTTTTTGTTTGTGTCATCTTGGACTTACATTGACACCAAGTGGTGTGGATGCAGAATCATTCAAATCAATAGTTTTCAGTTTCAGATGCCATTGTAGAAATTCACTATTCACAGTCAGCCATGATTAATTGAATCCAAGAGTGAAAGTGTCCAATAACAAGACAGTTACTGAGAAAAAGCGAGTAGTATTCAGCTGGTCATGTGATTCCAAAATGGCAGCCCCCATGAGGGTGGGACAGCTTTTATAAGGTTACTGATACCACTAGAGTCCTCATATCATGTGAGTTGTCAGGATTTTTTTACATATGTTTCAAAATTTCAATTCATTTCTTTATGAGTAAAACTTTTTTAATGGGGAAAGAATTATTGAGTGCACCTTTAAGCAACTGGAATTTTTTTTGTTAAATTATTCATAAGAGAAAGGTTGAGGAATACTAAAGAGGGTGGGGGCATAATTTCAAAAAATGGATGAGATAAAGATAGTGAAACAAGGTCCTGGGTCTAAACACCCAAAGTATGTATTTAAATGTTAATGGTTGGTCAATAATGGATTTTCAATCACCAGTTTTTTTTAAACCTTTAGATTTAGATCCTAATCTCAGTCTGGATCCTAACCAATATTAAACTTCATAGTGTTTGAAGACATTGTACATAGGCAGTAAAATCAGTAACAGCAATGCAAGCAGAATGCAAATAGCGCTCCTCGCATGCAGCCTATGAAAGTCATAACTAATGACCACAGTTAAATCTGCCGTTAGCATAGGACTAAGCTAATGAGCCAATATTCAGTAAAAAATGTTTTTTTTTTAATATTTCTTATCAATCGATAGCTTTTTGTCATTTTGCTTTGCGCCATCCGCCATCTTGGAAGAAAAATCCATCTTGGAGCTTGTTGGAATGTATTCAGGGGTAGAATTATCCATGAAGTTCACATGCAAAGTTACATGCGGGTTCCTGTGGACGCTTTGTAAGGGTCACGGTAACGTTCCCTCATGCTCAAGAGCCGGTGCGCAAAAAGAGATTGGCAAAAACTGTTGTGATCGATAAAAACGTGAGATATTATTCTGCCCTCAATGTCTGTGAACATTTAATTGTTTGATTTCCAGAAGATAAACTAAACAGTATTGCTTTTGACTCAGAAACACTGCAATCAGCATGTTTATGAGATTCAGAGAAACACCATAGTGGGATGTGTTCCTCTAATAGGCTATTTAGATTAGTGGTTGATGGATATGTGTTTTTCAGTGGTCTACTCTTAAAACTATTATATAATATGTTAATAAATGATTAAACAGAAGAGATTTTGTGGTGGAGGCAAATGCCTAGTCAAAGAAATAATAAAGGTGTTGAAGCATCATGATTTAGCTCGTGCAGTAATAAAAAAATGTCATGAAGGTATTACATATTATCAAAATTGTGTTATGGCAATGGGTTTGATTAATAATTGTTTTGTTTTTTTTGCCATGTACTGCACACTCTTATAAAGTTACTGTACACCTACTCGTAAAACACTTGTTAAGTAAACTTCAACTGTCAAGTTTGACAAGAGACCAGAAGAACAATGTTGTGTAGTCGGACACCCATGAAATTCACAGATGTTCATCATAACATTTCAAAGCTCAAAACTAGTGGTTCACAATCATAAATCCAGAGCAAAGTTTTATTAGCACGCATGTGTTTGGGGGCTGTTGAATCTTCTTTAGAATAGAACTATTTGATAAGGGAATGAAAATCCACATAGAAGTCGGGCAGTGGTGAAGACATTGAGGTTTAATGCAACCCTTACTGCATTGCAGAGATTCTGTTTACTTCTGTTTACAAGGTTTTCTGAAGAGCCTTGGAAGGCAAGAACATAAGGCAGCATGTAAAGTGTGAAAACAGCACAGCACAGATTGAGAAAAACTCACAGTGCACCGTGAATGGCACAGAAACCATATCGCTGAGAGATACAAGGGAAGGTGCTCTTTCTGTTTTCATAAGCCTATGAAATATTCATCTGTCAGACTTTGCTAATTCGGGCCATCAAGATATTTAAGGTGAGTTAGTGTGACACAGATTGTCAGAGTCGACGAGGGAGGGAGCGACTGTGAGCAGTCATTTTCAGACTATTTGGTTATGCATTAAAAATGCATGGGATGAATTACATTCTATTCCAGGCCTCTGTTGAGGAATTCACACCGGGGTCCAGAATCGAGCACTTAGCAAAACAGAGAATAACTTTACATTTCCAATCCCTGAAACTTATCTTGAGCAGAAAAGACCAGTACAGTGTTCAATAAAATAGGATTTTAATGCATATTTAAATGAATAAAGAATAAAGTGATACTGCTTTAGGATTTTTGGACACATTAATTCCAGAAAACTCCATTCCAAGTCCTTAAAGGTGAACGGTGTCCTTTTGTGCCACTAGTGGCACCATACATAATGGCAAAATAAAAGAGTATACGGCCACTTTCATGAAAAATGAGCAGAACACATTTCTGCATAATTGCTCTTAAAAACAAAACAAAAAAAGGCCTTACCAATGATTTAAAGAAATTTAACAGAGCAAGGTTTATACATTGCTCTGTCGTGTATAATGCAACAATTTATGCATGAACGGTTTTAAAAATTATTTACACAGAAATTATCCAAAGAAAATGTTCTAAATTGCTCTGTATAACGCTACAATATACTGTATGTAACTATGGTTTGATGAACGATTTGCACAGAAATTTGACCAAGCAAGGTTTACACATTGCTCTACGAATAATGCGACAGGATTGTTGCTCAAGAATTGTTCTGGAAATAATTAACACAGAAATTATACAGGCGACGGTTATCGAAATTGCTCTGCATGTATAATGCGACAATATTCGTAAGTTCTGCCTAAAACTTCCACCCTTTCTTGAGCCAGAAGCTGAGATATCGGGCCGACTGTTTTGATAACTCTACAGAGCCACAGCACTTCATATCTTTATACTTATAAACAGGGCTGGGAGAAAGTTCTTTAATACAAAAACACACTCTAAACCTTTGGACTAAAACTTTTCACGCTGTAACTCGTATTAGGAAAACTTTCCATGAGCACTTTCCTTCAGAAGTCAAGTCAATGCACACAACACGACTTGGTAAAGTTTTCCATCAACACACTCTGTCCTTCTCTTCATGAGTTCAAAGACCGCAGTGCTGGATTCACTTCTCTTTGAGCGAGTTCTTTCAGGCGAGCTCACGGCCCTGACAGCAGGGCTTTCATAGCTGCTGGCCAAACATGAGTGAAATCACCCAGTCATTTGTACGAGAGGCAGATAAGAGCGAGAAAGGGTTTTGTCCGAGGTAATGTTAGGCTATGACAGCATAATCACTACAGTGGTATCAGGTCAATGCAACTTTGTGCATTGGAAATGTCACATCTTGAAGTCTTCAGAAGGACAGATGAGCTGGGTTCTCTTCTCTTTGAATAACACCCGCATGTCCTCCTCAGTTTTCATATGTACAAAGGAAGGTTGTCCAAAGGTGTCAAGTAAAGAGCTTGAAGTACAACTTTTCCATTAGATGCTCTTACGTAATAAAGCAGAGGTTTCGGTAAATCAAGGCTCGCTACATCATTCAGTTCTCTCTTGCTTTTGCTGACCCACATCAACCTGTTTCAATGTCATCTATAGCACTTAAATGGCCCTTTTCCACAGACACAATGCTGGAAAAATTGGCTCCCGGCCTTCAAGCTAATTTCTGCATCACTAGTCACCAAACGGAAATGTTAAAATACACACTGTTTTCAAACAGCTTTTCCGAATGCTCCACCCATCATCAGCCATTGATCAAACTAACAGAGAGCCCACCCCTACTCAAGGTATCGGTTGAGTCAATGTTGCTGTGTCAGGCTGGTCAGGACGATCAAACCAACAGCAAAATTGGTAACACTTTATAAAAACAGTATATATGGTATTAAAGGAAACACTGTCAGAGTATTTTAGTATGGTGTTCCATCCATTCCATTGGCGGAAAACTGCATGATTAGGAACAGTCAACAGAAACGAACGTCATTGTTCTAACCACTTCAACTTTAAACCTGCTATTACTTTGATGTTAAAAGTCTTAAGACTCATGAACAAACACAGTGATGTTATGCAGGTTATGTAGTAACATTGTCAGTCACATTGCTGTTTGGCTATCAAGTGGAAACGCAGTGGGAAAGGGGTAAAGCGGCCATCTCAAGCATCACTAAAGCAGCAAAATAATCCTGCCGCCGTTAGCTCCTCTTGCCCTTGCATTTGCTGTTTGTTTTGCTGGCGAATCAATACCAGAAAGCAACTCAGATAACTCAAGGGTACACACAGTCAAAACCTGCCCAAAATGAAACCTTCAACAATGAAAATGAGCCATCAAATGAGGTTAAACTTCCTCTAAATCATTTGAATGTATATGCCACGCTTTCTTTGCACAATACCGGCCTCTCTTTACTGACCGGAGAGAACAAGGCGATCAATATTGTACGTTAAGCAATATCCTAGTGTTATTGACTTGTGCCTGGCCTAACAAGTGAGTGTGTTTTTGTGGCGCCCTCCATACTAACATACACATTCACAATCATGACAATCAATGACGGGGTCATGTTGTCAGAAAGAAGCAAGTAACACACTTCAAGCGAGTAACAAATAAGCAAACAAACCAAGTGAACTGCCTATCAGTAATGGTTACTATCTGTTTCAAATCCAAATCAGTCAAGTAGAAAAAAGGATAGAGGACAGCCAGACATTTTTTTCTGTACTGAAAAGAAAAAGCGAAAATAAAAACGTGAACGATAGTTTTGATGCCAAAACCCCCAAACATGACTATCCTCATGTGAGGGTCTCTCTTCCTAAAATACAAAGGCAGCTATATTTAGTATTCTCATAAATAAAGATCCTTTTATATTGTGTGAGAAAAATAGTATGTGTGATGTTAAGACAAACATCTTGTTTGCAAATTTAAAATAATTGTCTTTTATATTGTCATTGCAGTAGAGCCAAAACAAATGATTACAATATTATGTGGAAAACATAACTTTGTATTAAGTTTACAACTTATTTTTTTTCTACCTAATATGAGTGTAAACCTGAAGAGCAACATTTTCAATTAAACTGAAATCCATTTGAATAGCTATTTTCACAATAAATGTTGTTTCAAAGCAGCTTTATAGAGAACACTGCCATACAATAACTTCCTTGAATGAAAGGCTAAATTTATATATGCACACACACACACACACACACACACAGAGTACATTATTAGGAACACTATGGTCCTAATAAAGTGCCTGACATGGTCTTCTACTGTTGTAGCCCATCCGCCTCAAGGTTCAACATGTTGTGCATTCTGAGATGATATTCTGCTCACTACAATTGTACAGAGTGGTTATCCGAGTTACCGTAGCCTTTCTGTTAGCTCGAACCAGTCTGGCCATTCTCCGTTGAACTCTCTCATCAACGTGGTGTTTCCGTCCGCAGAACTGCTGCTCACTGGATGTTTTTTTGTTTTTGGCAACATTCTGAGTAAACTCTAGAGACTGTTGTGTGTGAAAATCCCAGGAGATCAGCAGTTACAGAAATACTCAAACCAGCCCATCTGGCACCAACAATCATGCCATGGTCCAAATCACTGAGATCACATTTTTTCCCCATTCTGATGGTTGATGTGAATATTAACTGAAGCTCCTGACCCGTATCTGCGTGCTTTTATGCACTAGCACTGCTGCCACACGATTGGCTAATTAGATTATCGCATGAATAAGTAGGTGTACAGCTGTTCCTTATAAAGTGCTCAGTGAGTGTGTATTCCTATGATATGGATATGTGTCTAAACAGTAAAATACACTTACAAATTATATGAAAATGCCCATCTTGTTGAGGTATTCCTGAAAACATTTATGTCTAAAGTGAACGTTAACAGTGGGACAAAAAAGCGGATTTGAATGGATGAATGAACGTTACATTTGTATAGTGCTTTTCTGTCACTACACTTAAAGTGCTTCACATAGTGAACAGGGACTCTCCTCAACCACCACAAGTGTGCATCATCCACCTGTATGATGCCACGGCAGCCATAGTGCACAGTACACTCCAAACCCACCAGCTGTTCAGCAATCTTGAGCAAATTGCAATCTTTTTTTCCCATTAGGATAGGTTGTTGAAGTTAGCTTATTTTGAAACTGTAACATGGGTGATATTTAAATATAAATTTCACATATGTGTGATAGTCATTATTTTTAAACTTTAAATGTTAACTAATCAATGACTAATTTTTATGTGTTTGAGAACTTGACTACAAAATGACTAACTGCACAACACTAAAATTGGCATTTTTCAAACAGTGGGTGTCTGCTGCTGACAAAAAATTGAGAGCTTCTTGAGTCAAAGCAATTCTTATAATGGCAAATAACAATAACCATGGAGGAAAAAAATAAAAAAATCAGAATTCTTTGCAAGTAAGAATTAAGCATAATTTCAGACTATTTTGAGCTGAGTGCACGGAAACGTGGCGACCGCTGCAATTACTGAGAAATCACAGCCCTTTGCTTCTGTACCGAGCACACCATCAAGAACTGACTGCAAGACTTATGTAAGTGTTGGGTTAGATGTCAGCAGCACTTTTGAGGTTCCTCGCTGTGCTAAACCTTCTTC
This sequence comes from Myxocyprinus asiaticus, assembly GCF_019703515.2. Lineage (NCBI taxonomy): Eukaryota > Metazoa > Chordata > Actinopteri > Cypriniformes > Catostomidae > Myxocyprinus > Myxocyprinus asiaticus. The sequence goes on along the minus strand of NC_059390.1, from coordinate 27,580,942 downwards.
CACTTCCATTGTCTCTGCCTTTACATGGCTGTGTTAAAACTCTACACCTATAAAAACTTTAATGCAGAAGCAATTGCCTTTTGAAATGACACATGATATAAGAGTATTTAAGAGGGTGGATGTATGGAAATTATCTTTAATACTTTGAAAGATTGTCTTTCTGCAAAAGTAATTATGAAATTCCATTATAACCTTTTTTTTGTGTCTTATGTTAGACCAGTTACATTGTCCTGATGTTATTTCATGACAATTTGAGTGAGCAGATGTGTAGAATATACTTGTTGTGATGCGTTGCTTTTGCATTTTCAAGAAACCAGCATTTATACTTTAGAACTGACGAAATGTAATTAGATCACCACATAGTTTAGTTCCAATTTTCATCCGGAAATGTTCTAATATTCAAAATGAATGATGATCTACTGACAAACAGTGGCTATGTCTTAATAATGCCTACTTCATTTTTATGAAGTATGATATCTGGAACATTTTCCTGGAACGAGTTATTAGACTGGTGAGTAATTTGGGCCGAGTAATCACTTACATGGAAGCTTAGTGGATGTCCTAAGAGATGAAAGTTTAACACTTTTAAGGAATAAATGACGACAGAATTTTCATACAGCAAAGGTTCTTTAAGTTATTGACAGTAATAATGGGAGTTCTTGAGGGTCTCTTTTACCTGGTAAGTGTCCCACAGGCGAATTGTACAGCGCAGAGGCAATTCTCTCATCAGCAGGTTGTTCATCCAGCGGAAGGCAAACTGCAAATACTCCACCTCATACTGCTGCATGTGCCGATGAACCGTCTCTGTTTAATAAAACACAGACAGTACAATAAATCAACATTCTGATGCTCTATCACAAATCATCATTGGGTGGGTCTTCAACTATGGGCATTTTCCCATGAGTCTTTTTTTTATTTATTTTTTTTATGACTAAGTTTAGTCATGAAACTTCATGGTGCAAGCTGATAGGTTCTTTGAACATATAATTTGTTAGCCAATAAACTAGCTTACTCCCTCTTTGTCTAAGATTTAAATTGACTCCATTGTTTGTAAGTAAGCCAGTTTCACTGCAGCGCACTACAAGAGTTTACCGACTGAAACCCTCCTCCACCTTGGCACCACATGTCTAGAGCTGCATCATTGGGATTGTATGCATGTGTAACTGTGCAGCAGCAGCAGCGTAAGCAGATCTAGTTCACCAATACCAAACATTATAACTTGTCAAAAATCCATTATTGTCCCAGACCTTCAATCTAAAACTATTTGAAATTCCATCATAAAAATATTAATATTTTTACTATTACTCATTATAATAATCAATAATAATAATAAAAAACGTAAGACATTTCAATGTTTTTGTGTGAAAATTAATGTAGTTTACAGTTGAAAATTACGAATGACCCTCACTTATGCCGCCATTTCCACCATGACCAACAATTAAGCCCATAACAAATTTTTATCAAAATTAAGTCTACTTTGTGTCAAAAGTTTTCAATCAAGCTGTAATTTTGTCACATTTTACAAAAATATTTAATTGTATTTAGGATACATAAAATGCTTGCCATAAAATTAATCTTAGCAAGGCAAAGGATTCGGCCATTTAATTCTAAAAATGTTTAAAAGGTTATTTCCATCACAGAATGTTATCAGACACAATACAAGATTTGAATGTGATAGAAATTACATTTACAATTACAATTACATCAGACTTTTCAGACTTAAGAGAAATTACATTTCAGAGAGTTGGTCACACAAAGCTATTTATCCTAGGCCCTCAGAGGTCTCGGAATAGACTATTTTCATATGCTTTTATGATGCTTTTTTATCCCTTTAGATTTAGACAACTCTTGGATTACATCAACCTTTATTGTATGGAAAAAAGCAGCATGGTCATTCTTTAAAACTTCTCCTTTTGTGTTCCACAGAAAAAAAAGAAAGTAATATAGGTTTGGAATGACTTGAGGGTGAGTATAAGATTACATTTTTTTTTTTTTTTATTATTATTATTTAAAGTCCACAGGGCAGAAATTTCCCATAGTTGACGAAACACTCCATTACAGGCCTTTCAATAAAATTGGAACCAAACAACAAACGTCAGATGTTCCATAGATGCGACAGAATAACAGCCATTATTCTGTCTCTCTATCACACATATACAGCAGACATAGTTCAGCGATGACAGCCTGCCGGGTGTAAGACATAACACCCTAATAAAGCCATAAAGCATGTCTCTGTCCACGCCATCATGTGCTCATGCTGTCATGTAAGCATGAGGTAATTACGCAGCTGTCAGCGCGACGTCTGAGCACATTATGTTTGAGAGGAAACAGCAGCTTTATTTATGGAGCATCTCTTTAATCAGCTCGGACGCGCTACTGATGGGCAGAGCGTGTGACACACATGGCTGCATGTCCCTGCAGAAATACATGCGTCTTCATTCGCCTGCTGACAAAGATGACATTCTTTAACCTTAACATGCAAAATGGCATTTAGTTGTGGGTTTTGGTTTTTGGATATAGATGTAATAAATAAAATATTCACGATATGTTCACGCTAATTCTTGCTGGCATTTAAAAAAAAAGCAACAATGTGAATGTCGAATTTAGTTTAATGTGTTTTATGCATTAGATCTTTATTTGATCATCTAATTCCTAAAGGCCACATCATTTGACTAGTTAAGCAATCCTTTATCTTGTGATTTGTAACTAGTGCAAGCTGATAGGTTCTTTGAACATTTTCAATTTGTCAACCAATCAAGCCAGTTTCACTGCAGCGCGCTACAAGAGTTTTCTCTCTGAAACCCTCCTCCACCTCAGCAACACATGTCTAGAGTTGCGTCACTGGGATTGTATGTATGCATAATTACAGCAGCAGCGTAAGCAGATCTAGTTCGCCAATAACACACATTATAACTTGTCATATCCATTATAAAACATAAAAATAATATTCAGAGTTGTCATGACTGAACTAACGTCAGTTAACTTTTTAAAATGCCCTTATTTATTGATTTTACTTCTCAACAGACTTTCAGGCATAGATGTTATTGTTTTAGCCTTGTCCCAGACCTTCAATCTAAAACTAAATTAAATTCCATTATACAAATATGAATATTTTAATATTAATTCATATTAATACTTTATTTGATCATCTAGTTTCCAAAAGGCCACATCATGACTAGTTTTGAAATCCATTTTTTATTGTGACTCGTGATTTGATTCATTTCCAGAAATCAGTTCAAAATTTCCATTTCAATGAACTGATTAATAACTCTGACTCAACAATGATTATTTATTTGTTTATTTATTTATTTATTTTCATTCTAAGATTTTCACTGCAGTTCCATTGGGCTTTTTTCCTCAAATGTTTTAATGAAAAATATATTGGTAACTATATTATTATTACTATGTACTGTATTGTTTTATTTTTCCATAAAATCAGAAGTGATTAACCATTTTTCTCGTTAACTTGTTAAAACAAACAAACATAACAAAATATACATTAGATTTGACTTCTTGCAGCAAACATTTTGAATTTACTTCGCAATGAGTTTTAAAATACTTAAGCATTTCAGAGCAAATACTGTACACACAGTACTGTGCAAAAGTTTTAGGCACTTTCAAAGTGAGGATTTCTTAAAAAAATAATGCCATAAATAGTTTTCATTTATCACTTAATGTCATACAAAGTCCAGTAAACAGAAAAAGAGCTAAATCAATATTCGGTGTGACCACCTTTGCCTTCAAAACAGCCCCAATTCTCCTAGGTACACCTGGACACAGTTTTCTTGGTAGTTGGCAGATAGGATGTTTCAAGCTTCTTGGAGAATTCGTCACAGTTCTATTATTTATTTCGACTGTCTCAATTGCTTCTGTCTCTTTATGTAATTTCAGACTGACAGGATGTTCAGTGGGGGGCATTTTGGGGGCCATGCCATCTGTTGCAGGGCTCCCTGTTCTTCTATTCTATTCTATTTGCAAAAGGAATGTTTGGGAGTATAAAATGTATTTCCTATTGACACACTAAAGCTGAAGATATAAATAACCATCTTAAGACAAATGATTTTGTGAAACATCTTATGTGCCTAAGACTTTTGCACAGTACTGTACATATCATCAAGATATATCATATTTTATCAAAAGGGACAAAATAATCCAAATTTTACCCATGTTGCCAAGACCTATAATCCATTTCTTAGCTCAATTGCCCAACCAGATGCAAGTACACGAAAACACACATGTTGACGATCAGCTTTGTCAAAACTCATGCCTGTCTTGACAGTGTCATTCTCACATCGAACTCTTCTGAATAAACAACTTATCCTTATTAACGCTGAATACATTTCAATGGCAAGACACACAGGTGACAGACTGACAAAAGAAACACACCCATTTCACTTAATGGTGTAAATCAAAAACGTTCTACTTTTAACCTGATTAAAGGTTTTTATGATTATGAAGATTATGAGAAAAAAAACTTTTAAATACTAATATAAATACTATATAATATTATAAATATAATTATGCATATTTGTTTACTCAACAACCATAATGTTGCTCAGCAACAATAACATATGTAAAAAAATCACTACTCAAATGTACGTTAATAACATTTTTAGATTTACTTAATACGCATTCATGTGTACAACACAAAATATCAATTATAAGGTGAACTAAGAGTGATACATGAAGTTCATGAATGATTTTATTGAACATTTAGTGTATTGAACTTCACACAACATAAAATTAAGGTGTGGGGAACAACCCACAAGCCCTTGCACTTAAATACAGTAATTTTAGCATGTTTGTTTTGTCAACAGGAACTCATTTAATTGGTTGTTATTAAGAATTCATTGAGATTTGAGCTCTTTTTAGTATTACTGATGTTGTTTTACTGTAAATAGCTGTTTTGTGTAAAGTCACCATTAGGGTGATTAGTGTTCCCTTTGCTGAAGTTGGATTCTGGTCAATCCATATCATTTTTCTTTGCTGAAGTGCAGCTACATCTGCACTTCTTTGGGGAATCAAGTTTAATGAGTTACCTTGGTCATTATTTTCTTTTGAGCTAATTAAATGAAGTAGAAACAATAATATAAATGTTCATTTTAAACAACAGGCTATTAGTTGTTAAATCTTATTCGTGACAAACCTTTTTAAGTAAATAAAGTTAAATGAACTGATACATTTATATATCTAACAAATGTTTCTAGTTTTGCTGTCATAAAATTACCTTAAATTGAATTTACTTATAAAAACCAAATGTCATGCATAAATGCTACATACTGTATATATTTAAGTATCATTTTTTTTTGTCAGTGTTTTACATTACTCTAAAAATAAAAAGCTAAAATCTGTCTGAGTAAGCCTTTAGGATGGTCTATAAGCAGAATGCATCTGGTCGCGTTCTATTTCCACCTTCAACGCAGCACAACAGACACAGGGTGTAACCGGGGAGAGGGAGGGGGGCGACAGGGAGGGGTCAGAGGTCACAGAAAGACAAGTGAGCTGTTTGCCACGATTCTGCTGAGCAGCGGACTTCTGCTCGACTTCTGCCCCCGCCCATCTATCCCATAATTACATCTGCACTAACCCTTCATCTCGCCCTCGCTGCATTTCCAGCCCAAACCCGCCCAGGCACCTACAGAGACCTTCTGCGACTAGAAGCCATTCGTTTATAAGAGAACTTTTCATGAGTCAAATGTGTGCGCCATATATACTGAGGTTATATTTCTGTATTGGGTACATGACGAGTGTTCATTTTGGCCTCTGACGATGAGTGACTCAAGCAAATGACCACTCAAATCATCCAGAGCACTGTTTTTCATGCATTCGAGGTTTTGTTCTCTGAATATGTGCGTGCGTAGCTCTGTGCATGGATTGTTTACTCACTGTTTTAATGTGAATGTACAATGATAGCTGAATTTAAGTGCAGATCCACATGTGACAGTTGACAGTGGCCCCTGTCACTGCCACTTTCTCAGGATTGTACAGATGACATTTATCATCCTAAAAAAAAAAAAAAAAAGAAAAAAGAAAAAGTACTTCCTGTGCTTTTTGAAAAGCCACAAGACAAGAGCCCCCCCGAGTCCAACAGGATCAACATTTAGAGGCGGATTCATGTAAAATTAATCTGACATTATTTCACAGCTGCATCTATACTCAGTAGGTTGATTCATGCAAAGCGAATGGAAAACAGGCAACCACACTGCACTTATTTATCAATGATCAAGGTAGCACATAAATATATGCATACAGTGTTCCAAAAGCAGTTTTTTGTATCATGATCCATACTTTACATATAAGCTAAATTCAGACTGGAGTTGACTGTGAGCCGATCTGTTTTTGGATGACAATGTGATGAGCAAAAATAACACTGAATCTGACTAATTCAACTACGATCTGGGGCACTTTTATATGGAAATAAATTGGATAAGTATCAGATTTTTGCAAATGTGACTTTAGTGTGAACGATCAGGTTGAATTTTGATTTCTAAATCAATCTAACTTGACACGCCATAATTGCGCACTTGATATATTTTGATATATCTAATCTATTAAAATTAAAAATGTTTTCCCCATGTTTTGTCTCTCCATTCTCATAAAAGAGCACACCCATTTTTTCAGCCGTTGTAGTTCCAGAAGCATTTTCATATTCATTTTTTTCCATTGGGAGTTCCAAGCCATGAATCAAACCAACCAGCTCTGAAGTAAATCACAACATTACAAACTTTGATTTAAAAAATAAGATAAAGTGTTTGAAAATAGGATAAAAAGACAAAGGTACAAGACTGTGTCCTTACCGTCTTTCAAGAGGGAATGAACTACAATCCCATAAGACACTGTGAATGACATAACTCAATAGAGCGCAAGAGTCTGGTTCCGGAAGTAAAAATCCCAAGCGTTTTATTCCATAAACTAATAATTATTACTTTTAACTTATAAACCTTTAAACACAGACCTACTTTGAGCTTCGAGGTTGTTCATTGATGGTATATGCTTCTGCTGAAGCTACTAGTCCACGTTATTTCAACTTCATAGTGTTATATATTTCCATCGATTTATGTGCATCATTCGCAATGCCTCATGGGATTGTAGTTCGTGCCATCGTGAAAGACAGTAAGTACAGTCTTGACCCTTTGTCTTTTTGTCCGATTTTCAAATACTTTTTTTTTTTGCTTCAAATCAAAGTTTGTGATGCTGTGATTCACTTGGAGCTGGTTGGTTTGGTTCATGGTGCACAACTCTTTTATGAAGGATTTTATGAAAAGTCTTTGGAGAAATGAATGGGGAAAAATACTTCCAGAACCCAGGCGGCTGAAAAAGAGGGCAGGCACTGTTGCTCTCTATTAAGAAAAAGTAAAAATATTAAACTACTGATTTGAAGTTGATGATTATAACATTAGAAATAATATAGTTACATGTTTAATGTGAAATATTTAGATATCTACAAATATATAAGTATACTGAGAGTGTTGGGAGACCTCATTGAAGAGGAGGTTGCTGCAGAGCCTAGCTCTTCTGGCACACTTTGTTGGACACGATTATCTTATTGATAAATATTTCTCTTCACACTTTTTCATAATGAATTTAAAATAACGCAAACTGATGACTTTAATAGAAGCATTTACCACAGATTAACAACCTCTGAGGTTAACAAGTTCTTGTTAAAAGTCAATTCAACTAAAAAAAATGAATCGTTCTTAAACTTCTAGAACCAGACTGTTCTAATAAGGAGCCAATGAAATTAAAATGAGAGTTTTAATTTGTCTATTAGCAGTGAGGCCATCTATATATTCTAGTGTCATACAAGCTGACCAAATTAAATGCATAAATTAATTAATTGCCAAAAATGATTGATGACTCATCTTGCACTCAGAGGATTAACCAAATTATTGCCCAAGAAATTACGCTCTAGAATAAGAATGTCCCTCCCCCTGATAGCACCTGTCACCATACAGCAACAGCAAGTAGCAAATCATGGTTTACGGCTGTGATGCAACTAAAGATTATTGCTTTTTTTAATCATTCAATATGTCACTCCAAAATGTCCTGTTTCAACAAAAAAATATGTCAGCACAGCAAAGAAAACAACACACATCAAGCATTTCCTTGAGGTCGTCAATATACACACAATTTGACACAATTTAAAAACAAAATTGTGGCACGACCAAAAATTATATCAAGGTATGAATAATTTTATTTGACAGTAATGGTATATTTCACAATAAAAGTTGCTGTACTGTATATAAGTCACTGTATTTCACTTCACACCAAAGTGTTTTTCACACACGTTTTGCCTCACAAATTATATCTTTGAGAGTACAAAGCTCCAATAAATATTTTAAAACTGCCCAACTTTATGAAAAGATATTGAATGTCTCAAAACATATTTTGATTAATGATTACTTTATCATTTCCGAGTATCCAGAGACAATTGTGCAAATCATTTGCTATACCTGAATCATTAAAATATCTTAAGTTTTTAGCTTATTCAAACTTCAGACAACAATGACAGTCGGACTGATTTAAAAAAAAAAAAGAATTCAACGATCGGAGTCCGCTTATACTGCGGCTACCATATGTAGTATGTGGAAAACACGGAATCATATAAATGGTATTAGCGAAAAACGCAGAATGTTATGGAATATGACCTATCTGGATGAAAATGAATGTTTGAATGTACAATTAATCTAATTAAAATTGTGATATATCCTGGTGTGACAATTAAACTAAAAAGTCTCTGATTTAACTGAATAAATAAATAATCTTCAAGTGATGTGCCCTTCAAAATGAATGTGTGAGACGGCCGCTCATACACTGAAAACACCTCATCATGATTATCACGTGCAGTCTCGTGTGTGTGAAATGACAGAGACAGAGAGCACTCTGAGGTGTGCAGCATACATATTTATTTAATTAAATCACAGCTTTATGGGGATTAATAATCACACTAGGCCATGGAGGAAACTGCTTCTCTGCAGGTGAGAAACTACCATCAAAAACACACAGAAACGCAAAAATGGACGCATGTGTTTTTACTTAAATATTACACTTATTGAGCACATAAAATGTCCTGGAAATTTGTGCCTTGAAAAGAGTGGGACCCTGCATACAGTACCATCTAGCACAACTGAAACAAATTACCAATTTCAAAGGAGAAAGAATTTATGCTTGAATAATCTGCCTAGAGAAATCTAAGGCATCAAGATGTCCATGGGGACAAAATGAAATCAAAGAGCTTTGTTTCATACCAGTTTGAGCTATTCTGCAGGGGTCAGAAAGCTAAAACTGATGTTAAAAACAGCATTGGTAAAAAAAAAAAAAAATACAACAAAGTAAAGTAACATTTAAAAGTCACCAGTCTTTTTTTCTTCATTTGATTTGGTGTCTCGTGTTCCGCACTGAAATGTTAATGTGTGCGTTCTAACCTTATATGATTTGTGTGCAAAACCTCACACTGTGTCCTAATTTACATAAATAAATTCACCTTGAGCAATTTGCATGCTGATGAACCTCAATGCATTCATACAAAACAGACGAGATAAGAGGACACACTGTTCACGTTCTGGGGCGTTTCTGACAAACAGAATTGTTTTAGCGTTAAACAACTCTTATGGACTATCGCCTAATACAACTGCTAATTACTACAAGCTCTCCAACGAACTGAAAGCGTACAGTGACAATGCAGTGTTTGGGTTCCTAATGAGAGTGGAGTACGAGCAAGAGAGAAAGCAAGAGAGAGAGAGCCTGGAAGAGAGATTTGATCCACACCTTCAACAGTCAAAGGTGACGCAAGTCATTTGGCGAGTCATCGGAACTAAAAATAACCATATAACTTACGTATATAAACATAACATGTTGGAGTCCATATCTTACTTTGGTGAGAGGACAATAGTGCTCAACAGTCTGGTCCTCAAACTAACAATACTTTTTCCTTAGGCAAATTGATACTTAACGAGAACTTTTTAACCATTAAAAACAGACTCTGTTATTCGATGTTATTTGCTTCTGTTGAATCCATCAGTCCATGTTTTTTCAACGTCATTTTACAGAAAATCAAGGAAAAGGAATCTCAACAAAGTGCACCAAAAGAGCTCTGCAGATATCGCGCACTCCCATGATGCACTGTGAATGGCGCAATTGAGTCGAACTCCCTACACTCTTAAACTACTTATGTACTTGTATATACAGTATCTAAATATTTTGCATGTACTGTTTCTATACTAGAATCAACTTTAAATCAATAGTAATAATAATAATAATACAAAAATAAAAAAATCTCATAGACTTGCATTAAAATGGGGGACCCAAGCCATATATAGGTATCAGAATGTCATTGAAACATCATTGGGAAATCATGGAAATGTGTTCAGGCTAACTGCAACATCATAAGCATCATTGGCGATTAAATAAATGGAAATGGAAAGTACACATGCAATCACACTCACATTTTCTTCATAAAATTTACAAATCTATTTAACCGTTGTGTTGGTACTTTGGTGGTAACATCCCATAATAAGTTAGTAATAAGGTAGTAACAGCCCATAATAACCAGTTAAAAGAAACAAATGTGATCGAATGAAGCCATTAAATACATCTACAAGGAACAATAGTCGAGATTAGGCCCAAACAGACGTAAAACGTTAAGCATCTGGCTAACAGACTGTGTAAAATTTGTTCATATGGATCAGTTGTCGTTACTGATTGGACTGCAGTTGTCTATACCAAAATTTCATTAGTCAATACCAGTGAAATATCACAGTTATCTATACCAATTTCGATACTACAGCAAAAATATACTAATATGGTAATGTGCTATTGAACACACTTCTTTAAAGTTACATTTCAATGTAAATAACAAGTTAAAAAAAATGCATGATTCCTTCAAGTGTTTCTCAATTGAAATCGTTTTTATTTTTTCCACAATTTTATTTTATTTTTCTTCTCTCAGAATTCCATGTTTTAAAGTTTAATTTAATTTCATCATCAAAATGGGGTCTATTCAAATGAATTATTTTAACAAGTGAAAATTGAACAATTACTTTTAAACATACAGTTGCATTTTTTTTAACCAACTTTTATTCAGTAGAACAGCACTCTTGCTTGGGATATACTGCTTAATTTTTATCATTATTATTATTTATCAATAATTATTTATTATTATTAATATTAATACAGTGTATAGTACATTTTACTATACAGTTGTAATGTATTTCTGCTGCAGTTTCTTCAATTTCAGGCATCTAGCTTTTATTGTGATGTGAGCTTTTATTTTGACATGTGCATTTGATGGAAACTTCACTTGTCCGGATCAACAGCAGAGATCTGTAAACATTTCGCTACATGGTCCAGTGTGATCGGTAGAGCGCAAATACTGTGATTTAATTATAAAAATATATAGCCTACATGTGCTGCGCGCTTCACAGTGGGTTAGTGCTCTGCTTTGTCATCTCATACAATGCTCATGATTCTCAATGTCTGTGGAGTTTCCAGTGTATGAGCGGTCGGCTTCACACATTCATTTAAAGCACGCAGCTCATGCAGACTAAGATTGCAGCCTTTTGTGATTTAATAATCAAACTAGGACATATCACAATTTTAATTTGATTAATTGTGCATTTCAGTGTAAATGAAGAAACACAGTACACACTGAAATAAGTGTGTGAGCATTTGGAAGCAGTCGTGTGTCAGTCAGACGGCATGCAAATATCAAATTGAGACGGTGCTCGGTACCACCGGTACTGCAGAAACACTTGTTTCGTGACATCTTTTTTTAATTAGGTATCGACTTCCGGTACTATTCGCCACTGCCGTTTCATTGATCAACAGACATGTCTGGGATTGATTAAAATAAACGGTAAAAAAACTGAATGCTGCAATCATCAGTTTCCACCATTAGGTAATCGTGACAGGAATAGTCATAATCTTTATTAATTTCTCGATTAATTGTGCAGCCCAAGTAAAGATATTAGAGATATTAACTTATTATCCCTTCTTTTCTTTCCAAACCCTCTCTTTCTTTCTGTATAAGGTGACTTTCTGCATACCTTCCACTCTCGTTCATCTAGCAGTCTGCTCTGTGTATTAATTTTAATAGTGAGCACACTCTTATTTCCATGTCAGTTTCAAGGCATTGAAAAATGAAGGTGCTACTGGAAAACAATGAATCTTTAGCTGATCAGGAGAGCAGAACATGGTAATTGATTACAGAACTCTTGCATGGGCAACGTCAGCACCTTCTTAGTCTTGCAGTCAGTCTTGCGTATTGGCATAAAGTCTGGCATATTTTCCAGCTTATTCTGGCCAAGAACCGCCTACTTTAGACAGGAAGAAATCATTGGACTGACATGTAAAGCAACCAACCGCAACTATTCTTAAAATGACTAGACCATAAATCTGTTGGAGGCCGACATACAAAGTGGCAGCACAATCAAATGCTGCTATACATCTCATTTTGGGTTTCACAAGAGGAGGCTGGCAATGACATAAGGGTTTTGTGACAAAATTCGAATACTTGGGTAAATTATTCATTTAAAATGAATCATAAAATTATTAAATAATAATACAAGAATAACAATAAAAACATTTCTTAAAAACCTCTAGCCATATCTTGACAATCATTATGAAGTTTTCTCCGAGCTCTGTGTGAGCTGTGGGCGAATGTTTAAAGAACGTTAAGTCGAGGTGTTTCACCACAACTTGTAATTATGAGGACAGGAAGTGGAAATGGCCATATCGTGAAGGTGTGAAAACCCTATAAAAGCACCAACGGCTCTTTTGAAAAGCAGATAATTAAAGGCTAGGATTGCTCTGCGCTGAGGAAATTGGCAGGCCGCTTAGGGCTTGATGGTGACGGAAAAGAGAAAGAAATCAATGTAGCCGTTTGAAAGCCTGATCTGGCACAATGACTTCACAAACCCAGTGATTTGATTTTATTTTTTTCACTCAGAGCAAGAAAAAGTGAAGAAAGTAAGGAAGAAAGCGAGACTAAGGCCGCATTCACAATGTCAACCAATTTAGATCTTTTTGGTTCTTTTACATGCACACCAATATGCTGATTAAAAAATAAAAAAATAAAAATCAGCTTAAAGTCAGCTTATTCAAAGAATCTGACAATTCAAGAAAATCAAGTTTACATGAGATTAGAAATCATCAGGCATGTGCACAACACATGCATTAAACAACTGATAAGCCAGTAAGAATGCTGGTAATGATGTTTACGTGCAATGCAAAATCAGATTAGTAGGCAAAAACCTTTGTGTGCCAATCATTTTTTGCTTAAACTATTTATCACTTTACCCTGATAAAGGAAAACCCTTTAAGGTGTTTACAGTGCATGACCTTGCACGTTGTCGGCTTAAGCATAATCGGTGTTAAGATTGTGCATGTAAACAAGCTCACTGATTTCTGGCACAAAAACACAGATCATATCGAATTTCTTCATTCCCGATTTGGGCCACTTTCATATGTGGTTCAAAAACTGATGCATATCAGAAATCTGGCCATCTGACATACTGTACATCTAAACAGGACATACATCTAAATGGATTCTCCTCTTTTTTTTCAAAATTTTTCGTCATTCATATCCACAGTAACAGATTGCTAGTTTATTGACATCTGCATATTTCCAAACTATGGAATTCTGGAGCTAAGATACTGTATGTCAAGCAGTTGTGAAATGTCAAGGACACATTTTAAAACAATCTTTTTACAGCAATAATCACTCTCATACAAATTTTGTAATAAACTGAAGGATGGTTTTGTGAACGCATATTTTAACATAATGTGAAGGTTTAAAAAGGGGCCAGCTTAAATTTTTATCAACAAATGCGATACAAATGTGCTGAATTTTCGTAGTCAATTTTGGCCTTCCAAATTTAAGCATGCTGACTCTGTTTGAGTTGAGTAAAGTTTACGAATTTACCTGAACCATCAGATGCGCTAGTCAGAATGCGTAACTTGTGTTAGGAATATGCTATTTCTGTAAACACGCACTACACAACAGATCTCCGACTGAAGAGAGCAAGATTTCAGCAGAACAGTCTGTCAGTATGACACCCTCACTTCAAAATCGAGTTGTTGTTTGGAGACGGCAATTGAGATGCCAACTTTAGGCAATATCCTAAACTGCCAAAAACATAGAATAATCTCTAAAGCGTGAAGAATTCACAACACAGTAACTTCTAAAAAGTAGCCAAAATGTATGTATGTTAATTAATGTACATGGGTTTTTTTTTCTTTTTTTTTTTTTTTCAGAAACTCAGGTTTTCAGGACAGGTTTTTCATGTTGTTTTTGCATGGTTTTTCTTGCACTGACAATTTCAGGCTGCCAAAGCAAATTTTATGATATTCATCTTGCGTTTGTCGCTTTATATGTGCTAAAGACGTTTCTTATCTGAAACGTGCATTTGCGTGACTTAGTGTCTTCACAGATCACCTGCACAAATGATCAATCGTCCTACCTATGCTTATGGCACTGCACTGTAAAAATAAAGAAAGTGCATAAAGGGCAAATTAGTCTGGATCTCCAAGACTTACGGATAAATATGGACAAAGTTTCCCTGCTGTGTAATACACGTTCTGTTCGAATTCACATTACCTTGTTTTGCCTTCAGATATTCCTAAAGATTAATCATTAAGAGCTTGTTGAAAGGAAAACTATTTCTATTATGGAGAACAAACATTTTCACTAGCACAAGTCCAAACTCAGTGAAGTGTTCTACTCTTGGGTACAGTTAGACTATTATAACCAGTCCTACAGAAATAAGTTGTTGAATAAATTAATTTGTTTTAATTCACATGGCCTCTTAAAGTAAAAAAAAAAAAAAAAAAAGAAGGGTGTTTCATTCAGAAGGTTCCAGATGCTTAGATGATGAAACAATAACTTGTGTCCATGAAATGCAATTAAGTAGTCATGTTATATATTAATTATTTGCAATTATGTAATTAATAGGGTTGTGACGATTCACTGTCTTTCTCGATTCATCGATTACTAATCCTGCAGATTCATATGCATCGATTTTGAAATTTGATTTTTGAATCGAGAATTGTCAGTGTGGGTAAATAATCCATTTAAACTTAAAAATCAAATGAATTCAGCAAATTGGTATATAATATTTTAGAATATATATATTAAATGAGTTACATGTGCGATTTAAATGAGACGTGCAAGGCTTCATTCTCTTACGCATCCCGGTGTGTGCGCCCTCACAGCTCTCCTCTCACAGATGCATGCTGCACTCTTCCATCGCCCTTCAGGAGATCGCGCCTGCTCTCTGTTCCATTTGAAACTCTCACTGAAACTTTTTTTGAGAAGCTTTCCAAGTCTTTCAAGCACCTTATGTCTGACATCTCCTCCGGATGGCCACTATCTCATGAGAAAATGACGACTTGCATAACGCTCTTGACTCAAGCCAGACAAGCTCAAACTATTTGATACAGCTGCCAACTCGTTGCGTGGTCACTAGGGATGGAAATTTAGGGGAGCTTGAGGCACAAATGGCATTAAAAATCATAAAAATGCTCCCGAAATTAAAAATGTGAGGGCAAAAAAATGTCCTCGTAATGAATTTGTGTTTTTTATTTGTAACCTCTGATATAGTTGATGCTGATGCAATTTTTTGGGTGAGATGTAAAACATTCTCAGACTTAAGAATTTATATTACTGAATCGATTCAATTAATATTTTTACATAAATGGACAAGACACCGCTAAAAATGCCCCTGAAAATCAATTACAGGGGGCATATATTGACCCTAAATGTAAAAGTTATTTTCTATATGATAAAATAGTGCCATTTTACTGGTTTCATTGTTTACTGTAGTTGGGGACTTGGTGTGCAGAAAACATTTAAATTGAAGTCATCTATATTATTGCTTTTCTCATTACTTTGAAACTGAATGTAGTCAGATGATGTTACTTTAATGTTGTAATATTTGGATTAGTTTACTGATTCAGGGTCCCCACAGTCACAGAAAACCTGGAAATACCAGGGAAATCTTCACACTTCAGTCCTCTTAAAAAGAACCAAACTCAGACCTTTTTCACTTCAACCACAAACAAATAAACAAATAAATAAATAAACAAATAAAACAGTGGAACAAGGAGAAAAACTGGACCTGTCCACTGTGTACTTGATGTTGTCTTTGAGATACTGAGATATCACTTTGTGATAGGATCTCAGTCCACGATTCATCATCATTTTTTGGAACACAGTTAACTTGAATATTATATTACTGTATTACCAGTATTATTTTGATAACAATTATTAGAATTAATATGTAATACTAATATATTCCAATAATAAAATCTTTACTTGCATGGGGCATTGCTTTGCGATCCAGTTAAACCAAAGAGTTCTAAATCGTCAAGCTTTTATTTTGGTGAAATCTGTATGCGACATCTTTACATATGTTCGTCCTCTCTGCATCTATTAATGGTGTTTTTCCAGCACATGTTCTGATCAAAGCCGTGCTTCCACTAACGCAAAAACAGGTGTCGTGTGAGCGTGACCCCGGCACCTGAGTGATGCATCTGTACCTGAACATCTGCAGAAGGGATGGACAGCTCACAGCTGCGAGGTCAGACGTCCTTTGACCTTTCTCGCTGATGATCTGGGGCAGATTCCTGCAGGGAATGGCTGTCATGTCGCCGGGCCGCTGTGGGCCTTGACAAACAAGCCCTAGCTGTACCCTGACTGAGATGAGCCATATGGCGACCGATGCAGAACAAACACATCCTATGTGCAAAGGTGTCTGGGCGTCAGGGGTCTTCTACGGCAACACGTACCATGATCATGGCCACGTATCTGGGCTCAAACTTTCCCACCAGTGTCGTGTCCTAAAGCCCCAGCCTCATTAGTTATGGAGGAGGTAGAATGACCTCCATTTGAGACCCGAGATTGGCCAAGCATGCTTTGACATTTAATGTAGTGGCAAAGATATGAGTGTGAAAAGGATTCGCTCAGTTGATTTACATCTAAAACTTTTTTTGCAGTGGAGGAGGGAACATAATAGGGCAACCTTTTTTATTTCTTTCTTAAAAAATGGTCAGTAAAATCAGGTGCTAAATAAATTATAAAATACAAATAAATAAAAATAATAATATAATATAATATACAGTTGAAGTCAGAAGTTTTCATACACCTTAGGTAAATACATTTAAACTCAGTTTTTCACAAGTCCTGACATTTCATTTTAGAAAACTTTCCCTGCCTTAGGTCAGTTAGGATCACTACTTTTCTTTAAGAATGCGAAACGACGGGGAGTCGCGTGGTGCCATGCGGGGGTCGGACATGTGAATTGCGAGCTCTGTGCACTTTGCAAGCTTTTAATTCTTTTTGTATCATAAACCGGTGAGATTCGATACACCCTGCTACATAACTGTTCTCAGAAGTCAACATGTCAGAGAATTCAAAATCCTCGGGCTCTGGAGATATTAAAAGACACTTGGGTGCTCAAGCTGATACCCCTGACAGGCCGCAGACCAGAGACTCAGTTTGTATGGTGCTGCGGGAGAAATTCAACAGCAATTGTCCAGCATGTCTGTAATGCTGGCGAAGGTTGTGGCGGACTTGGAGGATCTTGCGGTAATATGTCGATCGATTACTTGGATATACCATGGAGTCTAAATTCTGAGTTGGTTACAAGAATTGGGGAGGTCGAGAGACGGATCGATTATCTAGAGTCATCAGAGACGGAATTAGCTGCTAATCCACTAGCGTCCAAAGCAGATTTGGAACGTGTTTGGGAAAAGCTGGAAGAAGAATGGCAGAATTCCTTGAGAATCGTAATTGGCGAAACAACGTCCAAACTGTTGGAATTCCTGAGCATGAGGAAGGCCGAGATATGGTGAAATTCCTAGAAAAGCTCTTCCCGAGTCTGCTCGAAATAACAGGCCATAAGCTGGAAATCGAGCGAGCTCACAGAGTCCCAGCTCAGAGATCCGCTTTTGCACTGATGTTCCCAGCCAAACTGAGAATGGATACTAAGGATGGCCACAGGGTTTTTGCATGCCCACAGCAAGCGATGTCTTTCATAAAATTGAAGGACTGAGCAAGTCATGTTTATCACATTGCCTCCAAGTGAGCTTGTCTCGCTGAACATACACTTGACCATCCGAGGAAGCTGGGCACCTGTTTTGTTTCTTTTTGTGCTGGTTCCGCCTAGCGGTTGGAGTTTGATTTGTGGAATAGCACTCCTTCGGGACAGTTGTGGATGAATCTGCATGTTCCTTGTGTTTATGCCTCCTATTGGCTTGAGTTTGTTTTGTGGAGTATTTTTTGCAGGTCACTGGAAGGATTAGATTCATCTGCTGCACTCATGAACAGCCGGCTAACTGAACATTCATTTGACTGTCCGAGGAAACTGAACGTCTTTTTATTTTTTATTTTATTTTATTTTTGCTGGTTCTGCTAGCGGCTGGAGCTTGTTTTGTTGAGGAACACACCTTCGGGACAGTTTTGTGAATGAATCTACATGTTCTTTGTGTTTATTCTGCCTATTGGCTGGAGTTTGTTTTACAGTGTATTTTCTGTTATGTAATTTTGCCTCACAAAAGTTGTATAGAAGTACCGGACTCGAGCAATCCGATGGCAAAGTTGTCGTAGGGGTTCTCATAGGCGTACATGGACTGTTTGAGAAGGATGGATGCTGGTTGGTGCTGTCGTGCATGGGGTTAATGCGCACATATTTCTTTTTTCTGTTTGTTAGGTTCGGGGGGAAGTTCAGGGTTTGACTGTTGCACTAATGTTGGAATGTGGTCTGTATAATCTTGTTTTTGACACACAATCTATTTTTTCTAATATGTCAAAATGTCAAATGTTAATATGAGTGGACTGTCTCTCTCCACGTGGAATGTGAATGGGTTGGGGCACACCATAAAAAGAAAGAAGGTTATTTATTTTCTTAAACGTAAGAAATATGATAGTGTTTCTTCAAGAAACACATCTTTCCCCACAGGAAGCTGAAAAATTTGGGAAGATATGGGGTGGGCATGTTTTCTTTAGTTCTGGCTCAAGTAAGAGCAGGGGAGTCATTACACTGATAAGTAAACATCCACAATTCAAATGTCTCAAACAGATTAAAGATAAATTAGGAAGAGTCATTATTGTTTTAGCAGAAATTCAGGGGCAAAGGTTGATTTCGGCTAATATGTATGCACCTAATGCTGATGATCAGGGCTTTTTTTATAGATCTTGAAGGGATGTTGCAAGCCTCTGGCACCCCTCATGATATAATATTGGGAGGAGACTTTAATTTATTGATGGACTCAGTCCTTGATCATAGTGAAGCAAAAGTGTATAAGCCCCCTAGAGCAACACAAATGCTTCTCAGGATGTGTAAAATCTTGGTCTTGCAGATATTTGGAGACTTTTGAACCCATCTGGTAGGAACTATTCATTTTTTTCATCAGTCCATAAGATTTATTCTAGAATAGATTTTTTATATATATATATATATATCCAAGTCCCTCATTTCATCTGTTGTTGATTGCTCAATTTGAAACATCTTAGTCACAGATCATGCCCTGGTGAGTTTGGAGATGTTCCCACATATGAAGAAAAAGAAATCATATAGTTGGCGCATTAATGTATCCCTTTTGCAAAATCCAGTTTTCCAACAAATGTTAAAGGCTGAAATCAATGTCTATATATAGACCAACTGGTCCTCAGTATCTTCTGTGGGCGTGGCTTGGGAGGCACTTAAGGTGGTTCTTAGGGGTCGGATCATACAGTATGCCTCATTCATCCAAAAATCCAAAGCACGAGAACTCGTGGAGTTGGAAGGGAATATTAAAGGTGCCGAGGCAGAGCTGAAGCGCTGAATGTCATCTGATGGCCTCAGAGTATTGACCTGATTGAAATAAAGATATAATATTATTTTGTGGCGGAATGTGGAGCTTTGGTTATTCAGGGCAAGACAGTCATACTTTCAGTCGGGGAACAAAGCAGGAAAGCTTCTGGCTAGATATATAAGACAGAGAGTCTTTTTCTACCATTCCCTCAGTGAAATCTGCTGGTGGTGAAATATTTACCTCAGCCATTGATATTAATAATGCTTTTAAAGAGTTCTATCTTGATCTCTATAGTTCCACATCTTCCTCTACTGATGAAGACATTAGAAACTTTGTGGAACCTCTAGAACTCCCTAAACTGACGACTGAGTGAAAAAAGGAGGTTGACTAGGTAATTAAGGCCCTGCCTACAGGCAAGGCTTCGGGGCCAGATGGCTTTGCCGCTGAATTTTTTAGATCTTATGCTACAGAACTGGCTCCACTTTTGTTAGAAGTTTATCCGGAATCATTAAAGAATGGAAAGTTTCCGCCAACCATGACACAAGCCCGGATCAGTCTGATTCTTAAAAAGGACAAAGATCCAAGCGAGTGTAAGAGTTACTGTCCAATTTCCCTGATCCAGCTAGACGTTAAATTATTGCCAAAAATTTTGGCTAATCGATTAATTTATGAAATCTTAAAAACATATAGATCAGGTGGGGTTCATTCGGGGCTGCAGCTCTTCTGATAACATTAGGCGTTTCATCAATATCATTTGGTCAGTGGCAAATAATCAGATTCCGGTCGCTGCCATCTCACTTGAATATTTTGGAAATGTATGGGTTTAGGAGTATGTTTATTGGATGGATTAAGATGCTTTATAGACACCCTGTAGTGGCAGTACAAACAAATGGATCAATTTCAGATTATTTTACTCTGGATAGAGGCACCAGGTAGGGTTGCCTTCTTTCCCCCTATTATTGTTCTGTCTTGGCCTGGAACCATTAGCAGCCGCGATAAGAAAGGAGCATGATTTTACAGGGGTGATGGTGGGAGATATGGCGCATAAGTTTCTGCTTTATGCAGATTATATTTTATTATTTGTCTCTGACCCTACTAGATCTACGCCTTGCCTCAACAGAATTATTAATTCCTTTTCTAAGTTCTCAGGATACAGAGTCAATTGGTCTAAATCCGAGGCTTTGGCTCTGACGGTGTACTGCCCAGTTTCGGCTTTCCATCTAGGCGCCTTCCAGTGGCCCAAACAGGGCATTAAGTATTTGGTTATTTTATTCCAAGCAAATTTGTCTGATTTAGTTAGAGTTAATTTTGACCCTTTAATAAAAAAGGTTTTTGAGCGATGAGGGCAGATGGGCTTAATTACATTTATCGATGATTGGGAAGGTTAATGTTTTTTAAATGTCACTCCCTAAAGATGTCCCCCTCTCATATTTCAAGCAATTTGAGAGCATAGCGAAGTCTTTCATTTGGAATGGTAAGCGTCCCAGATTACATTTCAGTAAGCTGCATAGGCCAATTGACAAAGGTGGGCTAGGCCTACACAAGATTTTGTTTTATTATTGCGTTATTATGCATTCGGTCTCAGATATTTGGCTTATCGGTCACTTCCACCTGAAAGAGCCCCTCCCTGGTTTTGTATTGAAGAGGAAGTTGGTATGGACAAAAGTGTCCAGTGCTTAATTTGGATATTTATCTAAATGTTGCCTCGAACTTATGGCTGAACCCCAAATTACATATTAATAAGTCCCCTTTCTGCTGGTCAGAGTGGATTGTAAGGGAGGTTACTACACTCGTTGACCTATATGAGAGTAGTGTGTTGAGATCCTTTGAAAATTTGGTTCAACATTTTGGGATCACCAGATCTCAGTTTTTTAGGTATCTACAGCTGCGCCACTTGCTCTGTACTATTTTTGGGAATAGCATACACCCCCTAAAGCGGCAGACACTATGAGAGTGGTGATTACTGATTTTGTAAAAGGTCATGAGGCATCAGTGTATTACTCCCTGTTAATTCAGAGTCTGGGGGACGGAGCCTCAACCACTCAAGAGATTATGGGAGAAAGATTTAACTTGGAATTGGAGGAGGGAGAGTGGGCTAGGATTCTAAAAAACATCAAGTCCGCATCTAGAGACGCAAGGGTGCACCTTATACAATTCAAGATTTTACATCGGTTCTATTAGACCCCCTCTAGGTTGTATAGGCTTGGTCTTAAAGACACACCCACCTGCTGGCAATGCCAATCAGAGGATGGAGATATAACCCATGTCTTTTGGGGGTGTGTTAAGATCCAGGAGTTTTGGTTGAAGGTTCAGAGTCTGGTGTGCGATGTATTAGGCACTCGGGTACCATTCTGCCCCAGATTCTGTATTTTGAGTGATGGGGTGGTCATCTATATTGAAAATAGACACAAAGAGTTGGGTCTTAACCAGTGTGATGATCACCAGGCAGATAAATTTAATGTGCTGGAGGTCAGCTTGGAGCACCCTCTTTTCAGGAGTGTGCTCGGAGTTGGGAAGGGTGGTGACTTTTGAAGAGTGGTTATTTAGAAGAATGGGGAAGTATAGCTTGTTCGTGGAGAAATGGGGTGGGTATATGTCATTTATGAATGTGTGATTATTATTATTATATTTTTTATTTTGTATTTGTTTATTTATTTTTGTGTGTATTTGTATGTGTGTCTATATCATTTACAACCACTGGGATGTTGTTGGGGCCAGGGTGGGATTGGGGATTGGGAAGGGTAATAGTGGGGGTTAATGTTGATTCTGTGTATAAATGTTTTGTTTTTCTATGTTCATTTATGTGAATCAATAAAAAATTGTTAATCTGAAAAAAGAATGTGTAATGTCAGTATAATAATAGAGAGAATGATTAATTTCAGCTTTTATTTCTTTCATCACATTCCCAGTGGGTAAGAAGTTTACATACAAGTTAGTATTTGGTAGCATTGCCTTTAAATTGTTTAACTTTGGTCAAATGTTTTGGGTAGCATTCCACAAGTTTCTCACAATAAGTTGATGGAATTTTGGCCCATTCCTCCAGACAGAACTGGTGCAACTGAGTCAAGTTTGTAGGCCTCCTTGCTCGCACGCACTTTTTTAGTTCTGCCCACAAATTTTCTATCGGATTGAGGTCAGGGCTTTGTGATGACCACTCCAGTACCTTGACTTTGTTGTCCTTAAGCCATTTTGCGACAACTTTGGAGGTATGCTTGGGGTCATTGTCCATTTGGAAGACCCATTTGCGACTGAGCTTTAACTTCATGGCTGATGTCTTAAGATGTTGCTTTGATATATTCACCTAATTTTCCTTCCTGCAGCAAAGTACTCCCACAACATGATGCTGCCATCCCCATGCTTCACGGTTGGGATGGTGTTCTTTGGCTTGCAAGCCTCACCCTTTTTCCTCCAAACATAACGATGGTCATCATGGCCAAAAAGTTCAATTTTTGTTTCATCAGACCAGAGTAAATTTCTCCAAAAAGTAAGATCTTTGTCCCCATGTGCACTTGCAAACTGTACTATGGCTTTTTAATGTCCCTTTTGGAGCAGTGGCTTCTTCTTTGTGGAGCAGCCTTTCAGGCTATGTCAATATAAGACTCGTTTTACTGTGGATATAGATACTTGTCTATTTGTTTCCTCCAGCATCTTCACAAGGTCCTTTGCTGTTGTTCTGGGATTGATTTGCACTTTTCGCACCAAACTACGTTCATCTCTGGGAGACCGAATGCGTCTCCTTCCTGAGTGGTATGATGGATGCATGGTCCCATGGTGTTTATACTTGCATAATATTGTTTGTACAGATGAACGTGGTACCTTCCGGCATTTGGAAATTACTCCCAAGGATGAACCAGACTTGTGGGGGTCCACAATTTGTTGTCTGAGGTCTTGGCTGATTTCTTTTGATTTTCCCATGATGTCAAGCAAAGAGGCACTGAGATTGAAGGTAGGCCTTAAAATACATCCACAGGTACACCTCCAATTCACTCCAATTAGCCTATTAGAAGCTTAATTATGCTTGACATAATTTTCTGGAATTTTCCAAGCTGCTTAAAGGCACACTTAATTTAGTGTATGTAAACTTCTGACCCACTGGAATTGTGATGTAGTCTATTCAAAGTGAAACAATCTGTCTGTAAATAATTGTTGGAAAAATTACTCGTGTCATGCACAAAGTAGATGTCCTAAACGACTTGCCAAAACTATAGTTTGCTAATATGAAATCTGTGGAGTGGTTAAAAAAATGAGTTTTAATGACTTCCACCTAAGTGTATGCAAACTTCTGACTTCAACTGTATCTATTACTTATCAAAAAAATAAAATATATATTATATATATATATATACACACATATATATATATAAATGAATAAAAAACATGGGATTTGAGTTTCTAATGCTTTAAAAACAATTAATCGGATAGCATACAGTACCTTCTATTTGGCAACTGAGAGTGGCCAAGCATGCAATGGGCCTCAGTGTATCAGCGAAGAGATGAGTGCAAAAATGGTTCGCTTGATTGATTTACATCCCCAATTTTATTACAGCAGAGAATATGATGTAAATCATATGTACATGTGGCGTCCTTACAAGGGGGAAATTTGGAAATAATGGGACAGTAATCCAGGCAGCCAGATGAAGATGAGTATGGCAGAAACCCAACTCCGGCAATTACACCCCTCCCTCACTGGCATGTCCCATTATACATGGAGAGCACAACCCAGACAGAAATACAGATGTTGGGTGGACAAGGAAGACGGAGCAGCAGTGCGCAACAGTTGCAGGGATAAGTGCACTTTGACCTTGCCCCATTAACTTCCAACAGTGATGTCTGATTAGCGAACACATTTTGAGTCTTCCAAAATCAAATCATGAAGCAGTGTTTGTTTGGCTAAACTTCCCTTAGTTTCCCTCGAAAAGCAGCAAGAAACAAACATGTGTGATCCTGTTTTCTTGGCATGTTGTCCCTGCTGGCCCAGGTGGCAAGTATTAAAACATACTATTGCTATTTGCGTCTAGTCCTATCGAGTCAATCAAAATGATTTATGTGTTGAACACAGTATGCTGACCCACAGGACTGAATCAAGACAAGTGATTATCTGATGTGGACAAGAAATCCCCACCCAATTGACTCGATCAAATTAGGTTTGATCAGAGTAGATTAACTAAAATGAAGGAGTAATGGGAAATGTAGACGAGGTGTTTGGCATCTAAACTTCAGACCCAAGAAGCTAATTTCTGTTCCAGCAGTTGTGAAATAACCAAAAAATTGGCAATTACAGTAAAATGGTGACTTTTGATCACTATTTCAATCTTTAAATTAGCAAAATTCCATAGCTCTTCCATTGGCTGTTTGACTGATATAATGAAACTAGCAATCAAACAAATTATTTTGCCTTTTTCATTTATCGACATTGGTTGATCACATTCCTCGTTCAACTGTTTAATTTCGTAAACCTTTGACAGCATCAAGCCTGGTGCACATTAAGGATGCGCACGAGTAATCGACTAATCGAGTAATTTTTCTGCACCAGCTAGTCGAATGTAAAAAATACTACTCAAATATCGCAAATTGATTTTCCTTTGCTCATCTGCCTGCCGTGAGCAACACTGAATAATACAATATTTTCCCTCTGAATCTCACCAAATCTTGCAGTTACAATTGAGTCCAATGGTGGGCGCTGTGGATGTGTGTCGTCGAGGTGTTGGATCAGAAAAGGTGAAATCATGGCGTCTTTGGTCAAGTGTGCAGTGATTTGTGGTAATCCTTGAAATATTTAGATTTTTTTTCAATTACAATCTATCGGTGTTCAGTTCTGATTGGAGTCATGTCTACCAATGATCGAAGATCTGCTTTTTATGGTGCAAAGAAAATGCGAAGCGGTACGGGAAACTTGGAAGCTTATCAGACCAGTATGTGTATGAATAATAACA
Source organism: Myxocyprinus asiaticus (assembly GCF_019703515.2). Classification (NCBI taxonomy): domain Eukaryota; kingdom Metazoa; phylum Chordata; class Actinopteri; order Cypriniformes; family Catostomidae; genus Myxocyprinus; species Myxocyprinus asiaticus. The sequence continues at coordinate 27,555,218 of NC_059390.1, read as the reverse complement.
TGTGAAATGATACAAATATGACAGCCTTTTATGTAGACTCCGAGTTTAGATGTGTGCATTACCCTAATGCCATCAGCATTGGTTTCTATGTAAGCTCCAGGTGAGTGCAAATGTTTTTACATGTTATTTTTAAACCATTTTCCCCGTTGTTATTAATGCATATTTTTCATCTTGTCCAAAAAAAAAAAAAAAAAGAAAAAAAAAAAAAAGAAATGCATAGTTTGTTGAATTTAGCTTATTTTGAAAACGTTCTTGGGAATGTTTGCGTAAAAAACAAAAGTAATTAAATGTTTTGTGTGATTTCACGATTGCCATGCCATTTGCGTCCCACCGACATAACATTTAAACATCAAGTAACAAAAAAGGGACAATTATTGCCAGAGTTTATGCCAGCTTTATCAGAATGCCTACTGTTAATACAATCCATACATTTGCTGAATGTTCAATGTTCAAACATCATCTTGATCATCAGTTTTCTTTGTCAATGTTCTATTGCTTGCAATTTCTTTCTTTGTTCTAACTGCTTACCTGTCTTGAATAATTACTTGAAAAACTTGAATCCATGTTTACTTATTGAAAGATCAGTTAATATTTACATACATTTTTAACTTTAAAATGAAGAAGTGTGTTCGATAGCATATTGGTCTTGGCAGTGGTATGAAAATTCACTGGTATCAGGTGAACAGGTAGGGCATGGCTCCAGTAATAACTTTCCAGCAGTAATCTACCCTAACAAAAAACACTGACAACACACACATCCGTCAAGCACACTAACTGTGTCCTTCATCATTACTCTTAAAGCAGTTGTTGTTGCTCAGCTGCAAATTGTGGAAGAATAAAAAAAATGAGAAAAGGCAGGCGCAGTATGCATGCATTTCAAATATCAATTGTTCCCTTTCATTGGGTTCCTTGCATGGCACTTCCAAATCCCATTTGAATGTCTAATAGAAGACATTATCTGTAATCAAGAGTGGCTAAACACAATAAATGTGACAGGCGAATGCTCTGGAGCCTGACAATGTGAAGGTTACTCAAGAACAAGCCTGAGTACAAAGACTTCAACTGATAATGCTCGTTCACCGAGCTCATTAAACCAATGTTAATGCTCTCATCTCGACAAAATGATCACGTTGGCTGGATCAAAACAGCTATGGCTGATGCAAACTAGAGGAACACCTAGCTTTAGCAGATTTCAGGGCATTAGCACCTTGTTTTGGAAGTAGACAGGCATTCTACAATGTTACATATTCTTCTTCTTTAGGCTGCTCCCATTAGGGGTCGCCACAGTGGACCATCTGTGATCACGACAATGTTACATATTACAAGTTTGAATTTACAACGTTACCCATTATGAGTTTGAGTTTATGACAATGCTACTCATTATGATTTTAAGATAAAGGCAATGTAATGTTCAAAGTTTAAGACAGTGTTACATGTCTTGAGTTTGAGCTTAACAATATTACAGTACGTTACAAGTTTACACAAGGCTACTTGTTATGAGTTTTTACATGTTTTTACATAATTTTATTAAAGTCAGTCATGTTGTGATCATGCTACTTTTCAACCTCTTTTCTCTCTGAAGAGTACCGTAAATAATTGAATAATCAAACTAGAATAGACCAAAAAGCATTTGTTGGAGTAACAAATACTGACGCGAAAAGGCAATCAAAACAAAAGTGGAAGCGAGAACAGGCAGCACTATTTATAGCCTTAAAACTGATGAAACATAACACACAAAGTCTCTCTTCTCTATCTCCCACATAGACGCAAAGAGAGTGGGGTAAAACATCAACAATAAGCCCTGACTGCAGTCTTTCTCTCAAACATTAAAGCAATCATTGGGTCTAATGCAGGCGGAGGAGATAGAGGCCTCATGCAGGAATAGAGGCGAGGGTCTCCTGTCTCAGATAAATGGGCACTGAATTCTGATTACGGCCACCTAATAGAAAGTAATGAGAGTGGCTTATGCTCCGCTGCCTTTTGCTTTCCTGGCCACAGCAGCGAGCGCTCTCCACTAAAGGCCAAAGCACTGGTGTGCTGATTGGGGCTGACACTGGGGCTGACACTGCGGCTGGGGGGGGGGGATAGTCAGAGATAGATATAAGAAGAAAGAGAGAGAGAGAGAGAGAGAGAGAGAGAGAGAGAGAGAGAGAGAGAGAGAGAGAGAGAGAGAGAGGACACATGCATAAGAAAGAAGAATGTAGAGGAAAGCTGTGGTTCAAAGAGGGTACGCACCATCAATCCGGCTGACCAGCTCCTCCAATGCTTTTACTTTCCTCTGGATCCCCGGCTGGGCAAACGTGTAGTTGTCCTTGATGAAAAAAGAGAGAAAGATAACTAAAACTAGGGCTTATGACATTGTTTACGGAAGTTTCTGACAATGTCAATTGTTATGAGTAGAGGCTGACCGATAGTGGATTTTGTCGCTACTGATAAATAAGGTGTTGGGAAAGGCTGATAACCGATTAATCGGCCGATAGTTTTTAAAACTGATTTATAGAATGTCAACAAAAAAAAAAAGAAAAAAAAAGAAATAAGTCTCATTCTTTCCTTACTATGGCAGGCACAGACAAAGTCCTAAATGAATAAAATCCCAGATGTATTTTATTGTTCAACCAAGATTTGGTGCATAACGCTGAACTTTTAAGTATAAACAAGCCACAACACACAGGGGACTCTTATTTCGAAATGACAAAATAATAGAAAAAAAAACTACTGTCAACTATAATCAAACATTTTTGTTGACAACAATAGTTCCAAAAAGCAACTATCGGCTTTTTTATATTATGAGTTTATTTTATGACAATGTTGCTCGTGAGTTTTGAGTTTATGACAATGCTACTCGTTGTGACTGAGCTAATGACAATATTACTTGTAACAAGTTTAGTTTGACAATGATAATTCTATAATAAATAGTAAACATCATGATGTAATTATCTGGATTTGCATTACTAACTACTGCATAGTACTATATTATGTAAAATACCTAAAAACAGGTTACTATGTAGTTACATATTGTTTATATTATTATATATTATATTATGTATATACTGTATATATTATACATATATTTAACTCTCCTTTGCATTCCTTTTTTTCTTCGATATTGAGCCATATACCTAGGTACTATGTATATTTCAACATATTTAAACCCACAATTCACTTTGCTGTTGTCTGTATTCTGTGCGTATGTTTCATGCTCTGTATTGTATGTTATATACTGCATGTTAATAATGCTTATATCCCCTGTTATGTTATTGAGCAGTCTTTTTATGGTTGATTTCAACACTGTATTGTATTGTCTATGTAAGTCCCTACACTGGTGACCAAAAGTTTGGAATAATGTACAGATTTTGCTCTTATGGAAAGAAATTGGTAATTTTATTCACCAAAGTGGCATTCAACTGATCACAATGTACAGTCAAGACAATAATAATGTGAACAATTACTTCAAAGAGTTCTCATCAGAAAACTCTCCACATGCAGCAATGACAGCTTTGCAGATCCTTGGCATTCTAGCTGTCAGTTTGTCCAGACACTTAGGTGACATTTCACCCCACGCTTCCTGTAGCACTTGCCATAGATCATAGTCTTGTCGGGCACTTCTCACGCACCTTACAGTCTAGCTGATCCCACAAAAGCTCAATGGGATTAAGATCCATAACACTCTTTTCCAGTTATCTGTTGTCCAATGTCTGTGTTTCTTTGCCCACTCTAAACTTTTCTTCTTGTTTTTTCTGTTTCAAAAGTGGCTTTTTCTTTGCAATTCTTCCCATAAGGCCTGCACCCCTGAGTCTTCTCTTTACTGTTGTACATGAAACTGGTGTTGAGTGGGTAGAATTCAATGAAGCTGTCAGCTGAGACTCTGATGTACTTACAGTTGAAGTTAGAAGTTTACATACACTTAGGATGAAGTCATTAAAAATTTTTCTTTTTTAACCACTCCACAGATTTCATATTAGCAAACTATAGTTTTGGCAAGTCATTTAGGACATCTACTTTGTGCAAGACACGAGTAATTTTTCCAACAATTGTTTACAGACAGATTGTTTCACTTTTAATTGACTATATAACAATGCCGGTGGGACAGAAGTTTACATACACTAAGTTAACTGTTCCTTTAAGCAGCTTGGAAAATTCCAGAAAATGATGTCAAGTCTTTAGGCAATTAGTCAATTAGCTTCTGATAGGCTAATTGGAGTCAATTAGAGCTGTACCTGTGAATGTATTTTAAGGCCTATCTTCAAACTCAGTGCCTCTTTGCTTGATATCATGGGAAAATCAAAAGAAATCAGCCAAGACCTCAGAAAAAAACAATTGTGCACCTCCACAAGTCTGGTTCATCCTTGTTAGCAATTTCCAATCACCTGAATGTACCACGTTCATCTGTACAAACAACAGTACGCAAGTATAAACACCATGGGACCACGCAGACATCATATCACTGAGGAAGGAGACACATTATGTCTCCTAGAGATGAACGCAATTTGGTGCGATAAGTGCAAATCAATCCCAGAACAACAGCAAAGGACCTTGTGGAGATGCAATGAGGAAATGTGGAAACAGGTAGTCAAGTATCTATATCAACAGTAAAATGATTCCTATATCGATTCCTATATATTCTTCAGCAAGGAAGAAGCCACTGCTCCAAAAACACCATAAAAAAGCCAGACTACAGTTTGCAAGTTCACATGGGGACAAAGATTTACTTTTTTGAAAAATGTCCTGATAAAACTAAAATTTTACTGTTTGGCCATAATGACCAGTATTAGGTTTGAAGGAAAAAGGGTGAGGTTTGCAAGCTGAAGAAAACCATCCCAACCGTGAAGCATGATGGTAGCAGTATCATGTTGTGGGGGTGCTTTACTGTAGGAGGGACTGGTGTACTTCACAATATAGATGGTATCATGAGGAAGGAAAATTACGTGGATATATTGAAGCAACATCTCAAGACATCAGCCAGGCAGTTAAAGCTCGGTCGCAAATGGGTCTTCCAAATGGACAATAACCCCAAGCATACTTCCAAAGTTGTGGCAAAATGGCTTAAGGACAACAAAGTCAAGGTATTGGAGTGGCTATCACAAAGCCCTGACCTCAATCCAATAGAAAAATTGTGGGCAGAACTGAAAAAATGTTTGTGAGCAAGGAGGCCTACAAACCTGACTCAGTTACAACAGTTCTGTCTGGAGGAATGGGCCAAAATTCCAGCAACTTATTGTGAGAAGCTTGTGGAAGGATACCCAAAATGTTTGACCCAAGTTAAACAATTTAAAGGCAATGCTACCAAATACTAACAAAGTGTATGTAAACTTCTGACCCACTGGGAATGTGATGAAAGAAATAAAAGCTGAAATAAATCATTCTCTCTACTATTATTCTGACATTTCACATTCTTAAAATAAAATAGTGATCCTAACTGACCTAAGACAGGGAATGTTTTCTACGATTAAATGTCAGGAATTGTGAAAAACTGAGTTTAAATGTATTTGGCTAAGGTGTATGTAAACTTCTGACTTCAACTGTATCCTCTTGTTTAGTTGAACATCTGGCCTTTCACATCTCTTTCTGTCCTTGTTAGAGTCAGTTGTCACTTTGTCTTTGAAGACTGTAGTGTACACCTTTGTATGAAATCTTCAGTTTTTTGGCAATTTCAAGCATTGTATAGCCTTCATTCCTCAAAACAATGATTGAATGACGAGTTTCTTAGGAAAGCTGTTTCTTTTTTGCCATTTTTGACCTAATATTGACCTTAAGACATGCCAGTATATTGCATATTGTGGCAACTCAAAAACAAACACAAAGACAATGTTAAGCTTCATTTAATTAACCAAATAGCTTTCAACTAGTACCAAATTAGCAATTTAGTATGATTACTCAAGGATAAGGTGTTGGAGTGATGGCTGCTGGAAATGAGGCCTGTCTAGATTTGATAAAAAATTACTTTTTTTCAAATAGTGATGGTGCTGTTTTTTTACATCAGTAATGTCCTGACTGTACTTTGTGATCAGTTGAATGCCACTTTGGTGAATTAAAGTACCAATTTCCTTCTGAAACAGCAAAATCTGTACATTATTCCAAACTTTTGGCCACCAGTGTATGTGTGTATCTCTCCTGTTATATTCTTTTTGTACTTTGTTAAACCCCCTTTTTTCATGTATCCCCAGCTATTACTCCTTTTGTATGTTTTGTGGCATTAATAATAATAATAAAAAACAATGTTACAAATTATGAGTGTGAGTAAACACCAATGTTACTCATTATGAGTCTAAGTTTACGACAATTCTACTTTTGACTTCGATATTAAAGCATTGTTAATAGTTATGAATTTGAATACACAGCAATGTTACATGTTAAGGGTTTGACAACAGTTGTTTTGAGTGAATTAACGACAATGATACTTTTTATGAGTTCTATGACAATATTACTAGTTATGAGTTCTAGTTTACAACAATGTTATTAGTGCCCAGCAAAGTCACTACAATGTTATTTTTGTATGTGATAGGCTACAGCTGTTGTGAACCGACAAAGATATATTGTAGCTTTTCTAAAGGTTCTTACAGATGCAATATATACAATATATTTCTAATACAACAATTAAGTACTGGTTACATAGTAACTGGTCAGAGGAGGAGGAGAAGAGAACAAGGTAGAGACAACATAGAGATAAACAGAATGACACACATATAGCACTGTGCATATGGCACACAAATACAGCCCACATGTATACACGTATGTACATGTACACAAAAACACACACATCAACGCCCATTCACACTGGGAAGAAAATTGTGTGCTGGCAGAGCTATATTGCATGCTGGGAATAGTGATCCCTATAATTAAGTGATCGTATTCATCAAGGTCCTGTGGCCCATAGTGCAGCTTAATTACCACATTCATTTCAGCCTAGATTTAAGGTCCTTTCTTGACCAGACAGCTACTTAAAAGACCCCCACCCACCTCCATCTCTCCCCAAGCCTCAGGAGGGCTCCCTTTGCATTACCATTGGATGAAAGCGTAGCCTAGCAATACTGTCTTCAGAAACCAAGCACAGGTTTAGAGTCATTGAGAGCCAACATAAAACAAGCAGTGGGTTAGGGATGATAAATTAGGTGGTTTGCTACACGGCGATTGTCAGGCGTGAATCTGTACAAGAAACACTGAGGACTCATCATTCAAAGCTATAAGAGTGAGGAAGTGAAGGAGGTACACAAACAAAGCAAGAACAGACTGAGTGTACAACTGCAAACAGGTCCAAAGACACCCGCTGTGAAAACAGCCTCCTAAACTGAACTTTGTGAGAAGTTGCGCTGTGTGAAGGGGCAAGTTAATCCCTGGGAAGGACATTTAAACATGTGTAGGACAAAGTACAACAAGTACAAACAATTGCCAAGCACATTTAGCAGATTTTTGGATAGTCTTGTCTCATTTACTGAAATGCATGGCTAGATAGAAGCTGCATTTAATATCGAAATGACCACCATTATGTGCATGGGAATGGCTAACTTCATTGGACAAATAGAGAGAGAACAGTTTGAGTGACACTAATGGTGACACCTTATCAAGCGGTCTGAGTTATATCATACTTAATGGGAACACCTTCATGAGAACACTTGAAGCTTAAGTCCATTTACTGGCCAACCAATCTGTAACTGACTACTTCCTTTAAACTGGCATTAAGTCTTGTCCCGTACATCAAATTGCACTGATATCGGTATTCTCTCAATGGCTGTGAGGACAGTTTCCCCAATCAATTTTCACTGGATGAACTAAGAGGCTCTTTGAGAGACCCAAATTTGTCAAGAGATAATGATTGTAAAAGAGGTAATTATACACTTTGGACAATTACCTAATTGCTTGCCAAATATCGCGTCTGCGTCTCAATAGCCCCAATAAGTGCATGTCTTCTGGACCGAAAACAAAAAGAAGCATTTTCTTAATCAGTCTGTAACTTGCAAAGGCAGACAGACAGATATCGCGTGTTAGTGTGCAAACAGGACTGTGGCTCCATCTTTGATGAGGCTTCAGAGATTCAGGATGCTTTAATGTAGCCTGGGAGCAGCTGAGGCAGCAAACACCCACGAGGGGAGAGAAGTCATTAACCGATAAACAATTTCGGCTGTCCTTCAGGCTCAGATGTGCAGCCTCGGCTCTCCAGAGGTGCCTTAGATGAATACATGAATAGCTGGATCCTACCCATTAAAACCATCCTCCTCTTCTTTGGTGTGACCTCAAAACAAGACTTTCAAAGAGGCAGCACAGATGGGGCGTCGGTGGCCGAGTCCGTGCTTGGCCTACTTTCACAGGTCTGCACCTAATCTTCAGTTGGAGCACTGACCCTGGAGGATGCTCGTGGCTCAGTGAACATTAACGCTACATACCGAGCTAATCTATCTCTGCAGGAGACTCGGAGAGTTAGGGCAAAGCATTCGTGCTGTGGGGAAAGGGGCGAGAGTCAAGACTCCAGCTGCAGTCACAATCAGGTCAGATCGGAGCGCACTTTAGTAGGGCATCTCATAGGTGAAACAAAGATCTTGGCTTTGATTGCCTACTACCTACAGTGTATGCTATCAGGCTAAACTGCCTCAGACATAACAAACCAACAGATTAAAAGAAAAAAGGGACTAGTTTAGGGACTAGTTCAATTACCAGTTTAATTAAGTTGTTTCTCCAATGCGTTTCGACTAGGGTTGGGAACCGAGTACCGTAAACACGTGGTTTAATGACTTTTGATTCAGTAAGCAATTATCGAATGTGCATTCTTTTCCGATGTGGACGGGAAACTGTGCAAATACTCTGAGAGCGTTTCCAGCACTACCATTCAGTGGCAATGCATCAACGCTGCTGAATCAGCAACGTGAAACATACAGCGTGACCACCTTAGTGCGACTGCCGAACTAATGACTCTTATGAGCTAGTTCTTTTGAATCTATAGTGCGAGCCATGAAACACGACCAGTGTAGCCTAGTTCACAGTGTTGTCCAATTCACAAAAAGATTACTCTTATCAACCAGTTGTTTTTAGTGAATGAAAAACTTACTGAATTGTCATTCAGGTCATTAATTTTGACATGTCAAACTCAAAGAACTGTTACTATGTTATGTGTGCTTAAGGCTTGAATAATAAAAAAAAGTAATTTGGTTGTTCATATGATTATAACTGATATAGTTACAGATAGCTACACATTGAGCTTTGAATTAAAATATATTCATTAAAAGTCTTTGTGAATGGTAAACATGTTTTATGGTAAACAAATAGGTGATTACGTCTTTCAACAGTGAGGCGGGGCTTTCATTTATACAGCCGTCATGAAGAGTGCAAAATCCTTTCCATTTTATTCATAGGGAAATTCATGATTTTTAATGATCATTTATAAACCTTTAAAGATAGACCTACCATGAGCTCTGGGGTTGTTACTCGATGGTATATGCTTCTGTTAAGTAATCAGTCTGAATTATTTTAACTTGATTTTGAAAAACACATTTTAAATATTGGAATTACTGGTGAAGAACTACACTACCCATTAACTTTGAGAAAGCCACACCAATCAGAATAGTTGGGGCAAACCACAACAAGCAAGCTCAGCAGTGACCGCCCACTTTTATGACACACCGTGAATGGCGCAATTGAGTCGGTGTATCTACACTCTCGAACTACTACTATATATATGAATATTTTGCAATGAACATAAATATATTATTTCTATACTTATAATGAACATCCTTAAGGAACAGTTTAATATAGTCCCATCTTTTTTCATTCTTTTACATCATTCACAATAGATTTATTCCCTTCATTAACAACGATAAGTACACAGTCTTGTACCTTTGTCTTTGTCCAATTATCAAATCCTTTTTTGCTTCAAATCAAAGTTTGTAATAATGTGATTCACCTTGGACCTGGTTGGTTTGGTTCATGGCTAAGAACACTTATGAAGACTTTCATGAAATTCATATGGAAAAATGATTAGGATAAACAAATTTAGAACAAAGACGGCTAAAAAAAAAAAAAAAGTGGGTGCTGTTGCGCTCTATTGAGGATTACAATGCTTCTCTTAAAAAGGCGATTGGCTCTTTTTACTGTAAGGCGGGACTCTAATCGGCATATTCATGTTTTTTCCCAATCATACATGTACAAGTGGTCCATCTTCTCACCTTATACTCTCTCTTTTGAAACTTCCTGCTATCTACCATCCCCTAAAGGTCCCTGCACACTTCAAACAAAATTATGTGACATAATTTAGAACAAAGTCTGGTCAAAACGAGGGCAAACTTTCAGGAAAAAAATCATACCTGCTGCTAATCACCTTCTTAATGCCATTGGTCCAAGTCATCGATAGGTGTGATTGGAGCTCCACCTACTTTGAGGCTGATAGCTCATTCTGTTTACGTTGTTCAGTCAGTTAGTATCAGTCAACATGAACACAATGGTGTGCAGAGTTATTAGCGAGCTGCTGCAAACGTACCTACATTTGTACGACTATTCACATAGAGACTTTTTTTTTTTTAAGAACCTGTCAAGCGATTTTATTTTTCTTCAGGAATCAAATCTACTCAAATACTCAAGTGCCCTTTCACTCTGTTGTATGATATGCTGCTTCACTCATGTGTCGCCTGCAACCAAAAGCCATTCACACTTCTGCTCAAAGTAAGATATGCCTCACTTGTCATCATTCTTTTGTCTGAATTCCACCCATTAACACCCTTTTATACATCCATCTTTGCAGTACTATCAGTGTCATCCAAAATGATATGGTCACACTAGTATAGCTACTGCATTAGTGCCATGAATGCAAAATGTAAACATTACAAATTACACATTATCTACAGCACATTTATTACTTTTAATAATCGAGTAGTTAAAACAACTTCTTTTACTAATATTGTGTGAATTCTACTCATAGAACGAAGCATGAAGTTAGTGATAACACATTTTAATGTCATATTAGTCGATGTTTTACATGTAGTCTTGAGTGTCCTCAGATTTAAATGCACTTCTAAAGCCTCCTCCAGCAGTGTGGCTGGTGTCTGAATGTCCGCACATAGAATGTCACTGCTCAGCTGCTTCAAACTTCTTTTTGGCTCTGAACGAAGAAGCACTTTGTTGTGAGTGTGCTGGGCCTTAAGTGTATGCTAACAGGCAAAAATGACTCCAACAACACTCCAATGGGGTACAGGATGAAAGGGACTACCAGTTAAATGTTGTTTCTCTGCTGCTTTACTCTGCAAAATTGCCCTGGAGACAACTTCTGATAAGAAATCCATTGGATGGAAGGAGCTAAACGAGCTAAATGCTTCTTGCTCTCGATCCTTGTACATCATGTTCAGGCGGCACATGGATTCAATGCAATTACTTCTGAGCCAGAAAGAGTGGGTCAGTCTTAAACATGCATTAAGCCAGCCCAGAGACCTCCGTAATTACATCTGCATTATTAAAGCACCCGTGCCTTAATGAAGAGCAGGTACTCTAACACTCAGAACCCTGGGAGCTGTAAACAATCGGGTATCCACAGCAATATCATTAACTGGCACTCAATCAAGCTGAAAAGATCATGCAATCTTGAAAAGGAGGGCAAGGAAGGGTTTGACTTACACCTCTATAACATGCTGTGACAGGAAGGGCTCTGAAGATACACACAGGTGTTAAATTTACCTTTGCCACAATGCACCACACTCTCTTTACAACTACACCCTCTTTTCAGGGATTTGTTCTAAGCTTTGGCTCAGGTGCACGTTTAAGCTTTGCGACATCCCTTTTCACTTGCTCCTTCTTTGATCCGGTAAAGCGATTGGAGCCTCCAAACTAAAGCTTTTTGGGTGGACTTCATACTCTGCAAACTGTCCATCACTCACCTTCAGTAGATCACTAATCTTCCTTTGACACTTGCTACAAAGGGTCTGATTTCTCTACTGCATGAAAAAGAATAAAAGAAAAACAAGTGATCTTGGATCAATAGAAGAGGATGTCAACTTCTCTGTGATAGAGCAGGTGAAAATCAGAAAGTGCGAAGGCCAGTCCTTTGATGAGAAGTGGCTGGAAAGATATGCTTGATGCAAACAACAAGCCCGCTGAAGAGTCTGGAGCTGTGATGACAATCTCTGATAACCCAAGCGCATAATAATACCTCAGGTCCATGTTATTCATGGAGAAGAGAAGTATTTTACACTCTCTCTGTTTGCTGATGCATTTCCATTAGTCTAAGCAGCTCTCGTTTCCTCTCTCAATTGCTCCTGCTCTTCCAGGCAAAGCTGGATCAGAAATAACCCAGCGACGCAGAGAATGAACATCCAGGATCATGAGCTTATCTTCAGAACATCTCAAAGTCAACGACTTACATAACGTCTGTGTATACTGCTTCCCTGGTTAACTCTTTTTTCTTGATCATACAGTCTTCATTCCCCTTTCGATCAGTCTTAAAGAAATAGTTTACCCAAAAATGAAAATTCTTTCAAAAATGAAAATTTCATCACCCTCATGTTGTTCCAATCATATATGTAATTGTTGTGTGTGTGTGTGCAACACACAAGGATTATTTTTGAAGAACCTCCACACAGCTCTTTTCCATAAAATGACAGTTGGCAGGCTGCATTCAGTTACGCTAAGTGACCACATTTTCATGTTCTTAAAGGAATAGTTCACCCAAAAATGAAAATCCTCTCATCATTTACTCACCCTTATGCCATCCCATAGGTGCATGACTTTCTTTTTTCTGCAGAACACAAAAAAAGGTTTTTATAAAAATATCTTAGCTTTGTTGGTACTTACAATGCAAGAAAATGGTGACCAGACCTTTGTAGCTCCACAAGTCACATAAAGGAAACATAGAAGCAATCCATAAGACTCCAGTAGTTAAATCCATGTCTTCAGAAGCAATCTAATAAGTGTGGGTGAGAAACAGATCAATATTTAAGTCCTTTTTTTACTCTAAATCTCCACTTTAACTTTCACTTTCAGATGTGAAAGTGAAAATAAACAGGCACCACATGTGACTTTTAGATATAAAACTTAAAGTGAAAAGACTTAAAAAGACTTAAATATTGATCTATTTCTCACCCACACCTATTATATCACTTTTGAAAATATGAATTTAACCACTGGAGTCATTATGGATTACTTCTATGTATCCCTTATGTAATCTTTTTTTTTTTTTTTTTTTTTTGCTACAAAGGTCTTCTCACCATTCAATTGTACTTCATTTCTTCTTCAGAACACAAACAAAGATTTCTAAAAGAATATCTCAGCTCTCTTGGTCCATTCAATGCAAGTGAATGGTGGCCAGAACTCTGAAGGTCATAAAGGCAGCATAAAAGTAATACCTACGACTCCAGTGGTTAAATGTATATCTTCAGAAGCAATATGACATGTGTGGGTGAGAAACAGTACTTTATTTCCTTTTTTTACTGTAAATCCCCAACCAGTAGGTGGCGATATGCACGAAGAATGTGAATCACCAAAAAACAAAAGAAGAAGAATGTGGAAGTGAAAGTTTTTTTTATTGTAAAAAAAAAAAAAAAAGGACTTAATATTGATCTGTTTCTCACCCACACTTATATCTCTTCATGGATTACTTTTATGCAGAGTTATGTGATTTTTGGACCTTTAAAGTGTTGGTCACCATTAATTTGCATTGGAGCAGAGATATTCTCCTAAATAGCTTCGTTTGTGTTCTGCAGAAGAAACAAATCCATACACATCATGGATGGCATTAGGGTGAGTAAATGATGAGAGAATTTTCATTTTTGTGTGATCTATACCTTTAAGCAGCTTTCTTGCAATAAATGGCTTTCTGGTATCCATATAAACAAGCTCATTGTTGGGTAAGGTATTCACAAAATGCAATCCACCATAAATAACGAATTACTTCTCTGCAAATTGTAATCAGATTTATCCATAAAAACTTTATGGATTACTTCATCGAAAATCTCATTGCTAATTACTTTTAAATTACTTTCTAAAAGGTTTATGAATTCAAAACAAATGTCTCTATTTCCCCCTTGATTGCCACATATCCTAATCCCAAGTAACATTCAGCCAGGCATACACCTAATTTATCTCTCAGACTCACAGTTATGCTGTTTTAGCTAGGTCTTCCGGAACCAGAAACATTTCTCATATTCTATAACTCTGCTATAAGCTGAATGGAATCTATGCTAATATTTTTCTATTTGTTTCACTGCCTCAACCTCGGGATACATTTCCCATGGTTACCAGAGCCAGCTAGATCCAGCTCTGGTCCTGCCTGATGTCCAACTCCCACATCCACATGTCGCCGAGTGATGATGACTAACTGCAGCCTGTGCCAGCCAGATATCACTTCAGTCTACTACGATGGTCTTCACAGAGGATGAACTGATGCCAACTCCAACTGTTGGACATGGGATACATGTGCCATTGCCTGAACCTCACCGAAATGACCTGCCAGATGAACTGCTATGCACCTCACTGATCTCTGCCTGCATCACTTTGGTCTAATGATACACAGTCTATAAATGAATTGCCAACAAAAGCCTTCATCCACCAATTAACAAAGGACAATGCATCTATGTGAACTTCTGCAGTTAATCCAGGATGAACTTCAAAGACATTAGACATTAATCTTACAGTTCATACAAAATCTTATGTTTAAACACTGATCCTTAACACCTATTTAGTTAACTCATTTGAAACCATGACTTGCACTACACACAAATAATATTGGCATTATATTCATGCTGTTTAGCCAGAGGGGAACTTTTCTGTTCTGAAATGTTTTGTTAATGCATGATTTTCTATAAAGCTGTTTGAAACTATGTGTGCAGTGAAAAGCGCTATACAAATAAAAATGACTTGACTAATAATAATATCATGTGTAAATACTGGTTACGATACATACGATAACCAATGCCATTTGGCATCAATGATGCCAAGCAAATCTAGATGTGAACGAGATTACAGAGCTTTGGCAGAGAGGAAGAGAATTAGTACATATTGACTTAAATATTGGCCTGTTCCACAAAGTTATCGCAAAGTAACAGCACATTAAAGCATTTCATAGATTACTTTTATTATGTTTTTCATCTGAACTGTCCTTTTATGAAAAAAAGGTGTCAAGATTGTTTACTCCTTTTGTGTTGCATGAATTAAAGTATACAGGTGTGAGTAAATAATTTTCATTTTTGGGGAGAACTATTCCTTCAAGTTCTTTATCTCTCTTCTATTCATATACTTGGCATATCAATAAGAAGACCTTCATGTTATCTTGATGAACCAAAAGAGACACTTGAGAGAGAGTGCATTTGTATAATACGTCAGCATACTCATGTTATTGTGACCAAGGGTTGATGGATCTTCCTGTTAAAGATGTGGTTCAATGGGTTAGTCCTATCGTGTGTGTGCGTGCTTAGAGGAGCATTAATGAGGGAGGTTATGTGGCAGGAAGAATATGAGCGACAGGCCGCTCTATCAGACATCTGACTGAGGGGCTCAGTGATCTGTGACGGAGGCATACGGCTGTCAGTATAAGATGGACAGGAGAGAGCAGCAGCCAAGCAGAAAACTCAAGCTTTTGCTGCTGCCACTTCCCCAAGAGTGGCTGATTGAATATAATTGGCAGGGGGACAGGAGGATGACACAAGGCCCCTAAACAAAGAGCGGCCCCTGCTGAAGCCCTCGTGCAACACTGATACACGCATGAAGAAAAAAAAAAACAATCTTTGCATGCAGTGGCTGTATCTGCTCTGAGTCACATTATCCCTCATGTGATGAGCCAAAATACAAGACAATAACCCCCCTCTTGCTTAAACAACAGTTCAGAAAATTGCCTGACTGTGCACAGAGGCATCTCAACCCAGGGGGATTTGGGTAAAATTACACATTGGCCAAACACTGTGTTCTTCACGGAGAGAGAAAAGAAGGGAAAAACATATTGAGGGAGATGGAAGGAGATACATCTAAGGGGCAAAAAAACAAGCCCGCTGTGGTATTTCATTGCAAAAACTTGATTTCATTGAATTGCTTCCCTTATCTGTGAATTAGACTTATTATTAGGGAAGGGAACCTGGAAAAACATTTCTTTTTCAGAACTGGTTTCATTTTATTTTAATACCTCAAATGAATGATTTGCATGACTTTTGGTTCCGTTAATGCTTCTCAAACGTGCATTTTTCTGCCCATGAAAACAGAACACTGTACTAAAATGCAATACTATACTTTGCAATACTATGCAATGCAATTCAGCGGCAGTACTGCCTCTCTGCTGAATCTACAGTGCAAAATACACATCCGATTCATGAATGAATGACTCCAATGAGCCGGTTCTTTTGAATCTACAATGCAAAACATACATTGCAACCAGTGTAGTGCGATTCCCAAACAAATCACTCCAATGAGGCGATTCTTTTGATTCTACTGCCCGAAACACAAAGCACAACCAGTGAGGTCCGATTAATGAACAAATGACTCTGAGCAGATTCTTTTTAATCTACAGTGCAAAACATTCAGCATGACCAGTGTAGTTTGATTCATGAACAAATTACTCAAATGAGCCGATTCTTTTGAATCTTCAGCGCAAAACATTCAGCATGACCAGTGATGTTTGATTCCCAAATGACTGATTCTTATGAGATGGTTATTTTGAATCTACAGCACGAAACACAGCACAACCAGTGTAGTCCAATTCACGAATTAATGACTCAAATGAGCAGATTCTTTTGAATCTTTCGCACAAAATATACAACACAACTAGTGTAGTCAGATTCCCAAACAAATGATTCTTATGATCTAGTTCTTTTGAATCTACAAAGAAATATACAGTGCAACCAGTGTTACCCCATTTTCTGAACAGATTAATTTTCTGAGCCGGATGAACGGTCAAAATAATATTTAATGAAACAAAAAGACACACAACACAAACACACACATGGCAGCTGTGTGTGGCTCTCTCTCCTGAACTGCCGCATATCGTTGCACTTATCCCTCTCCTCGGCTGATTAGCCCGATTGGGGGCCGGGCGTGCGTAGTCACGGCCCGGCCCCGCCCTCCTCATCACACACACTTTCAGCAATTTACAAAGCCAATTCAGGTGTCTGGAATGCAGTAGTCCAGTGATGCAGTACAGTCCCAGTAAAGTATGCCAGATCATGGTAGTCCTAGCACCTAACATTCAAAACCGACCCAAAAGTTCGAGAACTGCGGAATACATTTTGCATTCAGCACTAACTTTTTTGGCATGTTTGCGCAGTTACCTATTTTGCATGAATCCTTTAGCAAATTTGGTGCTAAAACAATGCAGATAATGCAAATAAACCAAGCTATCAGCATATGCAATTCACTCTTAAAGAATTCCTGCATGAGTGACTCAAGAGCACTGATCAGAAGGTATAAGTAGCTGTGGTCTGGCTGGTATGTTGTAGTGTGGCTTGACTCTAAATGCAGGTCTGAAGGACAACTCGGACACTTTGCTTGGAGAGGCTCCCAGCTGATCAGGATGAAAGTGGAAACCTCTTCATCTGGATTGCATTACAATCCCTGGGGCACACGGACCGATTCACAAAAACCACAGGATCCATTACTTGCAAGAGGTCTCCCATCCAGTGTAAGCCTGTTAAGGATTGCAGATCATGTGTTGGAGGCTGGATCTTGACTTGGCATAAGCATTAAGGATCAAAGTTTAATCAATGCTAACTGTGTATAAGATGGAAGAATACACTGGCAGGCAACTATCTAAGCATGTGTCAATGCAATCCGCAGCTTCGTTCTTCCGGTCAATAAAACTGTTCCAACAGAACAAGGGACCAATTGGCCAAAACAAACTGTAAAGGCCTCAGGGCCCATTTGCTATGGTGTTCTCCACCATCGCGTGCAAATATTTTTTAGATTATCAGCAAATCGCAAGCTTCACTGACAATTAATTTGTCTGGGCTGTTTAAGCACTTTCGAGGATGGTGGGAAGGGGGGTGACCTGGTTGGGGGAATAACAGATGAGAGTGAGATAATAAAACAGACCATTTTTCCTACAGGCCTGCTCTCTGGTTAATGCATCATAGACCATTTACCTTCAGTATTTATTGCCTATGCAATGCATCCAATGCATTAAGATGTATTATATGAAGGGGGTCCTAATGACCACTAGTGGGAAATGCAACAATATTTGCTTCTCTTCAGTAGATGAATGATTAACAAGTTCCTTTTCTTCATTCTTTACCCAATTTCACACATTCCATTGCTGCGTTTGACACCAAGCCCCAAGAGCTGCAAGGTGCAAAATGGTCGCAAATGGTATAATTTCTTTTTAAATTGGCATACAGAGAAAAAGAGGGAGGGAGAGAGAGGGGGAAGCCAGGGAGGGAAAAATAGGCTAAATAAGCAAGAGGATCATTAATATAACTGAAGGTGCATTTTACTGACAAAGGGCCTCAAGAGGCACCTATTTATTTAGGAAATTAATAAAAGCGAGCTTTTGCCCCAGTGTAAATGCCACTTTATGTCCACAGCAGCAGTTCTGGGCTGCCCCGCTCCCCTCCACTGTTCATCTGACCTTGGTTCTAATTGCGCGGTACAACCCCGGGAGAGCACGATTCCCCCTAATGGTTTATAAACAATTTTAAAGGGGCTCCACTCGTCTACAACCTTAATTAGTTTATGGTCCACTGGCTCACACCCCTAAAACCTTACGATCCTGCCACTGATGAAGGAACCAGTAGGGGGTCTAGTACTGGAGCATTAACCTTACTGAGGGGGACAATTTACAAACTACTGCACTTTTTTAGCCTTCCTCTGTAAAGTATGCATAATAGAGTGGACATTATGGTTCAAAATGGGACAAACGTATACTGTAGATTGCACAAGAGAAGTGTAGATTTTTCAAGAGGCACACTACTTACTATGCCATGTACATAGTAAGCAGTCATTTAGTGGACACTTTTGCCAAAGTGACTTACAGTATATTTGTTGGAGCAACCTGAGGTCAAAGGGATATTCTGGGTTAAATACAACTTAAGCTCTATGGACAACATCTGTAGCCTGATGTCGTATCAGAGCTGTGAAGTCACCTAAATTCTAGGTGGATGACATTCTGGCTAAATGCTTAAGGGTCAACTTGGATCATGTGCACTTTTTAGAAAATCATATGAAAGACCATGACATCATGGAAATGCTTTCAATATTTTATGACAACCACGTAACATTTGGCATCAGGCAACATCTCTTCCTGGTTTCCTCATGTCGGTACCAGTGGAAAGTAACAAGGTTTACTTTTTAGCTGCCCATGACTTGAAATATTCAACATTGGTCTTTTCACAGACAGGGTTAGTAAGCGACAGTTCGCAACAGTTAGATAGTTGCATAATTTAAATGTTTTTTCACGGTGCTGTACCATTGCCTGCTATGCTTCCATTGTAAGTGTATTTACTGTAAAATCATTTTTCGTATTTTTAAACAAACTATGGGACAAGTTTATATGGTAATAGGTTTTTTTTTAACCCCCCATATTCACTTAAGGGTCTTACCCAAAGACAACATCGACAGCTTAATTATCCCTTCTGGGATATGAACTACAACCTTGCGGCTTCTAGCCCAGATTTTAACCACTAGGCCACGCCACCCCATCACACACATGCTGTAGCTTCTGTACTTCTTCAAGTAACCAAGCCATGTGTGATATAGTTTTAGCTTTCTTTCAAACAAGAGTCGAAAAATTCCATCTGGACTTAACAGATGGTTGATATGAGGTGGTTTTGATCTGATATTTTAGTTTGGTGAGAGTTTCATTTTTTTTTTTTTTTTTTTGAGCAGCATTACTCAAGGAATACAGCAACAGCTGGAAGCCTTTGGGCTTTAAAGAGGCAAACTAACAGAAGAGGCAAATTAACAGAATGGTGCAAGCAGCCTGCAAACGAGGAGTGCTGATCAGAGGAACGAGGAAGGACAAAGGTGAGGAAGGCAGTGGCAGCGCCAACTGTGAAAGAGATCAGAGCAGAGCTGTATGCATGAGTACAATATTCGGCCTCCATCTTCCTCTCAAGCCTGTGGATACAAACACACCTATCTGGTCCTCTCAAGCCTAGGATTTGGCCCCCTGTTGACTCTTATCTGGCTTAAGCCTCTTATTTGGCTTATCAACATCATGCAATGGGCTACATCAGATATATATACACACATATACACACACACACACACACACACACTGTATTGTGTCTATGCTGTATATACAGGTATATATAAAGTGCTGTGGAAAAGTATTTACCCCATCCTGATTTATTCTATTTTTGTGTACTTTTCATGCTAAATTATTTTAGATCTTCAAATGAAAAATAACATAAAACAAAGGCAACCTGAGTAAACACAAAATACAGGTTTCAATTTTTCTTTTTTTTCTTTTCTTTTTTTTTTTAATTGAAGCCAAAAAGTTATCCAACACCTATATCCATATATATCCAACACCCATGTGAACCTATAAAACAAAGTGTTGAACCTATATCCAACACCCATGTGAAAAACTAACTGCCCTCTTAAAATTAATAGCTGGTTGTGCCACCTTCAGCAGCAACAACTGCAACCAAATGCTTCCGATATCTGGAGATCAGTCTTTCACAACGCTGTGGTGGAATTTTGGCCCTCTCTTCTTTGCAGAACTGCTTTAGTTCAGCCCCATTGGAGGGTTTTCGAGCATGAACTGCCCATTTAAGATCCTGCCACAGCATCTCAATCGGGTTCAAGTCAGGACTTTGACTAAGCCACTCCAAAACTTAAATTTTGCTTCTTTTGAGATATTCAGAGATGGACTTACTCCTATGGTTTGGATCATTTTCTTGCTGCATAATCCAGTTGCGCATGAGCTTCAACTCACAGACTGATGACCGGACGTTCTCATTTAGGATTTTCTGGTAGAAAGCAGAATTCATGTTTCCCTCAATTATTGCAAGTCGTCCTAGTCCTGAAGCAGCAAAGCATCCCCACACCATCACACTACCACCACCATGCTTGACCATAGGTATGATGTTCTTTTTGTAGAATTATTTGTTTGATTTATGTCAGATGTATCGGGACCCCTGTCTTCCCCTGTCGGCTCATCAGTCCACAGAACATTCTCCAAAAAGGTTTGAGGACCATCAAGGTGTGTTTTGGCAAAATTCAGACGAGCTTTTATGCTCTTCTGGGTTAGCAGTGGTTTTCGCCTCGCAACTCTTCCATGGATGGCATTTTTGGCCAGTGTCTTTCTGATAGTGGAGTCCTGGACAGTGATCTGTATTGATGTGAGAGAGGCCTGCAGTTTCTTGGATGTTGTCCTTGGCTTTTTTTGTGACTTCCTGGATGAGCTGTGCTTTTGGATGAATTTTAGAAGGTCGGTCACTTCTGGGAAGGTTCACTACTGTGCCAAGTTTTATCCATTTGGAGATAATGGCTCACACTGTGGTTCTTTGGCATCCCAGAGCCTTTGAAATAGCTTTGTAACCCTTCCCAGACTGATGTATTTCAATCACCTTTTTCCTCATCATTTCTGGAATTTCTTTCGATCTTGGCATAGTGTGCTACTAGGTGTTGGTTTGATTGAACAGGGCTGGCAGTAATCAAGCCTGGGTGTGTCTAGTCCAGCTGAACCCCATTATGAATGCAGTTTCATAGATTTGGGAATTTAGTAACTAAGGGGGCAAATATTTTTTCTACACATGCCCACACAACTTTTTTGCTTCGATAAATAAAATTTAAAAACTGTATTTTGTGTTTACTCAGATTGCCTTTGTTTTATGTTAGATTTTGTTTAAATTTTTGAAACAATGTAGTATGATATATACACAAAAACAGAAGAAATCAGGATATATGTATATATATATATATATATATATATATATATATATATATATATATATATATACACACACAAACACACACACTGCATATACTGTATATATTCACCTAGCCCAGCTTTCTCTCTATACATGAAGGGTTCCTGCTTGCGTAGGTATGTACAGTAGGATTCTGGTTCCATTTTAATTCAGTTAGTATCTTGTTTCGACATTAATTGCATTAGTAGCTGCTTTGGGCTCCTGGGCATATAGTATATTAAAGGAATATGTCACAAGAGGCCATGCATTTTTACCATGATTAAGTTGTGTTGTTACGCACAAAACAAAGTGACAAAAAAAAAAAAAATCCTTAAAGAAGCACTCAGTATTTATTTTATTTTTTTATTTTTTTATGTATGTCGTCTTGAACTTACATTAGGGGCATGGATGCAGAATCATTCAAACACAAAAGTTTTCAGTGACCGATGCCACTGATTACTGACATTACTGGAATCTTTATCACATGTGAGTGGTCATGATTTTATTAATATGTTTTAAAAAATTCATTTATTAAGGTGTACAACTTTTTTAATGAGGAACAAATTACTAAGTGCACTTACCTACGAAATAATTCACAATTCATACTTTTTCCACCAAGCAATGTAGTTCATTAGCCTAACTGGTAGCAATTTGGCACATTAAAGTATCAGGGAATTGGCAAGAAATGGTGCACTGCGCTAAAACGCTATACGCAGCCATAATATGCACAGTGTTATTTTAATTTATAATTACACCATTACTACTGCAAAGATGTGTGCATAAAAGAGTGTTAATGGGTAGAATACAGACAAAAGAATGATGATATCATATCATAATTTGGGTGGATGTGTGAATGGTTTTCAGCTGCAGATGGCACATGAATAAACTTGCGCTTGAGTATTTGAGTACATTTGATTCATCAAAAAAAAAAAAAAAAACTTTGCATGACATGTTCTTGGAAAATGTCTTTACGTGAACGATTGCTCACTAATAATGCACGTGTGTTCATGTTGACTGATTGAGAATTATTTGTTGGCCTCAAAGTAGGTGGAGATCCAGGTCACAACCACCGATGACGTGGACCAATGGCAGTAAGGTAAAAACCCATTCCTTGACTCCATTCATTCTCACCTTCTCCAGGCCATCTCTACATCCATTTTACAGGCACTCACTCACATAATTAACACATCTCTAATTACAGGCACTTTTCCCACTACATTTAAGCAGGCTCGAGTAACCACGCTGTTGAAGAAACCCGCACTTAACCCCACACAAATAGAACACTACAGACTAGTCTCTCTCATCCCATTCATGGCAAAAACACTTGAAAGGGCAGTGTTCAATCAAATCTCTGCCTATCTCTCACAGAACAAGCTGCTGGATGACAATCAGTCAGACTTCAAAAGTGGACACTCCACCGAGACTGCTGTCCTGCTGTCTGTCATTGAGTCACTGAGACAGACGAAAGCTGAATCCAGATCATCAGTCCTGATTCTACTGGACCTTTCTGCAGCCTTTGACACAGTCAACCATCAGATCTTACTCTCCACCCTCTCTTCGCTGGGCATCACAGGAACTTGACTGGTTTAATTCCTCTCTCTTAGGTAGGTCCTTCAAGGTAGCCTGGAGAGGTGGGGTGTCCAAGCCACATCAGCTACTTACTGGGGTACCTCAGGGCTCAGTGCTTGGGCCACTTCTCTTCTCTATATACACAACATCACTGGGACCCATCATTCAGGCACATGGTTTCTCTTACCACTGCTATGCTGATGACACGCAACTCTACTTGTCTTTCCAGCCCAACGACACCACAGT
Organism: Myxocyprinus asiaticus; assembly: GCF_019703515.2. Taxonomy (NCBI): domain Eukaryota; kingdom Metazoa; phylum Chordata; class Actinopteri; order Cypriniformes; family Catostomidae; genus Myxocyprinus; species Myxocyprinus asiaticus. Next base: position 27,531,606 of record NC_059390.1, on the reverse strand, counting down.
GACTGCTTGAATCTCTGCCTGCCTGGCAGACATCTCGGCCTGGATGAAGGAACACCACCTGCAACTTAACCCAGCCAAGACCGAACTCCTTGTCTTTCCAGCCAACCCTGCTGTTGAACACAACATCAATGTGCAGCTGGGTGCAACTATAGTAATGTCTTCCAAAACGGTCAGAAATCTAGGGGTAACCTTCGATAACAAACTCAATTTCACAGACCACATCTCAAAGACTGCAAGATCATGTAGATTTACACTACAATATCAGGAAGATAAGACACTTCCATCTCTGAACATGCCACACAACTTCTTGTTCAGTCACTTGTCATAACTAGACTGGACTACTGTAATGCTCTCATTGCAGGCCTCCCCGCATGTGCAATTAGACCCCTGCAAATGATCCAGAATGCAGCAGCACGTCTGGTCTTTAATCAACCAAAGAGAGCGCATGTTACACCACTCCTTGTCTCTCTTCAATGGCTGCCGGTTGATGCACGTATCAAGTTCAAGGCTCTGATGCTGGCATACAAAACAGTCACTGGGTCTGCTCCAGCATACCTAAAATAACTTCTGCAGAGATACGCGCCCACTAGAAGCCTGCGGTCGGCTATGGAACATCACCTTGTTGAACCAACACAAAGAGGCACCAAAACACTTTTGGTTTCATCATACCACATTGGTGGAATGACCTTCCCAACTCCAACCGTGAAGCTGACTCACTTTCTGTCTTAAAAAAATGTCTAAAAACACATCTTTTCCATGAGCATTTACCAGTCACTAAAAAAAAATCAAATAATTCCTTGTTGCACTTTAATCTGTTTTGAATGCTATTCTGATGCTAGTGAAACTTTGTAATATGGCACTTTTAATGTTCCTCTTTTGTAAGTCACTTTGGATAAAAGCGTCTACCAAATGAAAAATATAAATATACGAATTTTTCCTGAAATTTCGGCCTGGGGAGCTGTTACGAACCACCGAAACTAGCCCAGATTTTGTTCTAAATGATGTCACACATTCGTTCTTCGATTTTGTTAGAAGTGTGCAGGTGCATTCATAAATAAAAATAAAATAGTTCAAGCTGCACTACGTAAGATTTTTTGCAATTCCATTATTGAGTGAGTACATGAAAAATCTGTGTTCAAAGCCCTGTCCTTGCCTTACCCCAATACACTACAGTTAGGCTTCAATAATGATTTAAATTTTGAGCTGTTGGGTCAGATTCAACGCAAAATTGTAGTCGTACGGTATTCGTCCTTGTGTGTTTACGTCATGTCCAGAAGCACAGAGAAAAAGGACGATAATCCCTCAATTATAACTTTACAACCAAATAAACAATTAAGGAAACTGTTTATTACTGTAATTGCTATATTGCATATTTCTGCATATTGTTTTCATTTTAATAAAGTAAATTTCGTCCCTATCATTACTTTTTCACAACATGTTTTGTGTTTTTCATTTAGTTTTATTGTGTGCAGTGCATGGACCTATTATTGTAGTATTACGGTGTACTTGCATTGTCCACTGAGGATGTAAATTGTAATATAAAAAATAATTCAGTGTATTCCATCGAACTCATATCATCCATATCATGAGATTCATCTCTTAAATTTGGGATATATATGTAGTGCAATACAAATATTAATATGTGGTGGATAAAACACTTGAATATTCATATTAAAATAAGTAAATAAGAGTCATATTTATCTTCCCAAAGTAAGCAATGTTATAAATGTTTTAATCAAATAACATGATATCAACGTGCATATAGCACATCATGATCACTCTGGCACTGCAGGTGAATAACTCAGAAGACCAGTGCCCAAACACAACTGACATCAAATTTACAGATGTCGCTAGAGAGCACAAAGTTCTGTAGTGCAGCTTTAATAAATACTGCCTTGATATATGGTAATTTTCACAAACAGCTTCCCAGAGGTTTAAGCTGGTCTTCCTGGTCTTTGCTGGTTTAAGCTGGTCTCCAGGCCTGGACAAGCTGGTGCTCAGCTGTTTAGTGCCCAAAACCTCACCAGTTAATAAGTGCCATAAAATGCCTCTTACATTTGTCAACAGACCAGCCTGGCATGGCTGGGAGACTAGCTAAAACTAGCAAACCAGCAAAGGCTGTTTAAACTTTTTTTTTTTTATCAGGGTTAATTTTCTAAAAATGGTTTAAAGCTACATATAGTACACCACCTGTTTACCTTTCAACAATCATTGCCCAATGGTTCCCAAAACATCACACCATCCAAAGCTCCACAGTCAGAAGGTCATGTGTCGACTATTAACCTCTACACACTCACTATGGCTCAGTGTTCACTGGGAGAGAAGAGTAAATTACGTTCTAGCTGACAGGAAATCTTAGATTCACTCTGTCTCAGACAGACCTCGTCTCCTTCTCAACTCCATGACTGACTGGAGTCCAAAGGTCTCCTCCATCAGCTCCTGCACCTGTGTGCATGTTTACACATCAGCTGTCCACCTTAATTTCCAACACGGCGATTCTGATGGGCTGGTGTTTGGCGAGAGAGATGCAAGCTGTAAGACGCTCTGATTTTAATACCTTAAACAATATGCCCTCTTAAGGCCACGGTATACTTTGTTTTTGTGCATTACAGATTAGATTGTGCCCGGTCGACCACGACCGATAACTTCAATGAGCGCATTTACATGAAAAATCTTACACTGCTTATGCCTAATAAACCAACAACAGGTAAAGTCATATAAATGCCTTAAGGGGCGGTGACACTACACTTTGTGCTCCATTCACTCCCATTCCAAATTATCCGAACGTGGGAGACTGGAAACGCAACTTCATGCAAAGAAATTTCGTACTAAGTTACATAAAGTTTACATTTGGTGAAAATCTCAACCATAAATCCGTATGAAGAGGAAGTGTGACCTAGAGCACGAGAGGAAGAGCGAAACGTCACATGCTGACCTATTGGCTCAACACAAAGAATACATATTTCACACCTGTGTGTTTTATTGATGCAGGAAAGTGAGTACACAATTTATTTGGAAATGTTTTATGTCATTTTATTCACTATTTGTGATGTATTACACCAGAAGCCCTCCCACGTGACATCATAACCTAGTCTGCTGCACTGTCTGAAAAAAAAAAAAAAACACTGCATGCTCAAAGCCTAGTGTGACCGCCACTTTAAACGGTTTGCCCTTATTGGTGTCATAAAGATCATAAAGGGTTTAAGCATAAACTGATGGGCACACATAGATTATTACTTGAGCTGTAGAAATGAAAGCGCTAACGCATCACGCATGTAATTAATTGAAAACGTTTAACGTGTTTCAAGTGTAGTTCAAGACGGCGCAAATCATGTTAATGCCACTTTACGATTGCCACAATTAATACTGCGGAGGATGAGAGTTTAAGAGATTTAATAACCAATGCAATGAATTCTCAATCTATGGGGACTAGTTCATTTAGTCAAGTTTTGCAGTGAAAAGCAGAGAAAAACAAAATGATTTAAAATCACATGTAAATGTTGTTTTCTTGCATTGTCAAATTCTGGAATAAAAAAAAAAAAAAAACATTTTTTTAGTAGTTAGCAGTTAGTATCAGCATATTAGTGTGCATGTAAACAAGCTCACTGATGCTAACTGATCACCCTTATGGAGATAAAGTCATTCTTTTTTATTATTGTTGTTGTCTAAGACTACAAATTCGACTTTATGTATAGCTTGTACTGTAGCTTGCTTGGCAGTTTCTCAGTAGTTCCCCAACTCTGCATCTTACCCAAAAATATATTTAAATGATCCAAAATTAACTTTTTACCATGTCTGGCAATGAAAGATGAAGAAAATTTACTGGCTATTAATCTATTAGAAGCCACAAAATGGTATTCTTTTTAAATAAAAATCTATATGTTTGTTCCTATAACAGATCAGATCAATCGGACTATTTAGCAGGTTTTTTTTTTCTTGTTTTTTTTCTTGTTTTTCTTTTTGCAAAATTGTGACAAACTGCACAGGCCAATGTGTCACCCGTGACATCATATACAACCCTAAACAATCTCCATCTCCATCACAAAAATGTGAAGACCACACATTATTTAATTTATTCCTCATATTTCCATTTTCAAATGTATAGAAACTTTTACTTGCATTTGGCACATGCTAAGTGTTAATTTTGGAACCTGATATGTGTTTGTGGGTTTAGAAATAATCGGATCATGCTTAAAGTGGTTTATACAATTCTAAAGTAAAAGTTTAAAGCTAATACTGTAAATGCTTTGTGGTTTATGTTAGGATGAGAGGACCATATTGAGACTGCAATGGTCCATCAGGATAACAGTGTTGATTTGCAAAACCACACAAGTGCACATACACACACACACATATGTGCACACACACACACGCATGCGCGCGCTAGCACACAGAGTCCTGAGGCAGAAGCTACTTTGTGGTGTCCTGGCCTCAGGGTTGGACATCACAGATAATGGCTGCGGCAGTGAGCTGCCCGCTTTAACACACATTTCTCATTTCCCCTCTTCAGGGCTCAGAATACAGATGGATTTGCTCCTAATGCATCCACACATGTACACACACCAACCAGCTCAGCTAGCAAGGGACAAACAACGCAGTCATTTTTCCAGGGGCTTAAGGTCTTCCTATTAATAAGTCATAACCCTTCAGCAAGCATTTAGTTTGACTTTTAAGAGAACAGACAGCAGAGAAGGACAATCGCTGGCTTGTGATTTCACAACTGATCACGAGAAAAAAATACAATAATTTTTCTTCTTCTGAAATTTAGCTTTGTATATGGGCTATGGTAAAAACCAGTCTAGATTTAAAATTATTTTTAATTACCGTATACAGTTTGTTTAAGCACAACCATAGAAAATAAATGTGACATGCCTCAAATAGAGTTAAAAAAAAAAGTGTTCACTTCAGTACTCTTAGGCCGTGTGTCCACCAAAGCATTTTTTGCCAGCTGAAACTGCCAGACGCTCTTCTGAACACGGCCAACTGTATGCGCTTGATAGCGCATTGGAGGCGCAGCGTTTTTCAGCTGAGACGCTTTGGTTGCAATGATACGGAATATTCACAGAAGTAATGTGTTGCAAGTACCTAATTTCGCAGATAGTTTGTGTTATCAACAAATACTGAATGTAAAAATGTCGGCACAAGGTAGAGTACTTGCTCTGGCCCTTGCTCTGGATGAAGGGAAGGCTGAAGCATTATTGTTCATATTAATATTGTGGTAGTCCGGGAATGTCATCTGGTACAGACAGGAACACTCAGAGACCAGCAAACTTCTCCTCCATTGTTGTTCAGTCGTTGTATAAGTAGGATGTGATGGTTGGTCAGTGTGGTATTTGTCCCGCCCCTCCTCTACTGTGATTGGACGGCTGGGTAAAAGTGACAGTGACGAGCACTGTGTTTTACCCAAAGTTGATCATTTTTCAACTCTCGGTGACCAGAAAAAAAACGGCAAGTGTGCAGCGCTCAGCGTGGAATAGATGCCCAGCACCTTGTCACACTACTGGCTTTTTTAAATACGCGGCACTCCCATTGCAAACAACTGAAAAAATACGCTGGCCTCAGGAAAAAATGCTTTGGTGGACACACGGCCTTACTGTATAATGGAAGCATATGGGGTGCAAGTTACTGCACCAAAATAAACAACAACAAAAAAATACACACTGATTTTAAAGTTTAGCCTGAAGACTTATGAGACGTGTGATAAAATCACTTACTAACCTTGACTGGGCAAAGTTTTATCCAATCTTTCAACTCCTGTCATGACCATGCAAAGCAAGCGAACCATTTTTATTTTTCATATATATATATATATATATATATATATATATATATATATATATATATATATATATAAGCAATATAACACAAGCAAGAGTGCTATATGGCCCTACATCAGCACTGCTGTGATTATCTACGGCACTCGGCCTGTGGCCGAATCACAGCAGTGCTGATGTAGGGCCATATAGCACGATTGCATCAGTGTTCATGGAAGGTCTCTAGTCCAATCAGATTCGTGGACCAGAAATAATTGTTGTATATATATATATATATATATATATATATACACACACAGTTGTGCTCAAAAGTTTGCATACCCTGGCAGAAATTGTGAAATTTTGGCATTGATTTTGATCATGCAAGAAAACTGTCTTTTATTTAAGGATAGTGATCATATGAAGCCATTTATCATCACATAGTTGTTTGGCTCCTTTTTAAATCATAATGATAACAGAAATCACCCAAATGGCCCTGATCAAAAGTTTACATACCCTTGAATGTTTGGCCTTGTTACAGACACACAAGGTGACACACACAGGTTTAAATGGCAATTAAAGGTTAATTTCCGACACCTGTGGCTTTTTAAATTGCAATTAGTGTCTGTGTATAAATAGTCAATGAGTTTGTTAGCTCTCACGTGGATGCACTGAGCAGGCTAGATTCTGAGCCATGGGGAGCAGAAAAGAACTGTCAAAAGACCTGCGTAACAAGGTAATGGAACTTTTATAAAGATGGAAAAGGATATAAAAAGATATCCAAAGCCTTGAAAATGCCAGTCAGTACTGTTCAATCACTTATTAAGAAAGTATAAAATTCAGGGATCTCTTGATACCAAGCCATGGTCAGGTAGACCAAGAAAGATTTCAGCCACAACTGCCAGAAGAATTGTTTGGGATACAAAGAAAAACCCACAGGTAACCTCAGGAGAAATACAGGCTGCTCTGGAAAAAGACAGTGTGGCTGTTTCAAGGAGCACAATACAATAATACTTGAACAAAAATGAGCTGCATGGTCGAGTTGCCAGAAAGAAGCCCGACAACACCTTGACACGCCTCACAGCTTCTGGCACACTGTAATTTGGAGTGATGAGACCAAAATAGAGCTTTATGGTCACAACCATAAGCACTATGTTTGGAGAGGGGTCAACAAGACCTATAGTGAAAAGAATACCATCCCCACTGTGAAGCATGGTGGTGGTTCACTGATGTTTTGGGGGTGTGTGAGCTCTAAAGGCACGGGGAATCTTATATACATATATATATATATATATACATACATATATACATACATATATATATATATATATATATATACACACATACATATACACATATATATATATATATATATATATATACACACACACACATATTCAGAAACCAGCATTCAGTCCACTTTGTGTGTAAGGTCAGCTTTTACATTTGGGTGTGAAAAATTGTAAGCGACAGCCAAAATATACAGTAGATCTTAATGTGTTAAGTTGTAATAAACCCAGAATATTCCTATAAATGTAGACAAAATGTACATCATAAAGCACTTTCTTTTATAATTAGGCTCTACAATAGCAATACTATCACTACCCACTGTTCATCACAGGAGGGAAATACAATACTTGAAATTAACAACTTTTTCTACTCTATGCATCTAAAACACAAGCACTCTCCTGAGAACCAAGCACAATTACACATGGATGGACCTATAAAATTCACACTAAAAATGTAATTCCTAGTTCACAACCACTCAAAAACACCATCATGCACTCACAGAAAGCATGCTAACAACTTGCGAGCAAATGTTCAGAGCTATCAGCAGCTATGGTGCGAAGGTGTAAAGAAAACAAAGAGTGGAGAAAAATCATTAGCACCTGGGAGAATCTGCTTTGTACACACAAATTACTGTCGTAATTAGTGACAAAATACCACAAAAGCTTTGGAGGGCCTGGAGTGCATTTCAATATGATACCAGAGAGAAGGCTTGATTCACTGAATACAAATGCTCTTTATGTGTGAGGAGACAATCGTCTGAACTCAGTGTGAGAGGGTCTATTTCTCTCTATACACACTTCAAACACACCAGCGTTTTTGGGCATTTCTTCAACTATGACCACGAGTTGATTTTTTATTAAAACTAACAGATTTCAGTTTTTTTCTTTCTCTCTCTCTCTTTTCTTTTAAAATATGAAGGTCACATAAAAAATGTATTGGAAACTTTTTATCAAGTCTTTATAATTTAATTTTGCTACTTTATGTATAGATTTTATTTGTTTTAGCCTTGTCCCAGACAATGTGAAGATTGATAATAAAAAAAAGAAAAGAAAGTACATTTGTAGAACTATGAAAGCAATAACCAAATAGATAAGCAAACCAATTTCAGTAAATACTTACAACTAGTTTGTATTTGTTATTATTAATTTATAATATACAATTGTTCACTGTTAGTTAATGTTAATTCATTAACCAAGAATAATAAATAGTTCAAGTTTGGAAACATTTTACAATGATGCCCTATTTGCTAACATTAGTTAAATGTAGAGGTCTCTCAACTTGTGGATCGCTAACCCTGAAATGGGTCTCAGGTCTGTTCTGATCAGGTCTTGGAAAGCAGGAAAAATAATGCATTGTATTATTTGCATTAATCAAATACACTGTAAAAAAAATGTCTGTAATTTTAATGGTAAAAGACTGTAAAAATGCTACAGAAAAAAGTGAATTAACGAGTATTAACATTTTTTAATATATTTAAAAAGACAATACTGTAGTTTTAACAATAACAAATTTTAAGATGTAAAAATTATGATTTTCCTGTATAAAATAAAAATGTACATTATATTTAACAAGAGAGTACATGTACTTTTTAAGGTAAATTATTGTTAAAATTACACCAAAAAAACAATAACTGGGCGTTCCAACAATTCCCTGCATGACCCATCATATTTCATTATATTTTATGGGAATAGTTATGTTTATTTTTATTTTAAATATCAGGTACATACATTTGGATGTTCTGTTTTATATTTAATGTATTTAAGTTAATGTTTATTGTATTATTTTAATTTCACATGTGTTACCCTGATGGTGTTTAGTGTTTGTGTGAGTGACACTGAGCGCCGTCTCTACGTGTTTATTGTGTTATTTTAATTTCACACGTGTTACCCTGATGGTGTTTAGTGTTTGTGTGAGTGACACGTGTTACCCTGATGGTGTTTAGTGTTTGTGTGAGTGACACTGAGCGCCGTCTCTATGTGTTTATTGTATTATTTTAATTTCACACGTGTTACCCTGATGGTGTTTAGTGTTTGTGTGAGTGACACCGAGCGCTGTGTCTGAATGTTTATTGCATTATTTTAATTTCACATGTGTTATCCTGATGGTGTTTAGTGTTTGTGTGAGTGGCACTGAGCGCCGTCTCTACGTGTTTATTGTATTATTTTAATTTCACACGTGTTACCCTGATGGTGTTTAGTGTTTGTGTGAGTGACACTGAGCGCCGTCTCTACATGTTTATTGCATTATTTTAATTTCACACGTGTTACCCTGATGGTGTTTAGTGTTTGTGTGAGTGACACGTGTTACCCTGATGGTGTTTAGTGTTTGTGTGAGTGACACTGAGCGCTGTGTCTGAATGTTTATTGCATTATTTTAATTTCACACGTGTTACCCTGATGGTGTTTAGTGTTTGTGTGAGTGACACTGAGCGCTGTGTCTGAATGTTTATTGCATTATTTTAATTTCACATGTGTTATCCTGATGGTGTTTAGTGTTTGTGTGAGTGACACTGAGCGCTGTGTCTGAATGTTTATTGCATTATTTTAATTTCACATGTGTTATCCTGATGGTGTTTAGTGTTTGTGTGAGTGACACTGGGCGCCGTCTCTATGTGTTTATTGTATTATTTTAATTTCACACGTGTTACCCTGATGGTGTTTAGTGTTTGTGTGAGTGACACTGAGCGCTGTGTCTGAATGTTTATTGCATTATTTTAATTTCACATGTGTTATCCTGATGGTGTTTAGTGTTTGTGTGAGTGGCACTGAGCGCCGTCTCTACGTGTTTATTGTATTATTTTAATTTCACACGTGTTACCCTGATGGTGTTTAGTGTTTGTGTGAGTGACACTGAGCGCCGTCTCTACGTGTTTATTGCATTATTTTAATTTCACACGTGTTACCCTGATGGTGTTTAGTGTTTGTGTGAGTGACACGTGTTACCCTGATGGTGTTTAGTGTTTGTGTGAGTGACACCGAGCGCTGTGTCTGAATGTTTATTGCATTATTTTAATTTCACACGTGTTACCCTGATGGTGTTTAGTGTTTGTGTGAGTGACACTGAGCGCTGTGTCTGAATGTTTATTGCATTATTTTAATTTCACATGTGTTATCCTGATGGTGTTTAGTGTTTGTGTGAGTGACACTGAGCGCTGTGTCTGAATGTTTATTGCATTATTTTAATTTCACATGTGTTATCCTGATGGTGTTTAGTGTTTGTGTGAGTGACACTGAGCGCCGTCTCTATGTGTTTATTGTATTATTTTAATTTCACACGTGTTACCCTGATGGTGTTTAGTGTTTGTGTGAGTGACACTGAGCGCCGTCTCTACGTGTTTATTGCATTATTTTAATTTCACACGTGTTACCCTGATGGTGTTTAGTGTTTGTGTGAGTGACACGTGTTACCCTGATGGTGTTTAGTGTTTGTGTGAGTGACACTGAGCGCTGTGTCTGAATGTTTATTGCATTATTTTAATTTCACACGTGTTACCCTGATGGTGTTTAATGTTTGTGTGAGTGACACTGAGCGCTGTGTCTGAATGTTTATTGCATTATTTTAATTTCACATGTGTTATCCTGATGGTGTTTAGTGTTTGTGTGAGTGACACTGAGTGCCGTCTCTATGTGTTTATTGTATTATTTTAATTTCACACGTGTTACCCTGATGGTGTTTAGTGTTTGTGTGAGTGACACTGAGCGCCGTCTCTACGTGTTTATTGCATTATTTTAATTTCACACGTGTTACCCTGATGGTGTTTAGTGTTTGTGTGAGTGACACTGAGCGCTGTGTCTGAATGTTTATTGCATTATTTTAATTTCACATGTGTTATCCTGATGGTGTTTAGTGTTTGTGTGAGTGACACTGAGCGCCGTCTCTATGTGTTTATTGTATTATTTTAATTTCACACGTGTTACCCTGATGGTGTTTAGTGTTTGTGTGAGTGACACGTGTTACCCTGATGGTGTTTAGTGTTTGTGTGAGTGACACCGAGCGCTGTGTCTGAATGTTTATTGCATTATTTTAATTTCACACGTGTTACCCTGATGGTGTTTAGTGTTTGTGTGAGTGACACTGAGCGCTGTGTCTGAATGTTTATTGCATTATTTTAATTTCACATGTGTTATCCTGATGGTGTTTAGTGTTTGTGTGAGTGACACTGAGCGCTGTGTCTGAATGTTTATTGCATTATTTTAATTTCACATGTGTTATCCTGATGGTGTTTAGTGTTTGTGTGAGTGACACTGAGCGCCGTCTCTATGTGTTTATTGTATTATTTTAATTTCACACGTGTTACCCTGATGGTGTTTAGTGTTTGTGTGAGTGACACTGAGCGCCGTCTCTACGTGTTTATTGCATTATTTTAATTTCACACGTGTTACCCTGATGGTGTTTAGTGTTTGTGTGAGTGACACGTGTTACCCTGATGGTGTTTAGTGTTTGTGTGAGTGACACTGAGCGCTGTGTCTGAATGTTTATTGCATTATTTTAATTTCACACGTGTTACCCTGATGGTGTTTAATGTTTGTGTGAGTGACACTGAGCGCTGTGTCTGAATGTTTATTGCATTATTTTAATTTCACATGTGTTATCCTGATGGTGTTTAGTGTTTGTGTGAGTGACACTGAGCGCCGTCTCTATGTGTTTATTGTATTATTTTAATTTCACACGTGTTACCCTGATGGTGTTTAGTGTTTGTGTGAGTGACACTGAGCGCCGTCTCTACGTGTTTATTGCATTATTTTAATTTCACACGTGTTACCCTGATGGTGTTTAGTGTTTGTGTGAGTGACACTGAGTGCTGTGTCTGAATGTGTATTGCATTGTAGAAGGTTAATATATCAAGTTTATGATGCTTTTTTACTGTAAATTAATTTTTTTTTTTTTTTTTTTTATTTATTTTTTTTTAAACAGTGCCAGCGTGGTCATTTACATTACAACAGTAAAGTTGTTTACATTTTTACTGCATTTTTTACATAATTATTCTGGAAACCACAGCTGCCAGTTCTTTTTTTAATTTTTTTTTTAAACAACAGGATTTTTTTTTTACAGTGTAACAATATACAGTAATTGTACACAGTTATGATAGCAATTATCAACTTTTAAAAGGGAGGAGAAACACTTCCCACTTCTTTTGTTGTTGATGTCAATGATTGTCCAATCAAACTCTACAGTACTTTGCAACAGGCAGTGCTGTTCAGGGTAATTTTAAATTTTAACTTTGCATGATTTTGTATTGTTTTGGGTCACTACTTCATGTTGGGTTGCTATTTTATGCTTCGTTACCGATGTAAAATCTGAGTCCTGAAGCAAAAATCAGTTAACAGCCACTTGTTAATGCATTAGGCATAATGAACTAACAATGAATGATAATTTTTACAGCATTTATTAAACTTGGGTAGTGTTAATTTAGAAATATAGTATTGTTCATTGATATTCCTTAATGCTTTAATGTTAATTTAATAACTAATACTAATAAAGAGTTATAATTTGGTAACACTTTGCAATAAGGTTTTACTGGTTAACCTAAGTAATTACATTAGGTTTTATAAACTAACAAAATATTTTAAAAGTATTTAATAATCTTAATGTTATTACCAATTTTGTAAAAATACCACTGTTCATTGTTTGTTCATGTCAGTTCATAATGCTTTAATATTGGCATATTTAACTTTCAATTTAATTTTTTTATTACAATATGATGAAATTAACATTAACCAAGATAAAAGCTGAAAAAGTATTGTTTATTGTTAGTTCATGTTAAAGGCATATTCCGGGTTCAATAAAAGGTATGCTCAAACGACAGCATTTGTGGAATGATGTTGATTACCACAAAAATTTATTTTGACCCTTTGGAAGTGAATGGGGCCAATTTTTGGAGGGTTTAAACACAGAAATGTGGAGCTTATAATTTTATAAAAGCAATTACATTAATTCTTCTGTTAAAACTCGTGTATTATTTGAGTTGTAAAGTTGTTTAAATTGTCATTTTTACAGTTATTTTAGGGGTTTAGTGTTTGTTGACATTACATCGTCATGGTAATGAAGTTGTAAAATTGGCAATAACTTTACACAGAAAAGGTTAATAAGTGATTTTATCACACTAAAATCATGTTTACATGCATATTGTTTATGCCTTATGGTTATATTTTTGAAACAATGAGTATTTTAACGTTTACGGATTGACCCCATTCACTTCCATTGTAACTGCTTCACTAGAACCTCGATTTTTGTTTTTATTTTAAGAAAAGGAGGAATGAGTCGAAATACATTTTTGTGGTATTCAATATTATGCCACAAATGCTATCGATTTGCTTAACTTGTATTGAGCCCGGAATATTCCTTTAACTGATGATTTAAAGTTAATTTGGTAACATTTTAATAAGTACAAGTAATAAAATATTTTAAATAAGGTTTCAGTTAACAAGTTAATGCACTAGGTATCATGAACAAACAATGAACCATATATTTTTAAAGCATCAATCTTTGTTAATAAAAATACAATTGTCCATTGTTAGTTCATGTCAGATCATAACACATTAACTAATGTTAACCAAAAAAAAAAAAGTTTATGTTAAAATTAACAAACCAAGATTAAAGGGGGCCTGGGTAGGTCAGCGAGTACTGACACTGACTATCACCCCTAGAGTTGCGAGTTCGAATCCAGGGTGTGCAGAGTGACTCCAGCCAGGTCTCCTAAGCAGCCAAATTGGCTCTGTTGCTAGGCAGGGTAGAGTCACATGGGGTAACCTCCTCATGGTCGCTATAATGTGGTTCTCGCTCTCGGTGGGGCGCATGATAAGTTGTGTGTGGATCGCGGAGAGTAGCATGAGCCTCCACATGCTGTGAGTCTCCGCGGTGTCATGCACAATGAGCCACGTGATAAGATGTGCAGATTGACGGTCTCAGAAGCAGAGGCAACTGAGACTTGTCCTCCACCGCCTGGAATGAGGTGAGTAACCGTGCCACCACGAGGACCTACTAAGTAGTGGGAATTGGACATTACAAATTGAGAGAAAAGGGGATGAAATAAAAAAAGATTAATAAATGCTGTATTGTTCATTGTTAGTTCATGTTAATTAATGTTAACAGATGGAACTTTATTGTAAAGTGTTACCATTTTTAATTAACCAAGATTAAAACAATAAAGTTCTATTTGATAAAATGACTAAATACATTAGGTATTTAATGATGCATGTATATCCACTGTTGGGCATTGTTAGTAGACAAATTACATAAATCAGTGCATTTGAAAAAGTGTTTTAAAGCTGATTTTTGCATCGTTAGCATCACCATTTGGAACCAAAAAAAACAAACTGCAAATATACTATTTCAAACAGGTTTCCTGAACACCCACCGTCTGCCATTGGTCAGCAAACAGAGAGTCAAGGCCCCAAACCTATGCCATTGGTTGAGCCAATGTAGCTATGTACGGTTGGTCAGGATTCTCAGACGAACAGAACAGGTTTTGATAGCACTACAGTCAGTGTTTACACTTTTCGGGAAAATCAACCTACAATTGGTTTACATATAGCTGTCTTTGTGTATTAAGCTGGGAAAGAAGAAAGCATTTTACCACAGAAAAAAAAAAAAAAAAAAACTACACACTTACCCTTTAGGAGAGTTTAATATCTACAGGGCCAAAAGTGCCCATAGTCGAAGAAACAACCAATTACAGAGTCTTTCATCAACAAGAAGGAAAAATCGACAGACTGCCGCCCACATGGGACTCTTTTGCTGTCTTTTGGGAGCAGACTGTGGAAATATGAGGCCAAGAAGACCGCAGCCACCTACCTTGAAACCGCAACGTGTGTCCTGTCTCAGTGGCTAAAACAACATGGGTGTTTTATGGCCTTAAATCAATTAGATATGAGGCAGGCAAGATTAAGTGAATGTGGGGCGGGGGGGGGGGTCTCTTCGCTTTCCCATAACAATTCGAGCACCGCTTAGGCCTTTGGATAAGGAGGTTACTTCCGGCCTGTGGTGCAGAGTGAGAATATTCATCACAGGTTTTATTCCTGGACAGACTGAGCGAGGAAAGGCAACGGGACGGGGCACCAACGCACAGGGGACTGTCGCCGCAACACATTCGTCTCTTTCCCAGCGGTGTGCTCTTCACACACACACACACACACACACACACACACACACACAGTGAAAGTAATCAGGCCCGTACGCTGGCAGATAGGGAATCAATATACCTGAATTCCGTCCAGGAGCTTGCTCATGCACCAGAAGCTGTCAGCCTCGATGTTCCGCAACACCTCTTCCTGCAAGCTGGAAACATTGAAATTTTCCACCTCTTCCTCTGCAAAGAGCCAAAGACAAAAGAAAATAGAAAAAGAATGAGCAAGCAAGACAAAGATAAATGGAGGGAGAGACAGTCATGCTACACAAGTGGATAGAAAGAGCTACTGTAGGTACAGTAAACATTGAAGATCTACATCAAAGAGGAAGTATGGTAGAATTCTTCAAACGGTTTTGGGGGGTGTTCGCACAGGATGCGTTCTTGTGTTAAAAAAAAAAAAATCAGCTAGATGAGGTTCAACAGAAAGGAACTGAATTTCAAACATAAAAGTTTCAAAATGAGTTTTAGATCAACAGGAAACAATTTCGTTTTGCATTACTTCCGTAATGTGATGCATATAAAAGCGAAACTTGATATTAAATGAGAATAGAATAAATAAATAAATAAATGTTGGATGGGACTGGATTGATTGGAGATGAAGTTACTGTTTACAAACAAACTTGCAAATGGCTTCTGTTTGTGAATGGATTTGCGAATAAAAATAATACAATACTTATCAAATCATGTCTTTGCATTTCCATTGACTGCAGTAACAGGCTGAATCTAACCTGGCTGTTATTATTAATATTGAATATGATGATATTGAAGTCAAACATTATTATTTACTATATGTGGACCAATAATTTAAGCAGAAGAGATGCATAATGCATGTCTCATTTTAGTTTTAATTTTTATATGCCAAATTTTTCAGGCTTTAGAAGTGTGTTAAATGTGGAAGGTTGTCTATCCATCAACCTGTTGAAGGTCCGACATATGCATACAGGCTTATTGAGCAAAGTTAAAAACTTGTTTTGCCGATAGTTCAGAAAGAATCTACATATACACTCAGTGAGCACTTTATTAGATACACCTGTACACCTACTTATTCATGCAATTATCTAATCAACCAATCATGTGGCCGCAGTGCAGTGCATAAAATCATGCATATGCAGGTCAGGAGCTTCAGTTAATATCCACATCAACCATCAGAATGGGGAAAATCTGATCTGTGATTTGGACCGTGACATGATTGTTGGTGCAAGACGGGCTGAGTATTTTTGTAACTGCTGATCTCCTGGGATTTTCACGCACAACAGTCTCTTGAATTTACTCAGAATGGTGCCAAAAACAAAAAAACATCCAGTGAGCAGCAGTTCTGCGGATGGAAACGCCTTGTTAATGAGAGAGGTCAGATTTGAAATTCGAATATTTGAGGAATTTAAGTAAAAAAATGCACATTTGAATGACATTGAAAAACAAACGTCCTGGCGTGTTATGATAAAATGTGACAAAGGAACACAAACCTCAGAGCCTGGGTAGCTCAGTGGTAAAAGACGCTGGCTACCACCCCTGGAGTTCGCTAGCTCACTAGTTCGAATCCCA
The DNA here is from genome assembly GCF_019703515.2 of Myxocyprinus asiaticus. NCBI lineage: Eukaryota > Metazoa > Chordata > Actinopteri > Cypriniformes > Catostomidae > Myxocyprinus > Myxocyprinus asiaticus. The sequence goes on along the minus strand of NC_059390.1, from coordinate 27,514,893 downwards.
GGGCATGCTGAGTGACTCCAGCCAGGTCTCCTAAGCAACCAAATTGGCCCGGTTGCTAGGGAGGGTGGAGTTACATGGGGTAAACTCCTCGTGGTCACTATAATGTGGTTCGTTCTCGGTGGGGTGTGTGGTGAGTTGAGCGTTGTTGCCGGGGTGGATGGCGTGAAGCCTCCACATGCGCTATGTCTCCGTGGCAACGTGCTCAACAAGCCACATGATAAGATGCGTGGGTTGACAGTCTCAGACGCGGAGGCAACTGGGATTCGTCCTCCGCCACCCTGACTGAGGAGAATCACTACGTGACCACGAGGACTTAAAAAGCACGTTGGGAATTGGCCATTCCAAATTGGGAGAAAAAGGAAAAAAAAAAAAAAGAAAAGAAAAGAAACACAAACCTCTAACTACACATTATTTCTATATAAATGTATAGCTTGTTAAGAAACACTTTATTATGAACTACTATACTGGATAATGTAGCAGCAAAATTAACAGTAATTCCAGTCTTCAAGCCTTCAGTAGAAAAGATTTTTTTTAATATATATATATATATATATATATATATATATATATATATATATATATATATATAAACTTGTATCTGGACTTTAAAGGATTCAGATTTCTTTTTTGTTCAATTTAATTGTAAGACATCAGTCCACTTTTCATTCACACAGTTATTTTTTGGAACCCATTCAACTTAAATATTGTTATTATTTGTTTACAAATTATAACTCATTATTATTATTATTATTATTATTACTGTTATTATTATTGACTTTTAGCATTTTAAATACAACAGTAATATATTTCAATCGTGCATCTTTAAATTTAAAACCCTCAGGCTTTTATTTTGACATTCTAAACTCTCCAGGAAGTTAACAGTAGTTTAATTCACTTCTCATTCAAATTCAAACCTCCGGTGCCATTCTAAATGTATACTATAAGTAAACCAAACTAGTGAGCATCTACTTCTAAGATGTTGTTCGTGAGTAGTGCTCAAATACTGCGCACCGCATGAAGGCTACAAATAGCCACGAGTGCTAGCGGCTTACATGTGCTTATGTGAGTGTCAACAGAGCAGCACCATTCACATACTATATATTTACTTATTAAACAAAACCTTTTCCGATTCACAAAGGTATCGCACGTCTTCAAGTGGCTTTGAATAAAATGCATGAGTCATATGAACTGCTTTAATGGTGTTTTTATGGTTCTTTAATGTCATTTTTGGAGCTTGACAGTAATGAGCATGACTAACACACAGTATCGGATTTGGACCAGGCTCGTCGGACCGATACCCGATCCGCCTAAAAATGCCATTAACGATCCAGGTATTGGTGCATCCCTACTATATTTATTGTGCCCTCTTGTGGACTAAGGAAACATAGTCAATTAAAAAATCTGATGACTTTCTGACTTTGGTCACTTTTAAGGTAAAATTTGAATTTAGTTTCTCAGCCCAGTTGACAGCCCTACTGCCCATTTGCACCACTGAAAGCTGCTGCTGAAAAGAATGCAGAAATGCATTTGCCTGCTGTGTGACTTCTAGCTAATAGACATGAACTAAAAAACCACCATTTTCATGGGGTCTTTAAAAAATAGCGCAAATGGAACAAAAGTATGCATCCTGTGCGCACGTCTTCTTGTGCTATTTCTCGTAAATAAAAGGTCTTTAATGAATTATGCTTGTAAGAAGTAAATTCAAATAAAGGACATGTCCAATTCAGTCCACATCTACACTAATAGGTTTTCATTTGCAAATGCATTGATCCCGCTAATTTACGCCATTTTCCTCCACCAAAAATAAAGTGTTTCCAAAACACTCTCCATTACCGCATTGTTTGGAACACAATGGTGCTAGGAAACTGAAAACTGTTTTTAAATGAAAACAGTGTGGATTTGGCCTTAATTTGGATGGATTGGATGAATTTCCATGCATGTTAGCACAGTATAAGGGCGATAATGTAATTAAATACAGAAACTTATAAATCGTTTTTTGCAGTTTACCACAAAACAAACGCACAATTCAAGTCTCTCCACAACTGAATGTCAAATTCATTTTCTGTGAGCAGAGGCCAACTAATCCAACCAGCACATCTCTCCTCTAGATTTATTTAGAAACTGCTTTGAATGAGTCAAACTGCAGCTCCAACAGGCAAAACACAGGTTGAGCAGAGCAAGAGATCACAGAACCACACACACACACACACACACACACACACACACACACACACACACACACACGGTGCTGCTTTGTCTCCTTGGCAACATGGGTCTAACTTTAAAGCATATGACGAGCTCTGGCTGACAGGACCAGTGAGCTGCTGGGATTATTTGCAGCACTGCAGTTTAGTGAACGGATGTCCAGCTGCATAGTGCCCAATGCATTACTGTGGTCTGACACTGCTGGTCCTCTACATGCTAAAGTGCTTGTTCAAGACACTAATCACTGTCTGATCTCTGACGAATCACAGTGGAGGGGAATGACTGGCTCTGTTCCAAAAACTAGAAAGCTGCCTCGCTGCCTATGTAGGCAGCTTGCTTCAAAGGGGATGCGTTCTTGCACACAAAATCAGCCAGACAGAGGCCATGTCCACATTAATACATTTTTGTTAGAAAACGCATTGATTTAGCTAGATTTATGCCTCTCATTCACACTGGAACTGCATTTTCTTCATCTGAAACCAGAGAGTTTCAATTGCCGGATACTTTGGAAAACTATGATTTAGGAAACTGAAAACAGATTAGTGTGGCAAGTGCAGTGGAAAGAAACAGAATTCAGGTGTCTTGAGATGCATTTTTCATAGTTGAACTACTATAAACTTGACACAGTATCTTAAAAACGTGGCGCTCATGACGTGAGACACTAAAAAAAAGAAAATGTACCATAGCGGTAATTTGTTTTTCGACTGGGTGATTCTCATTAAACCTGTCAAGAAAATGCTCTGGAACTTAAACCATATTAAGATTGTGTACATTGTGACATTATTTTATTGAAAGTTATACACATTTCAGACCAATTAACCTTACAGCAATGCAAAAAAGATGGTCATTATGATATTCTCATTAATGCAACATGAAAAAAAAAATATTACTTAAATTGTAAAGTAATTATGCATCATAGAAGTTCTCCCTTGGTACTGCCTTTCATTTTTGCTGATTTTAATAAGAAAATCATTGTGCAACAGCATCTTTTATATCAGGGGTTCTCAACAAGGGTGGTACACCCCCCCCCCCAGGGGGCGCTGAGAGCAAATTAGTAGAGAGGGGGGTGTTAGGTAACAAATGGGGGGTGTTTATCAGTCATAATAACCAAATCTATCGTCAAGTTCCTCTATGCGTTAAAATGTTTATCTAGACTTGGAGTATATCAGTTGGTTCTCAATTATATGGGTTGGTATGCATTTGTACCACGGTTCATCCGATTTTGAAGTCTAGCAACACATCTGAAGTATCTGGTTTAGCAGCGTCAAATACACAGGCGGAGGCACAACCTCAGCTAATGCAACTGTATGGCTCTGTACATGGATAAGGCTCAATGGACAGAGCAACGCGAGGGGGGCATTCATCAAAAAAAGGTTGAGAACCACAGTTTTATATTATAATACAGAAAAACAAGACTGTTACGGTAATGAGAATTCCCATTAAGAAACAATGGGAATAGTAAAAGTAAAACGTCCTGACGTGTTATGATAAAATATGACAATGTGTTTAAGCATCCTGAAAATAATGACCCAATGTAAAACTTTGTAATGGTCCTAAATGTAGACTTAATTTTCCTAAAACAAAATATAATTGCACTTTTTTTTAAATTGTATTATTATTATTTTTTTCAGATTGATTTGGGGTTAAATATGACCAAAAGATATTTTCCGACAGAATTTGTGAGAATCACTCCAATAAGTGTATAAAAAACACTACATGAACATTTTGGGTAAAGTAGTAAATTATATTTATAATCTACGTTTCTCTCGCTTTGTCCACCATCTTGGATGAATATTTCCCATTAATGTTGCAGCAATGATGCAATTGTATTCTCCATGAAGGAATGCAATGCTGCCTTAGAATTTGGCCAAAATGCGGCATCTTCGAAGGCAGCATAATTTTAAACAGCCTTCATGTCAGGAACATGCCTATGATGCCTTAAAATGCTGTCTAGGTAGGCAGCTCACTAAGGTGAGGAACAGAGCATTAGTCTGACTCCTATGACAGGGCGAGGAAAAGTAGGCAGTTGTAGAGTTTGGTTCTGGATGACCTTTAAATGGTGGACAGAATCATTGTGCTTTCACATAACGGCCTTCCGCTTAGGAATCAAGGTACTCGCGAGTGTTGTTGTGTGTGTGGGCTGTAATAAGGCAGTGTTAATCTCTCCAGTCGTGCGAGAGTTCTTACAGAGCAGAGTCCCTTAATGGCACTTGCACTCAGCACAAAACAAGGACACACAAAGAGAAGCTGATGAGAAGATGAAGGCGTAAAACAAGCCAACAGTACCTCCTGTGGTCAAAAGTACAACTGCAAGTACATTACGTGTTTAAGGGTAAATTATGTTTTTGTAGCCACTGTAGCTATCTCCTATGGAGTTGTCCCAAAAAAGTAATTTTCAAATATATTATTTATTATTAACTACTACAATTTAGCTCTGAGAAAAGCTCCAGCATTTGTTTGTCACTTGGTTTGATATTTTGTTATCTAGTGCAGCTGTGTCAAAATAGGCAGATATAAAAAGCACTACGGTCTTTGGTACAATGACAATACACACATTCAATATTTCTGTAAGACACAAATCACATTTTTTTTTTTTTTTTTTTTTGCACAAACACAGTCTCAATGGGTTAGTCAGTGGAGTCACTGTTAAAGGAATTGTTCACCCCAAAATGAAAATTCTCTCATCATTTACTCATGCCATCCCAGATGTGTATGACTTTCTTCTGCTGAACACAAAGATTTTTAGAAGACTATTTCAGCTCTGTTGGTCCACACTATCCAAGTGAATGGTGACCAGAACTCAGAAGATCTAAAAAGGACATAAAGGCAGCATAAAAGTAAACAATATGACTCCAGTGGTTAAATCAATGTCTTCTGAACCGATATGAGAGGTGTGGGTGAGAAAAAGATGAATGTTAAAGTCCTTTTTTAGTATAACCATCCACATTTAACCAGCCCCAACCAGTAGGTGGCTGGATGTAAAAGCGAAAGTGTAGATTCACATTAAAAAAGGACTTAAATATTAAGCTGTTTCTCACCCCCACCTATCATATTACTCCAGAAGACATGGATTTAACCACTGGAGTCTTATGGATTACTTTTATACTGCCTTTATGTCCTATTTAGATCTTCTGAGTTCTGGTCACCATTCACTTGGATAGTGTGGACCAACAGAGCTGAAATATTCTTCTAGAAATCTTTGTGTTCTGCAGAAGAAAGAAAGTCATACACATCTGGGATGACAAGAGTGTGAGTAAATGATGAGAGAATTTTCATTTTTGGGTGAACTCTCTCTTTGAATAGCATGTACTACTCATGTACTGGAGCGGGTGAGTGCGAAAGGTTTACTCACATGCCTGCATGTATGCACAGATTCATGAAAGCATAAGGTGTACTACTTTGTGACCATGATTTCAACTGTGAGGTCATCATCACACCATATGTCTGAACGCATCGCAACAGAAAAGAGCAGATGTCGGTAGAGATCCATCCAGCATGCACGGTAAGCATACAGACCAGAGTAGACAACACACACACTGTGCTGCCTTCTTGTAGAACTCAGAGATCTCTGTTGATAAACCATCATTTCACAATTCACACAAGCCACGGACTGTTGATTAAATGGCTACTTAAAGTAGATTCCCAACCAGGGTTACAAGTACCACACTAAAACACACAAACACTAAACTCAAAACAAATATACAATAATAGCTGGGTTTCCATTCACATATTTTTATGCAAATGTTGTGATATCACATATAAAAAGCTGGATGGAAATACCAAGATGCGAATAAACATTCCAGAAACGTTTCCAGTCCATACATACTTGTTTGAGATGGATGCATTTTTATTTGGTAAGACGACATGCAAAAAAACTACAATGGAAACACATTTACTGAATATATTCCTATAGAATTTATATAGGAATGCAGACGCGCGTCAAAAAATTCACGTGATTTTGCCTCAACAAGCCATGTGTATACAGTACATAGTTCACTCAGAGAATATCATCAACATCATCACAAATGTTGCTCTGGTTATTTCGAAATGCCAAAGCCTGTCCCCAAAAATATTGTCTACTATTATCTCCCAGAACTGTGGGACATGCTTTCGCTCGCAGATATAAGGCATCTGCCGCTGAACACTAACAAACATGAGGTTTGGGAGAGCATTTTGTCTATGCACTCTAAACCTCAAGTAATTTATTACACTGAACAAACAAGGCCGCAGTGGCTTCCCTAGTGGCTATAACTTCAGTTGTATGCCAATTTCCCTGGAAGTGACAATTTTGTTCTCTTGAAGTCATGGGATGGAAACGCTGCTTTATTCATAAATCGTTTTTACAATATTCTGATTCTTCACATAAATTAAATGTGTAACTTGGATGGAAATATGAGTAATGAAATAATAATTAAAAAAGCACCATCAAATGAAAAGACGTTAATTTTGCCACTGAAACAGAAAAAAGGCGACCAACAAAATGACCCGATGCTCATCACTTGTCATAGTCGTGGACAGCTAGAACAAAACTCAGATTTACATTGAAGTGATAGACGTTATCGCTTGCCACTGTATTGTGGTGCTTCAAAACGTAAATCTCAAACCATTCCATCTGGAGACAGGCTCTTCTATTACTTCGCTGACATGGGCTGTTTCCTTTCGATTGAGGTCAAGGGTACATTTCCTTTGGCATACTGGAACTGCAAGGAGCTGGAATGATACTACAGCCCTGCCCCGTCATATGCCCTCGGTTTGCAGGCCAGCACAACCGGTCGAAATTTAGTTAATGGACGCGATGAGCTTTCACCAGCCTCATAACCATCACCAAAGACAGCCCAGAAGTGTTTTTTTACCAGCCACAGGAAGTTACTGCAGAAACTCTGTCTGGTGGATTATGCAATATGACCCATAGGGTGTCCTAATCCTTTAACCCACTACAGCCCACTACTGCCCCCTGCATTGGCTAATGAGTATTGAAAAGAATCCATGGACTGGTAATTGAAGGCAAGGTTAATTAACATGGTAGTCAACTCAGCAAACATGTCACTTCAACAGGGCTGCATAATGAGCACTGGGGTGGTAATTATGGTGTAAACATAGTTGCCGTTGAAAACGAGATTTAGATTCATTTGTGATTTACAGAGATCATGTCTGGAAGTAATGAAGGAAATGTTAAGGGAGGAATAGTCTGCACTGAGAACTGCTCTAAATGAGTTTTGCTTGTGATTCCTGAAGCAAGTTGGACAGGCCAATGGCACAAACAAACTCAAAACCACATTTCAGAATTACCACATACTTAATCAGTGCCAGAACATTCCCCTAGTGACTTACTTAGGTAACAAACCAAATTTAAAATTAAAAAACGGCTTCAGTTAATGAAATGTAATCACAAAGGTACCAGATATAGGTTACCAAAAAAAGAACGCGCTATGTGGTTGATGGGGGGTCTGAATGGTTGCCAGAAGTTGGCATTTTTTCCTCAGTTTTTATCGGATCATGTAACACGCATAAAAAATATGCAGGACGAGTTATGCGGCAAAATGTTATACTTTGGTTTCGATTTTTGTTCCAAATCCTAAATTTGTGCAATAGTAATACTGATACTTGCCTAAGCAAAAATTACTAATTAATATTTTCTTTCATGCTAAACTTGTATTGAACCTGCAACATTCCTTTAACAAACTCAGATTATATTTTTATTATCAGCAAAAACAAGCCACAATGAAGAGCTACTTTCCTGAAGCTTAACCATATGAGTCCAGTAATGAAATACTGTTCAAAATGTACGTCAAGCGTGTGTACAAGAAAAAGAAAAACTAAAATAGACTTACAATAACTACTACAAATCAATAAAAAAAATGTCTGGCCGTGCATGAAATACACTCATGTTGGAGAGCTGTGGCTTCTGTGTGAGTTAAGGACCATAAATGCACTTTAGAACATAAAATTGTGGGTCTCGAAACCGAGGCATGAACGGCTCCCTGGATGAGTAACTATGGCAATCGTTGTAACTTCAGAAATGTTACAATGTTTTTATAGCTGCTCAGTGTCCAGAAGTGGGAGTGTGTTATTGTAGAACGGCAGTGCAGTGTTTGAAATAGCTTGACGTGACAGCATGGACTGGTAAAGAACTATACAATACACATCACTTTGTGCCTGACAACTCCATCCACTGCTACTACTTATTAGTATTGCATGTAAGAGCAGCAGTAGTGGCCAAAAGAGAGGTGAACATCCCTGAGTGTGAAATATGATGCAAGATTAGCCCATTAAAGAATTAATTTGCTTTTATTAGAAGCGTAAAGGGAGTCATTACCCATACAGTAATGGGGAAACTCATGAGCCATTAAGAACATGGGCAGACAATAAAATGGCACTTTCAGTTCTTGTAAATTGATACTAAATAATAAATAGAATTGATAACAAATACAATATTCAATAACAGAGCAAATACATTTACACGGGTGACTGCATGGCTTTCCCATGGAATATTTCGAACTTTAAGTGAAAATGATTTCATTAATTGTTATAAGCTGCACCAAGTCAAGTATGACACATTTCGGTGATGTAAATGAACAAAAAGTGATTTCTCAGAGCGAGGATCTGTGCAGAAATTCAATTTATAGCTTTTTATAGCAAAGTAATTAAACTAGATCCAAGAATATTCAATAACTGTGATTAGTCAGAGAAAACGAATGACTTTATGACAAGGCAATTTTTCCAGATCTTTCTTAGAATTGAACACTCAGAGATGATTAAAAGAAATGTGCGCTGCTTACAATAGTAGACATAGCAGAGCTTATGGGGAAGACAGAAGAAAGCGAAATGGGCATTAATCTTAACGTTACGCTATTTGTTAATGTTACGTTACTTATTAAAATTGTGTTATTCGTTAATGTTGCTTTACTTGTTAATGCTATGTTACATTAATGGTTAAAGTTATGTTACATTACTCATTAAAGTTACACTCAGTATTTTTGTTGCTATTCAACACGGTCCAGACGTATTTTCTGCACTGATTTTTAGGGAAAATCTGCGGAGTTCTGCGGAAGGGGTTTAAACATATCAAAATGTACAAAATTAACCTGAGAATACTACACTCTTATTGGTAGCTAAAAGAGTCATGAAATTAGCCAAAATATTTCATAAACAAACATGCACAAGATGAGGAATGCATCACACTTTTATGAATGACAGATGTCACAATTCTGCAGAAATCTACAGAGTTTTCTGCAGAGTTCTGCAAGTGCAAATTCCGTCTGGGCCTGTTAATCACTAACATTTCAAATAGAAAAGTTGAACAGTATTTTTGAAAAATGTCAATCACATGAGATGTAGACTCGTCAATTATGTCTTGGAGAAAAAGCTGCTTTTTTCTACATATGTTGCTGGACGCACCTTCTTGAGTACTTCTGTTTTTGCGTGATGCTGCATCTATGGCACTAGCTGTCACTGCAACATAAACAAGAATATTATTGAGCGCCCCTTCAACACGCTGCATCATTAAATAATTTTATGTTGTGTTATTCATTAATGCTACATTACCTGTTAAAGTTGTTACGTTACAAGTTGACACAGTGTTGTATTATGCGCTATGTTGCATTATTCGTTATCGTTGCATTAACACTGCATTGTAATTCCTTACTGCGTTTCGCTACAGTTGCATTGTGCCATTCGTTATCGTTGCATTTTATTATTTGTTATTGCTATACTTGCGTTACTTGTTCTGTTGAATTATTCGTTAGAGAGCAGTTACGACGCATTATTTGCCATCACTGCGTTGTGTTATTCGTTATAGTTATGTTGCACTATTCATTATTGTTACACAATGTTGTTCGTTATCGTTACATTATTGTTGCGTTGGGCGGACAGACAGACAAAGATAGATGTTTTATGGATGGGCATTTGAGTAATTTTGAAGTGTACTCTGACAAAAAATTAATAATCAATTACTCTTATATTAAAATGCAAGTTACAAATAAAAAAATGACACTTACGTGAAAATTATTTTGTTTAATTCACAAACATTGCCAGTATCGGTTTCAAAACAAGAACAAAGATATTCACGTTACTTTAACATTTCACATGCAATTCAGAAAAAAAACAAGTGGTCAAAGCTTGCTTTTTATATAATGTGCTATGTTGGTCTTAAAGAGATTTAACGCATTTACACATACTGATCTGATAAGATTCAGAACTTCTTGTGTCACTTCACATTTTCTTTTAACCATAAAAGCAGATCCTTGCTCGTTGGTTTGCATAAATCCAACAAGAGCCGAATACCAGTAGAGAGGAATTCGATAAGAAACAAAATATTAATAATAAGTATTGCCACAGCTTGAAAACAAAGATGCCATTATATCTCCTTCTCTCTCATCCAACACCTCAACGATGCACATCCACAGCACCGCTATTGGACTCAATTGTAATTGCGAGATTTGTTGAGAGATTCAGAGGGAAAGTACAGTATAATTCAGTGTTGCTCATGGCAGGCAAATGAGCAAAAGAAAATCAATTTGCGATATTTGACAACTATTTTAATAGTCGATTAGCTGGTGCAGAACGGGTACTCAATTAGTCGATTACTTGTGCACATCCCTAGATGTTTTATGATTTGTTTACATCAAGTTATGGTATTCATAATATGGTTAAACATTGATGCACTACAGTAAAACTACTGAAAGCTAAAGGTCAAACTGGTCGACAAAGTCTCGGAAGGAAAAAGAAGAAAAACACATGCCACGAGACATCTCAGGCATCCCAAGGCAGTCACTTAACAACTCGTTAGAGCAAATGAGGAAAGTTAATCAGACCAGCGTTAAAATCAGTGCTGGGCTCAGTTCTTCAAATGGAGAAATGTGAACAAACCGATACTCATTAAGGCCTCTACTGTGGGTCACACACCACAAACTGCTCAATTCAGCCATGGAGGCCTGTGGCACTTCATCAATGAATGGCCAGAAAAGGCCTTTCAGGAGATTGACAGAAAGCAGGAGTCAGCAGTTATAGGGTTAGTGAACCTAATGCACATGCTGTAATAGGCATAGGCTATTAGGAACCCATGAGCTGCGTGATCCAGGGTGCCACAAGGGTGAATAAATGCACAGTATCCAGTGGGAAAGTTGAGACTGATGGGACTTTATTCAATCCCAGGCTGCATACAAGAGTAACTGAGTAAGGCAAGAAAGATACTTTACGCAAGTACGTGTCCACAGTTGCGAGTGCTTGGCTAAAGCATTGCCAAAGTGTAGTTCGGTTGAACAAGCTTAACGTGTTCTTGCGTTACTCTGGCAGCAACAAATCTCAGTACTTGAGAGGGCAATAGAGTTGCTGTCAAATCTGTGCCATTAAACTGGAAGTGTTATTATCTAACTTGCTATAAATATATTGACTTTACCTTACTTGCTCAGCAATATTCTTCTTAAATTATTGCAAGCCCTTTCGACATTCAACCATGTGCAGGATAATAATTAAAAACATACCTATAATTAAAATGTTACTAGATAAAATGTTAATTCTGGATTTCAGCAATGGTATTAATACTAGTTAAAATGCAAATTTTGGATATATGTACTTTGGTTGTCACTAGTGCCAATGTTAATTTCACTTATCTATAATGTAAAAAAAAAAAAAATAATGATCCATTAAAAGATACATTTATTTACTCTTCAGTTTATTAAAATCTGAAATTGATTTCCAGATATCTGAAATGCCAAATCCAACATGTTGAAATACATTTACAAATATAAAAAAATAGAATTTTCATTAATTGTAATTTAATTCTTTATATGAGGAATGGACATTTATGGCTTAATAGTAACGATGTAATTATTGATATAAAAAAAAAAAAAAAAAAAAAAAAAAAAAAACTCATTTTTACAAGAACGGAATTTCAACTAGTAAGAAATAGTTACAGATATCCTTTTGACCAGCAGTGGATGATGGATCATTTTAAAATTCAACTAGTGAAAATGCAGTTAAAGGTCTCAGTAATTGTTTAGTTCAAATTAGATAAATATAGGTATTCCCACAATTAATGGCATAATTTATTTTATAAATAATTAACCTTTTTACTAGGGGTGTCAATCGGTTAAATTTAATCAAATTAATTTCATGACATTTCATTGAATTAAATGACAATTTATCACATTTAAATTCATCGCATATCTATCTACGTATTCATATATATATACACACACACACACGGCTTTAAAAGTCAATATACTATTGTTTATTTTATTCCTGTATCATTGAACAAAAGCCTGCAGTTGACAGCAATCCATTTTGCAACTGGCTGACCGAATTTACTTACGTGTCAATTTACTTTGGATATTTTTTTATAAAATTGTAAGTTATATTTTTATATAATTAACCACATATACAGATACCAATAATTTATATCCTGCATGCGATTAAATGTTGAAAGGGCCTGCATTGTGCATTGTGTGTGTTGTGGTATGAAACAAGTTCTGTTTGTGCCATTTTTTAATTGCTGGTCTATGTAGATATACGTCACAAAGACTTTGTTGTCTGTTGAATCATGTTTTGTATCTTTTCAGCATCACACAGCATGAGTATTTATGATGATATGCCAAGTCAAAAATACTGTTCTTCAACTTTTAAACAAGACTCAAAATCTCACGTTCTGTTCCATTCAGTTGCACTTGGTCTAGTCCTGTGTGTACTACCTCAGATTATCTCCATATGCTGTTCAGTGTTGTTGCGCCCCGGGCTGAGCAACACCGTGTAGTTTACATAAATTTCCAACACCCTCTAACCAATTGGAAAGAGACTACCATAACTAATCACAAAAATAAAAAAAATGAGGCCCCATTTTGGCAAGTTCGCATATAGATATTGGACTTTGGCAAGTTCGCATATAGTTACTGGATTTAGATTGGTGTGAAACATTTTGAAGTTGAAAAGTTATGCAATAATTATGCATTTTCATTATTGATCACTGCTGTGGTAGGCTAATTGGAACCCATAAGCTTTGTGATCCAAGTGGATAAATGCACAACATCCATTGAGAATACCCAGGCTCATGGGAGTTTATTCATCCCAAGCAGCACAACGTTGAGCATGGGTGAAATTTGCTAAAGCTGTTTCTGGCAAGGGTCCTCCAGCTCAGAGGCCACCCTGAAAGCTCTCAGTGTGGTTTACCCTCTTATTTTTGCACAAGCTGAAACATTTGTGCATTGTGCACATGACATTCCACAATCAAGTTTTCAAAATGGTAAACTGAGCATTTTTAGACAATTTTGAGTGTGTGTCAGTGGTGATCATTGTTTTTAAAGTGCCAACAATGTCTTTGTGAAGGAATTTTTCTCTATGGCCATGATGTGCTTGGCACATATTGTTTTATACAGCAAACATGCACAAACACACTATGCATTTGCAATACAAAAAGAAGCAGATTGTTACATTTTCTAAAGACAAATTGAGTGGTGCTTTGCCGTCCCACGATGCAAGGGTGTTCTGAGTGGTTGCTGGGGTGTTGCTTTGTGGTTCCTAAGGTGTTCTGAGTGGTTATGTTGCTATGCGGTTACCAAGGAGTCCACAGTATTTCAGTCTATATAATGTTTAATGTCATGCCTTGGGGTGGCTTGGACACCTCAACTTTGGAACAATGGAAGAATTTAGAAAGTCTTCCAGTGCAAGACTGCAGAAGAAAATCACAGACCTGAACAGAACCATCAATTGGTCTTCACACTTCCATCCACAACCAATGGTGTTGCCCACAGTAATAGTTCACCCAATCCAGTAGATCTTTAAAAGTAGTGCCAGTGAACCATATCTGCCCTCCAGAACTTTACTCAGAACTTTACTCAGGAAGATGATGCAAATTACACCATCTTCCTCTAGAATCAATAGTGTGCCACACTACTGCACATACCATTTCATCACACTCAATCCTTTTAATTATAAAACTCTATAGCTGCCTAATGGGAAAACAGCTTTCCCCTGAAGAATGGAGAGAACAGAGGTGGAGAACAGAGTGGACAGAGAACAAAACCATCCGAGACAAAGAAGCCAGCTGATTGGATGGTGACTTAAATGAAGAACGGCACTGTAGATTAAAAATATCGATAGATTAGACATATGTAGCTTAACGAGCTATGCAAATGGAGCTGCCTGATTAAAAGAGTAATGAATGAGGATATTAGAATGGGCTGATGAAGCTCTATGGATTTTATTCATACAGAGAAATACAGCCAATCAGACTGAAGACATGTTAAAGCTTTAAGAACGTTCAATGCAAAAAGACACGCAAAATGAAAATTACTCAAGCTCTCTAATTATCTCTGGATGTGTGATGAATTTTGCACATAAAATTGGCAAGTACCTCCCAAAATCACAAGCTCCAATTCCGATATCCTGACCACTATGGAGTTTGTGGGAATCAGGGTGCAGATTTTATTAAAAGAAATAAACAAAAGTTACTGAGCTGCTATAATGACACTTTGAGTTAGAACTAGCCATTGGATTTGACAAAGTTTAAGAGGTTTGCGACATTGAACACTGAAGACATTACAAGTTTGTTTGAGACACTTCAAGTAAACAAGATATTAACACACTTTCTGTTTTCTGAGATAGATAGATATGAAATAGGCAGTATTAACAACCAATTTAAACAGATAGGAGAGTGATTCATATAAAACCTGTCAAGAAAATAAAAAATTAATGCCAAATCAACCCAAAAAAAATAAATATAACGCAATGTGTGTGTGTGTGTATATATATATATATATATAGTATATACTGCATTGCAGTAATGAGAATTTGGCAGGAAAATGTGCAAACATCATGTCACAATGTAAAAAATCTTAATAACCCTAAATTAATCTTAATTGTTCATTTTCTACAGTATAAGAAAAGAAAAAAGTTATTATTAGTTTATTTTGATTTTGGAGTAGGGTTAGGAGTAAAATAGGGCCAGGACATTTTCTTGATAAGTTCGTAATAATCACCCAGTAATTCAGATAACAAAGTCTTAATATTCCTCAGATTTCATCAATGTTGTTTATGCAGCTGTTTGCTGAGACTGCTGCAGCAAAATTTAAAAGAGCTACCACTTTATTACGCTCTATTACGGTGTTATCAGAAATGTATGATTAACCCACCCTTAAACATCACGTAAAAAGAAAAGAAAATGTTATTGGTCATTGTACATGTTGCTTAGATGGTCTCTTGCAATCTAAGTGGACATTTCTAACCAGAATATGCAGCAAAGTGGACCAGACTTTGTGCCGAGATTCATACCTGCACACCTGGCTCTGCGAAAGTACTCTGATATCAAACATATCAAAAACTTTCAGGAGTTATGTTTCCTGCAGAATAGTTTGACTACCGCAAACAGTGTCTACTGCCGTCTTGCTAATAGAAAAAAAAAAATCAATTGCATTGTATTTAACCTGAGTTGTTTTATTCCACCAGGCCTTGGCCCTCTAAATACAACTACTTACAGAACAGATGAGCAATTTCATTTGTTGGGGTTGAATGTTATTCAGATATATTTTGAAGGCTCTCAGAACAAGGGCAGAAATGCACTATGAAGATTTTCCCTGTCTCCTCATGCATTTATTTCTAGACACAGGCCAATTTTTCTTTAATAATGCAATACCCTGACAGCAATGCACACACAACCAACAGACTAACTGGCCTCTAATTTAGCCCTGTCAGGTTACATTTTTTAAATCAGGAATCAAGAACAATCTGATCTGTGGCTTAAAGAGATCACAATTCTACTAAAGGGAATTCATAGGCGTCTCTTTCATTCTCCACCACAATAAAATAAGTAAGAGCTTTTTCTTCATAAGTGTCGACCTACATTCAGCAACAAACTCACTATTGCTTGTACAAAGACTGCAAGGCCTGCTGAGGAAGTAACTGAACGAGTTTCTAATAGAGCTGTTAAGTTTGTAGTCCTAAAACTCAGAAGAGTATCAGCATTTTTTGAGCCTCTTAGAAATTTCCAGTGGGTTCTTAGAATAGCAGATTTTAATTTATGAGTAAAATAGGGTCTGTGGTTAACATTACTAAAAGAGACTTTTATGTTTTGTTTTACAACATGTTACACACAGTGATAACTCGAAAGGGAATTTTGAAGCTGCTGTGTACTTTAAAAAGGTAAGTTGCTCACAAGTTGCTGAGGAATCAGACCACTACTTTAACCGATAACCAACCAATATCTCAGTTTTGCCTACAGCCACATAATGGTCAGCTAAGTGCATTCACTGTTAAATACAGCACTGTTGCTGCACCACACCAAAAGTCACCATTTACAGTGCTGGCACAAGTTACCGCCCCCCTTTAACCAATCGGACCGCAAGGTACCACCCAAAACACTGCCATAACTAATCACAAAATTCAAAATGAGGCCACATTTTCGCCTATAGGTGTCACTGGACTCTGATAAGTGTGACAACTTCTGATTATGTTTGAAGCTATCTAAACTAAATATTAACTGCTGTCACTTAAGTATCAGGGCACCCATTCCTAGCTTCTAAAGAGTTAATCTGATCCAGAGTATTGCAGCATAAATAAAAGAGACAGTATTTTCAAACAAGTAAGGATTTTTTAGCATGTAATGTGTGCTTTAATGATGGATCGGGGTCTCCCGTCAGAGTGAAATCTTGATGTTTTGCTGCTGGTTGCCCCCAGCAGTAAGCACTTGGCACAAATAGCACACTTTGAATGAGTTTTTGTCACACATTGCACCGTGCCTTATTGGGCCGGGTGGATTTGTGGGTAATAAATGACTGTAAGAAAGCGTACAGTTACACTTCTCCAAAATCTCTCTGTCACAGGAGAAAGATGCAGCTTTCAAAAACATTTTTATTGTGGGAGAACAAATAGATCTTTATCTTTAGACATGCTTGTTAGCCTCTGGCAAATATAAATGCATATAAAAATGCACACATTCAAAATAAAGAAACAGAGTGCACCTTTCTGCGAGAGCAATTAAGCATCTAATCCCTCGCTAAAAGCCTGAAAATATGCTGGATGGAAGAGAGAAGAGGAAACCGAGGAACAAATAGTGCATCAAAACCATCGAGCAACATCACCACTCAAGGCTAAGCCACAAATATTATTTTATTATTGCACATGAACATCAAAGCTTTTAGAATGCATAAGGTGTTAGCATTATGAGCATTGACACAAAGGGTGCTTTAGTGTGAATTTGCAAAAACTTCAGGTGTCATGTCAGATCAACAATTTTGAAGTTAGATATACTGTCCTACAAAGCCAGAACGCAGTGAATTCGCCAGCACTGAAACTAAGAAAAATAGCTTTGAAGCTTTTGATTGTCCAGCCAGATAGCTAATTTTCTCTGAACCAAACATAGTTAAGCCAAATCTGTCTGTCAAAGGACAGATCGTAGTCTAAGACTGGGATTTTAAAACAGAGGTCCAGGGCACCACAGGGGGCCGCAGGATGTACTAGGGGATCCGTGGAAAGTTTGAGAAAAAAAAAAAAAATGTTTTTCAACTGAACTAAAGTAAAAGTGATTATTTTATTCTAATGACAGCCTTTGTTTTGAGCAAAAAAGCCAGATGCACACTGTATGATTTTTATGACCCTTTATGATTGCACGATTGGTCCTTTCCGATTGACAATGTTGACTCGATGTTTTAGCTCATCTGGCTGTCGTAGGAGCAGTCACACTGACACTGGAATGATCTTAGTCTCTGACAAAGTTCTGACAAAGACAGTAAATTATCCGTCTGTGAACATGTCCCATTCAGCGATCAAAGACTGACAATTTTGCCCTACAACAAGAAAAATCTTTTACGATCCCCAAAATTAGTCTCAGACAGGCCTGGCTTTGGAAATAACAACAGTAGACACACTGAAATAACAACAAATTCTGCTAATTAGAATGAGTTATAATTGGGTATCTACAGCATATATAAACATGCAGTGTTTAACTTTACATTTGAAGAAGAGGGTTCCTTGTAAAGGGATCATCATATCAGGGGGTCCTTGGAATCAAAAAGTTTGAAAACCCCTGGTCTTTAAGACCCCATTACAGTCAAAACTCTGATAAAAATATGTAGTTACTGTGTTCTGCCTTTGTAGGGTAGTATCCTGTAGACATGTTTATACCTAGGCGCCTGAATAACACCACATCCATTTTTTAAAGAATCTGAGCCATGCGTTTGTAATGCGTTAGCCAAGCATTCACGTCTTCATACCTACGGATCTAATTTCATCTGGGCAAATGGGGCTGAACTTGTATAAACTGGGGACTTTGAAAATCAAATCAGCAAAGAAATGTAAAAATCAAATGTGAAAAATTGTCCCCATGCATGGAAACAGCTGTAATTCCTGGGGAAAAGACCCTCACATGCCATTTGATTGGTGCATCAATAAAGCAGTCCTTGCTCATTGTATGGATCATTTTATTACTGTCCCATAAGTCCATTGGAAAGGTCCCTCTGGGCTCTTTAGAATAATTAGTCTGCTCTGGATGGCCTGTTTAGATTACTGGAGATCAAGCACTTGTGCAATGAAGGTGGAAAGGTCAGAAAAAGGGCGCTGAGTACAACCACAGCGAATGCCATCTGACAAAGAACCCGAAGACCCTTTGAAGGTTTTCAAATGGGCAGGTTATGATAAATATCATGAGCTTATGATTGAGAAAAGAAATTAAATTCATGCCATTGGGCTTTTCTCTGTTGGCAAAACACCCACACTGACATGCTGGCGCAAAACCAAGATTGAAAAACAGAAAAATTAATAACTCAGTGGGAGTTTATACAGCTGTGTTGTTTTAGTGTTCTGCCAGGGTCCTGAACATAATTATTGGACTTTATCCACAATATTCAATATTCAGCAAGTCCACTGTATTTCACAAGGTGTGTGGAATTTCCTGTTGGCTAGCGGAAGTGCGACTGGTTGGCGTTTTGTGTGTAGCCGGTCACTGCTTGGTTGCGTGTCGTGGTTAGATTCTTGCTTTTTAAATGTTGTAAGATGTCTTAAAAATTTCCCAGACAATGTGTGCAGTTAATGCTTATCCAAATAATCAAGCGAAACTAAAGTTGTATCTAAAACAGCAATGTTATGATCAGAAACCACTCTCAAAGCAAAGCGCTCCTGTCCCAGATGCTCCTTCCTCCATCAGCTGCCTACAGAAGGATTGACTTAGGAACATCTGTTTGAAAAAGCTTGAAAAAGGAATAATTTATTTGTGTGCTCTTTTCACTTTATTGGCAAGAAGTCAACAGTGGGGATTACTTATATTATCCACCGTTACGGTCCGGCTACGATAGACATCCGGAAACGGAGCACAATGATTTACATAAACTATAGCATTATTGTGCTAACAGGTGTGTGTACATGTGCTGAAAGTTCATTCGAAATGTTGAGAGTTTGTTCATTTCTATTTAGCATCTATTTAGCATGTGAATGCTTCACAAGTTTTGAACTGGCATTATTACAGAGTATAAAAAGGAACAGCGTTTTTCCTGAACTGTTTGTGAGTAAGTGATGATGTTTTCAACTGTTTTCATGCTGTGATGCTACATAGATAAATATTACAGTGGAAGACCATAATTATTAGATGAGACATGTACAGTAGTGAGATGTTTTATCACTTTTGAAATTAACTATTCTGATTTTCCTCTGCCCTGCATTTTTCCTGCCTGCAATTCACTTTCTTTTGAGTGTCTTTGCAGAATGTGCTTGTCTTCCCTTAAGGGGAAAAGGTGACTTGAAAAACAGTGTGGACATTAATTCAGTATCAATAAATTTACTTTTAATAATACATACTGTTTTATAGTTTTATTGTACTGCTTTACAGAGAACATTGAACTTTTGTGTACATTGTTTATAATATATGTCCAAATAAACTAACAATTAAAAGCTAGATTGAGTTTACTACACAGTCATCTCCCACAAAATAATTGTATTTTATCCGAAAAATGGCAGCATGACAGTCTCATCGCCTGAGTCCTGTAATACACGAGCATCCTGCTGTTTGGACCTCCCTTGTATCTGCAATAAGTACATCATCTCGATACAACAAATTCTTCAGGTTCTGAATACACTCAATATATGCTTTAAAATAAACATAATTATCTACAGTTCTCAAAACATGTCTAACTTTACAGCTGTGAAGGCACTAATATGCTACATAGCTTTTCAGGTTAGTCTTCCATCGATGGATAAAGACTCAACAAAATAACTAAAATGCTTCTATTTGCGATATTTGGCCATCATCCTGAAACCCATAATCATTAACAGATAGGTGAGGAAGAACAATATCGCCTCACTATAATTCTGTGATCAGTTGTTCTCAAGTTTCTGTCATTTTAATGCTGCGATAATACATAACGATTGTTTACGTTTAAACGGAAGTACCGTCCACATCGCCTGCAAAGCATTATGGGACTCAGGAATAATGTGGATACGTCTGGTATTGTAAAAAGGCTACTGACTCACCAATATACTCAAAAACGTAAACAACGAAGAAGGGTGTGACAAGGTCATTGATGCCCTGGACGTAACCGCTGGCCGGATGCCGAATCGCCCAGATGAACAGAATCCGCTCAAATATCTACAAGCAAAAAAGAACAACATATCAGAATGGATACATCTTCACCATTAATATGTATGCAGCAGATATTGAGCTACACTGTATCAAGCAATATGACATATAAAAGGCTACTGTTAGTATTACAATTTGAGCATTCAAGGTCACTCAAAGTGTTTTCATTAGAGACACAGTGGGATCAGCCACCTTCAGCCAGCAATCAATTAAGAAAATCAATTAAGCCTTCTGAGCTTTTTAATCATTAACATCACAACATCCAATAGCGCAGACAGCAAGGTGAGAAACTACAAGTAGCTGTGTGCATTTTTATTATTAGAGGGCGCTCTTGACTTAAATATGGGTGACCATGACTTGGCCTAGCAGAAGATGTTCCTAGATCAACATCCTTGTTGGTTGTTCGTAAAAACCAATCAGATTTTAGATTCAGGTTTAGGGTTAGCTTCAGGATTAAGTTAGGTTTAGGATTGGGCAAGGTTCAACTTTAGGGCTGGGGTTGAGATATTTACAACATACTGTATCATTCAGATTTTAGGATTAGGTTTAAGATAAGAATTAGGTTTAGGGATAGACTTAGGCTGGGCTAAGGGACTTCAACGTCATTCTTATTAACTAATCATTTCCATCTGAATTTAGGGGTAGGTTAGAATTCAATTTGAGGTAAGGGCTGGGATTAAGCTCTATACCAACATTCTTATTAGCAACTGATTTCCCTCTGAATTTGGGACAGGTTAGGTTTAGGGATAGGGTTGGGGCTAGAAATAGGCTTGAGGATGGGAATAAGGGCTTCAACAACAATCAATCATTTCCCTCTGAAATTTGGGTAGGTTAGGTTTAAAGTTAGGGATAGGTTAGGGGCTTCAACAACAACATTCTTAACAACCTAGCATTCCCCTTTGAGTTTATGTAGTTTAATTTACATGGGTAGTTCAAAGTTGTTGTTCCAGGACCAAAAACAAAAAGTGGTTGATAAAGCAGCACGTTCTACTAGGCAAAATCACGGACAACCTTTATATACATTTATGAATAATAAAGACAAAGTTTTATGATTGGCTTACGAGTAACATCAGTTTTCTAACTTCAGATGTTGTTTATTCGTTGTTCTTTTTTGGCACTGTAAATCAAGAAATTTTGCGCAACTTTGGTTTTCCTTTCTTCGGAGGCAACATCTCTATCTTAATTCAAAGTGATGGTGACGAGGGTTTTTATGATTCACCTTGCTGTCAGCTCGATGGAATTAAAGGCAGCTTGAAGTCTGACTTAAATCAAGAGGGAAAATGGAAGTCTCTTTCTTTCCCTTTCCGTCTCTCTGTGACGCTGACATCTACCGTGCTCCTTTCAGGGCGTCATGTTTCTGTCATCCCCGAATAAACTCGTCTCTCACATTGAGCCCTAAACAATAAAAGTGTACAATGTGGCTTGTGCTCGTTTTTCATGATTCTGTCGATCAAACGGTGCGTCTTCTTCATCTGTGATATTTTCTATGATCAAAGCTCCATTTATCAAAAACTTCAGACTGGTAATGTTAGTACCTCCACAATTTTGACATCTCCTTTGCCTCTATTCTCTCACGAAACCTCCCACCTCCTCTCCTAGAGAAAGCCAAGACCAGTTCTCTCTCTTTCTCCTTCAGAAGCCCATTAGAATGTGGAAATTAGACACTAAACCAGACAGCAGAAATCAATGAGCGAGTTGGAGTGTATTGAAGTGCCAGGAGCGAATACATTATCCATTTATTTGGTTAGGAGACATCTACAGTGGAGGCCTCCTCCATGCATGCCTGTTTTTCTTAACCCTGCTCATGTTTTTTGATGTGATGCTTTTAAATGCAAAATAATTTTTAGGAATATGGGGAAAGGAGTGGAAGGAATCTTGCTCAGGGCCATGATGCATTGACAGAGCAGTTTTTGCAAAGAAAATTCATGTTCGGCAAGCCCATCGGACTACATTTAATGAGGCAAGGCTACTTTGGATTCGGATTCACATTCCTCTGGTGGGATGCCTACAATCACATACTCACCCACTATGTTGAAAGATCACCACCCCACTGGAGCAGAGAACAATTGAAAGTTCATGACCTTTAAACCTTTCTACACTACAATGTTTTGATGTCAACCAATCGCAGGACTGCATTCATTTTTTATTTAATTTTTTTTTTCAATTTGGAATTGGAATTCCCAATGTGCTTTTAAGTCCTCGTGGTCGCGTAGTGATTCACCTCAGTCCGGGTGGCGGAGGACGAATCCCAGTTGCCTCCACGTCTGAGACCGTCAACCCGCGCATCTTATCAAGTGGCTTGTTGAGCACGTTGCCACAGAGACATAGCGCATGTGGAGGCTTCACGCTATCCACCACGGCAACCACGCTCAATGCACCCCACTGAGAATGAATCACATTATAGCGACCATGAGGAGTTTACCTCATGTGACTCTCCCCCCCCTAGCAACCGGGCCAATTTGGTTGCTTAGGACACCTGGCTGGAGTCACTCAGCACGCCCTGGGATTTGAAGCGAGCGAACTCCAGGGGTGGTAGCCAGCGTATTTTACCACTGAGCTACCCAGGCCCCATAGGACTGCACTCAGAACATCAAACATATTTTGTGGGAAGCATGGACTCTTCTTGACTCTTTTGAAATGTTGTTTAAAAATGTAATAAACATTTGATTTAATATCGAATAGTGTCACACAAACTTTTACCCAAACTACTTACACAAGCTACTTTACCCAATTCTTGTGTGTGCTGTGTATTTTTATGCATTTTACCATATCATGTAATTAGCTTAGGAACATGCTAACATCAAACACTGATCTAGAATATAGAACTGGATTGCTAATGACATCATTACATTGAAACCACTGTGCCACCATATTTGTATGGATTACCGGATTAAAATGAAATCTTCTCATTTCAAAAAGTAAACATTAGACCTTCAGTCACCAATTTCATACAGTATCTAAAATATGCCCTTTGCTTCGTTAAAATTGCAGGAAAAAATGCCCAAAAACTGCTGATTATTGAAGATATGGCTTTTTTAAAATTTCCATAAGGACCGGTGGTTCAGAACAAACTTTGTATTTGACAAATTATGATATTTCATGGATAACCATAATTTCTGTCATGTCTGCTCCATTAAGACCCATATGCCCTGCAGCAGCTGTTGATGGTTTTGAACTTTTCACTGCGCAATCGCTATGAACTCAAATGGCTGTTTATATTTACCAATGTGCAGTCCCTGTGACAGATATGAGGCCAAATAGGATCTGATGATGGTCTTATATGTCCATGTAAAATCTAACAGGGTGAACAGGACCCCATTTCAACAAGCGCAGCATGTACTGGCTTTTTGTAAAAAGATATGCAAATTAAAATAATGGATACTTCTAAATTATGTCTTTGTATTTCTTTTAATGTAGTAAGTAACTTGTTCAGTTTAATCCAGCTGTAATGAATACTGAATATGTTGATATTGAAGTCAAATATTATCATTTACTGTGTGTGGACCAATAATTTAAGTAGTCAAGATGCTTCTTACACGGCTCTCTGGAATAATCGATTCAGAATGGTCAATGGCGCCATCTAGCTGTCTGATATTTCTCAGAAAAAACCGCACATCCACGTATCAGACCGCTCATCTGGGTTCTGTGAGCCATCTTTCCTGCTTCTCGGATCACTGTGCGATCACTACAAGTAAGCTAATGAAATATTTTCATATCAAATCAATGGTTCATGTGCATTTATTTGGCAAGTACTCTTGTAATAAGATGTAAAATGAGTGGTC
This sequence comes from Myxocyprinus asiaticus, assembly GCF_019703515.2. Lineage (NCBI taxonomy): Eukaryota > Metazoa > Chordata > Actinopteri > Cypriniformes > Catostomidae > Myxocyprinus > Myxocyprinus asiaticus. Next base: position 27,490,353 of record NC_059390.1, on the reverse strand, counting down.
AGACAGTCATGACTTACTAAATAAACCAACAGAACTCAGACGCAAACCGGAGGTGGATTTCAGCTGTTTAGCGATTTAATTCCTCTAACATAATTACAAAATTTCAACATAAATCAATGTTTCATGTCCATTTCTTTGTTCATTTGGCAAGTAGTCTTGTAATAGGCTGGATAATGGACAGTCAGATGGTCATTTTCACAAAATAAACACCAACAGAACTCTGACACAAACTGGAGGTGGATTTCAGCTGTTCAGTGAATTCTTTCTTGTTACATAATTTCAACATAAATCAATATTTCATGTTCATGTATTTATTTATTTGGTTAGTAGCCTGTAATTGCTATCGCAAAATAAACCCCTTCAGACTTATACAAGACCACTCCGCTTTCCGTCGGGGTGCTGGTCACCCTGTCAGGGTTTAATTTGCAATAACAACCTGCTGACTATATATATATATATATATATATATATATATATATATATATATATATATATATCAGGTGCATCTCAATAAATTAGAATGTCGTGGAAAAGTTCATTTATTTCAGTAATTCAACTCAAATTGTGAAACTCGTGTATTAAATAAATTCAATGCACACAGACTGAAGTAGTTTAAGTCTTTGGTTCTTTTAATTGTGATGATTTTGGCTCACATTTAACAAAAACCCACCAATTCACTATCTCAAAAAATTAGAATACATCATAAGACCAATAAAAAAAACATTTTTAGTGAATTGTTGGCCTTCTGGAAAGTATGTTCATTTACTGTATATGTACTCAATACTTGGTAGGGGCTCCTTTTGCTTTAATTACTGCCTCAATTCGGCGTGGCATGGAGGTGATCAGTTTGTGGCACTGCTGAGGTGGTATGGAAGCCCAGGTTTCTTTGACAGTGGCCTTCAGCTCATCTGCATTTTTTGATCTCTTGTTTCTCATTTTCCTCTTGACAATACCCCATAGATTCTCTATGGGGTTCAGGTCTGGTGAGTTTGCTGGCCAGTCAAGCACACCAACACCATGGTCATTTAACCAACTTTTGGTGCTTTTGGCAGTGTGGGCAGGTGCCAAATCCTGCTGGAAAATGAAATCAGCATCTTTAAAAAGCTGGTCAGCAGAAGGAAGCATGAAGTGCTCCAAAATGTCTTGGTAAACGGGTGCAGTGACTTTGGTTTTCAAAAAACACAATGGACCAACACCAGCAGATGACATTGCACCCCAAATCATCACAGACTGTGGAAACTTAACACTGGACTTCAAGCAACTTGGGCTATGATCTTCTCCACCCTTCCTCCAGACTCTAGGACCTTGGTTTCCAAATGAAATACAAAACTTGCTCTCATCTGAAAAGAGGACTTTGGACCACTGGGCAACAGTCCAGTTCTTCTTCTCCTTAGCCCAGGTAAGACGCCTCTGACGTTGTCTGTGGTTCAGGAGTAGCTTAACAAGAGGAATACAACAACTGTAGCCAAATTCCTTGACACGTCTGTGTGTGGTGGCTCTTGATGCCTTGACCCCAGCCTCAGTCCATTCCTTGTGAAGTTCACCAAATTCTTGAATCGATTTTGCTTGATAATCATAAGGCTGCGGTTCTCTCGGTTGGTTGTGCATCTTTTTCTTCCACACTTTTTCCTTCCACTCAACTTTCTGTTAACATGCTTGGATACAGCACTCTGTGAACAGCCAGTTTCTTTGGCAATGAATGTTTGTGGCTTACCCTCCTTGTGAAGGGTGTCAGTGATTGTCTTCTGGACAACTGTCAGATCAGCAGTCTTCCCCATGATTGTGTAGCCTAGTGAACCAAACTGAGAGACCATTTTGAAGGCTCAGGAAACCTTTGCAGGTGTTTTGAGTTGATTAGCTGATTGGCATGTCACCATATTCTAATTTTTTGAGATAGTGAATTGGTGGGTTTTTGTTAAATGTGAGCCAAAATCATCACAATTAAAAGAGCCAAAGACTTAAACTACTTCAGTCTGTGTGCATTGAATTTATTTAATACATGAGTTTCACAATTTGAGTTGAATTACTGAAATAAATGAACTTTTCCACGACATTCTAATTTATTGAGATGCACCTGTATATATATATATATATATATATATATATATATATATATATATATATATATATATATATATATATATATATATATACACACACACACACACCTTACATATTGCATTTCTGATGGTAGTTTTAAGTTTTATATGCCACATTTCTCAGGCTTAAAAAGTGTGTTAAACGTGTGAGGATGTGTATTTATCAACCTGTCGACAAAATCACAAAGGCCTATTAAAACAAATGAAAATTCTTGATAATTCACAAAGAACCTACATATATTTCTTCAATTTAAACACTAGATATCCCTTTTGAATAACTTTTATTAACATTAAAAATCATTATTACACACTATATAACCATTAACATTAATTAAACTGCAGTGCTGCTCATATCCATTATGTAAAGTTTGGAGCTTGACAGCACTCATTCACCTTCACTATATAGAATAGTGTAGCCAGGATATTTTTCAAAAGCTCCATTTTTTGTGCTCCATGAAAGAAAATCTTACGAGTTTGGACAGACATGAGGGTGCATAAATTATTTTCATTTATAGGTGAACTATTCCAAGGTGTTTTCTTGGCTGGGTGTGAGTTTTGTGAGGGCGTTTCGTGTGTGACACGGCAGAATGCGTCAAGCTGAGTGAAGTGGGTGGTGCGAACATCTCACCTCTTGCACAGAAGCTTGTTGAAAGAGAGGTATAAGAGGATTAGTTCTCGGAATGTCAATGTGAATCTGCAGGGAAGAGACACAAAGAGAGTAGCACAAGCAGGTTAGGACAGATCAGAACGGCGAAAGAGCTCAAAGAGAAACGGGTCTGGCTGTTTGTCTGAGGAGGAACTAACTAACTGAATTGTACTTCCTGTGTTCTATTTCCTGAGTACCTCAAAGGAATAGTTCACCCAAAAATGGAAATTTTGTCATCGTTTACTCACATTCATTTTAACGTAGACCACAAAATGTAAAAAATGTACAGGTTGCGTTTTTCTTCCCCATCCATTTACAAAGAATAAGGGATTTTTAAGGTTTTCTTAACAGTTTTGTGTTTCTCCTTTTATGTTGCAGAGAAAATAAATAAATAACTCATATGGGTTCAGAACGAGAATTTCACTTTTTGGCTGAACTATTCCTTGAACACATTTTCCGACAAACACTTTTGGCCCGAGACTCGCTGGCTGATTGGACAGATAGTTTGACTGACAGATAGACAGACAGATGATTGAGTGACATGCTGTTGGGTGACAGGTGGACAGAGGCGTTGACGTCAGGCGGTTCATCTGTCTTCTTACCTCTGTTACCTTGGGCTGCAGAACTAAACTTTCTGGACTCATTCGGGGAATATCTATGTGAATCTGATGGTTTAGAAACAAAGAACACATACAACATGTACAGTATACATAAAATATGGATGTCAAGAACACACACAAAGAGAGAGTCATGAGAGTGATGGTGGACAAACAACAATCTATAAAATAAAAAAAACTATGAAAAGAGCATTACAATATACCATTCATCAATATTATCTCTTCAAGAGAAAATGATTATTAACCATTGGAAACACATTTCTGGTGAAACATTTTCAGAGAAAGTTTTTAAACAATATGGGTGAAAAACATGTCTGGGTCATAGTTTACCCAATAATTAACAAACATATTAATAAATGATATTTTCTTTGAGGGAAATTAAGCCTATTTTTTTGGACCATTAAAAGATTTTTTGCAATATGACATTATTTTCATGATCATTAAGCACATTTTACACTCAATTTTCAGTTTTCTCGATGAATCTCAACAATGATGAAAATCATCTTGTACGGACAAAATTATTAATTTTGTTATAATAAGTCCAACAAATACTGCCATGTACTGTACACTACTTGCAATACCTTCACCATTTAAATGATTTAAAATAATAAATCATTTTATTTAAATATTCAATATAAAATATAATAATATGTAAATATATAGTATATTTGCATTATGGTATTGAGAAACCACTTTTTTGTATTATATATTTATGAATACATAATCACACATTAATACTTTACAATAACAAATATTAGTATATAAATAAAAAAATACATGTTAATAAAAAAATAGATTAAATAATAAACAATGTCTTAAGAATATATTTTCTACATATTTTTCTAAATTAAGCTAATGAGTATATATTTTTTGCATTATGTTACGTAATCACCCATAAATACTTTACAAATACAAATAATATTACAATAAAAAGAATACAAATAAAACGTATTTATACAGATATTATTAAATATTAAATAATATCTTAAGAATGTTTTTCAATATTATGGTATTTTTTTATGCATTATGTAATTACATAATCACCAATAAAATCTCTAATATTACAATAAAAATAATAAATGTTAATACATATAAATTAATATCTTACAAAATATTTTCTATATTATGATAATAAGAATTCTGTTTTTTGTGTTACGTAATGATAATTAGAAATAATACTACAATAAAAAAATACATATTAATAAAATAATATTAAATGAGAATTAGTTTTAGTATTCTATTGTATTTTATTTTTCCCATATTAAGGTCTTGAGAATGGGGGGGTAATTAATTTATAATAACATTCAAAATTTTAAATATACAGTATATATATATATATAGTTTTGAATACTATTCTGATGCTAGTGAAACTTTGTAATACAGCACTTTTCATACCACTGTCTCCATAAGATGATTCACTTGTGTTTTCCTCTTTTGTAAGTCGCTTTGGATAAAAGTGTCTGCCAAATGAATAAATGTAAATGTAATATA